>NW_024425786.1:5405054-5573845 GCF_017311325.1 Ursus maritimus | reverse complement strand
ATCATCTAGTACACTCCCTGGCACATAGCAGGTGCTCAGTAAGTACTTGCTCAGCATTATCTTTGTTTCACCCTAAAGATATTCCCTCCTTTGACTATCACTATAGATTAATAGTTTACATTTGTAGAACACTACCGTTTACAGTGAGGATCCAACCAATTTCTTATTCCTATTTTAATCATCTTTTCCCCCATCAAATTCATTTCGCCGGACAGCGAATGGGAAATGTGCAGTGGAGAGGGTCACTTTATTTTCACCCTTTCCTAGGTTCACTAAAAAGGGCGAGGGGCTAAACTGCAGTTACTGGGTCTAAGGAAGGCATTTGCGGCATTGAGTAAATGGATTTTTCAACATCCACTAAAGGCTGGTTCAGGGCAAGCTCCAGAGAGGTCCGGCAGAAACGGCGAATTTCCCCTCCGAGCCCCCGAAAGGTTAGGTCGGCGAGACAGGAGAAGAGTAGGCGAGCCCTGACATTTGAGGCAGCGCCGGCGCAAGGGGGAAATTCTGACACCGAGGTCTGTGAGGGGCCCGGGCGGTGGCTTCGCCTCTGCTCCCAAACGGTGCGAAAGCCCCCCGAGCGTGGGCCACCTGGCACCACTCCCACAGCCGGTGGGGGGCCAGAGGCCGGCGGCCGACTCGCAGTGACGTCAGGCCCACTTCCAGCGGCCGGGGCGGAGGGTCCCCGGCCGGCGCCCGGGATTGGCCGAGCCGCAGGGCAGGGGGCGGGGCGGCGCGCGTTCCCAGCTGCCCGTGCGGCGCGCTCGGGCCTGCGGCGGCCGGCCTCCTTGCATGGCGGCGGCCGGCCTCGTTGCAAGTAGTCGGCCGGGCAGCAGCTCCGCTGTGGGCGGCCGGACGTATCCAAAGGACCTGTCGGCCGCGGTGCGGTCACCGTCGCACCTCAGCGACCCCGCGAACTTCCGGGGGAGGTTGCGGCCAGCGTAGGCGAGGCAGGAAGTCGACCCTTCCCACCTCCTCATCCCAGATTGGTTCCGGTGGCGGACGCCGAAGGGCGCGCGGGCTCCTGCGCCGCGAGCGCCGCTACGTGCAGGCTGCTGATCCGCCCAGCGGCGGCTTTCTGGAGAACCTGCAGAGCCCTGCGTCGGAAACAGGGCGGTGCCGTGGGCCCCGTCCGTTCTCATTTTTCCCTGGGTCTTGGTGGGAGACGCTGCCCTGCCCTGCTGTTCCTGCCATCTTATCAATAAGAATCTGATTAGGGTTTAGATATAGGTATATCAAAAGCGTGAAAAACACCTTTAGTTTGTGAAATGTGAATAGTAATGCCCGCCCATAGCTTGGTGAGGACTTACTGAGATCCTACGTAAAACAAGAGCTCAGACAACTTGAAATGTGGGGTCCCTTCTGGCTCTGTCCTGTGGTGGTCCTTTATTCCAGTTCTGCTGCAGTGTTTCCATATTCCAGAGATCTTGAGAACACGGTGATCCAGGAGCCACGACATTTCTGGCAGTGGTCAAAGTGATCAGTATCCCACCCAGCAGCACACATTTGAATCTAGCAGAACTTTGAGTCCTTGCTCCTGCCTTTTGACTGTAATCCCTTTCTTTCCTCAAGCCCACTTCCTGCACGTGGTGTTAAGCCGGGGCTGCACCCGCGGTGAAAACAAAATACTCTGGCGACTTTGGCGTGCCAGCATGGTGCTGTGGATCTCCAGGCTTTGGCAGTACCCGCCCACGCGGGGGATTACAATCAGAAGGTATGCTTACAGCGTTCAAGTCCCTCCACACTGTGGTTCCTTATCTTACACATTCTTAACCTCTTACTCTCCCTCACTCATTTTTTTCTGTTCCTTGAACATAACCTGTACTTTGCCTCCTCAAGCCTTTGGCACAAAGCAGCTCCCTCTAACTGGAATGCCATCTGCTTCCCTACCAGCCTTTCAGGGTACTTTCCATTTTGCAAAACCCAATTCCAGTGCAAAGTGCTCCAGGAGACCATATATTCCCACAGCACTTTGTTCTCCTATTATAGAATCTGTAAGGCTGGGCCGCTTTATCATAGTTATTTGTGTGAACTTCTTCCTTGCTCTCTAGGGTGTGAAGACTGTTGACATGGTGTCTTATCTAGATATGTCTCACAAGACAGCAAAATTCATTCAAGAAGCTTTGAGTGCGTGTCATGTGCCCAGCGCTGTTCTCGGGGCTGGGGATACAGCAGTGAAAAACCGTGTCCCCTCCGATGGCGCTCATGACATCCTTCAAACAATAGACAAATGCAGGAAAAGCTGTGTGTGTCAGGTGGTAATACGTACAATCGGGAAAGTAGTGGCTTGAAAGGAGATAGAAACAGGGAGAAGAGGAACCTAAGTGAGACGAGGGCACAAGTCATCTAGAAAGTGAGAGGGTGAGATTTTGGATGAGAGAGCGGCAAAGAAGGGCCCTGAAGCCGGCGTGCGTTTCCTCCATCAAAGAACAACAGGACAGCCGGCTTGAGGGGAGTGGAAGGATGCAAAGTGGGAGAACTGACAGGTCAGATCATGTGCACACTTGCATGAGACATTCAGTAAATGCTTGTGAATTAAATTTATTGAATTGATAAGGGATAGAGAATAATTTAATGATAGTAACGAAACTTAGAAATTGTTGGAGTGGGATAGACCTTGTAGGCATATATTAGGTATTTGCAACTAACATGCATGTCCATTGGAACTCTGATTTAGTGCAGTGGCATTTAACTGAAAAAAAAATCTCAATGAAAACCAATGGTTTATGCAGTGGTCTTCCATTATAATGGAAATCTGGAAGAAAAGGACACAGATTTTGTTGAGGACAAAATGGATTGACATGTGACTGGAGTTATTTGGTAGGTAATACCAATCACCATTAAGAAGTTCAGAAGGAGGGGCACCTGGGTGGCTCAGTCAGTTGAGTGTCCACCTTCGGCTCACGTCATGATCTCAGGGTCCCGGGATCAAGCCCTGTCTTGGGCTCCCTGCTCAGCGGGAAGCCTGCTTCTCCCTCTCCCTCTGCCTGCTGCTCCCCCTGTTTGTGCTCTTTATCTCTCTGTCAAATAAATAAATAAATACAATCTTTTAAAAAAAAAAGTTCAGAAGGAAACAAAATTCATCTGATGTTGTCTTGCTTTTGATTTGGAGGAAAAAAACCTTGTGTACGTTAGTTGACAAAAGTTGAGTTTGTGAAATAACTGGATACATTTGTGTATTTGTTCATTATAAAAGCACTTTCCTTCCCCAGGACTAAGGTGAATGCTACGGAGAGGGGCCACAGGCAGAAGCTAGCTTTCAGCAGAAGGTCATAAGCTTCAGGACTACTTTGCTTATTGGGTTGATTTTTCTTTGATCACCGTTGTCACTTGCAGTCCAAAGAACATTTCCCCTTCAGTGACCTGTGGCAACTGTCTCCAGTGGGATTTTAAAATCTAGAGCACTTGTTTACTTAATAATTTTTGGTTACATGCTCTAAAATTTTTAAAAAGTCAGTTTAGCTTCCTCCCAAAAAGTGGCTATTGATTGCACTCTTCATCACATTTCTCAAAGTTGAAATCGAATGTCAGTTTATTGGCAATCATTCACGTAGATGAGCTCAAATGTGGTTTCCGATTCAGCTCTCAAACCACTGCGTCGGCCGTCTCAGGCTCCGCTGCTGAGTCAACAGATCTTTTTATTCATTCACAGGAATGAGTAGCTCCTGGATTAGTCATAGCTCTTGGCCCAATGTGAAGGTAGCCTCGGAGTGAGAACAGCAGGGCTCCAGCCCTGGCTTCTTTCCCTAACTGCGGCTGTCCGGTGTGCCGAGAAAATACGCTGTCCTGATTCCAGCCTGTCTGGGTTTAAGCCCAGCTCTGCCCCGTGCTAGCTGCATGATCCTGAGCAAATTAGCTGACCCTCATGTCTCGTCCCCCCCGCCCCTGCCGCCTGTACAACAGGGATAACTTCACAGGGTGATTCTGAGGATTAAAGGAGTTAACAGAGATGAAGCTAGAACAGTGGCCTGAGTAGACACTCCAATGCTGTCATTAATACTTGGCTTGGTGGCTTGAATTCTTTCAGCTTCTGTTTCTTTAGCGCTAGAAGAGTAACAATAGTTCTTGCCTTGCAGAACTGCGAAGAGGCTAAATAGCATGCTGAGTACATCTGCAATGCAGAAGCAACAGTAAGTGTTAGCTAGTATTATTAGGAAACATTTATCAACAGTCGCAATCTGTTTAAATTCATTGGTGAGGGACCCATAGGACAGGAACATAGAAAGTGATGGACCAGGAAAACATGCCATCTTGATGGGGATGATGAGGGATACAAATTGCATAGACAGAGCTTTTGCCTTAAGGTGCAGTGACAGGATCCACATAAGGATTCAAAAGAAGAATGAATTGGAGACTATGCAAATTCCCGGAGCTAAAACTAAGTATTGAGTATATCTGTCTCAACATAAGACATGAAAGGAGGCTAGGTGCAGGGCTTGTGATCCCGGGGTCTGCAGAAGACCAAGGGGCACAGATAAAATTCAGGGGTCTGTGAATTTGGATGGGGAAAATTACATCTTTTATTTTCACTAACCACTAGCAGAAATCTAGTGTTCCTTCAATCTTGAATTTAAAATTCTACAGAGCATAGCCAGAGGCACAGTACCTATGATAATCACACCAGCGGAAGTCAGTTATTTTCATATCATGTTACAGTTATTACAGATATCCCAAGATACCATTTATACTCCTGATTAATTTGAAATTATGGCTCATGGTTAATTTGAAATTATGACAGGTATGTGTTAATAACAAAGTCCATATAGTACCACATTGCAAGTTGGCCTTTTAAATATTTGGTGAGTATATTTCAAAATAATTAATTTCCTCTGTAATCCTTTGTATTGTATTTTACAAACTTAAAAATATTATTATGCAAGGGGTGAGCATAGAGTCCAAAGGATGGAAGGGTACCGTGCACAGAAGCGTTAAGAGTCCTTGTTAAGAGCATGGGCTCCGGAGCCAGCCAGCCAGATGAACCCTTTCTCTGCTCCTTACCAGCCTGGTGACACTGGACAGGCTACCTGGGTTCTCTGCACCCCAGTTTTCTCTTCTGTAAAGTAAGGACAAAGGCTGTTGGAAGGTATAATTGGGGATACTATGTACACTTGCAGAATAGTGCCTTGCAGGGAGTAAGCTCTCAGTAAATGTTAGCCATCAGCAGAAAAGCATCTTACGTGAGGCTCAAGAGAGGGAAGAGTACAGTGTAGGTGGGGTGCACACACCAGAATGATTTCCCAAGGGAGGGAGAGAAAGAAAAGTTTAGGGCATGAGGAGGTAGGCAGGCTATGAGATTGGAGTTAACAAACTCATTCATTCATTCATTCAATAAAGGTTTCCGGAATGCCTGCTACATGCCTCTCAACACTTTTGCTAACACTTGTGAGGTCCGGAGCAGGTGTAGAAATAGAACTCATATACCATATGTCTGAATATTTAAAAGTGGTAAACCAAGCTAAAGATGTGTTAAATGGGTTCTGTTTTTCTACTCCAACAGAGATGTCTTCAAAATAATAATAGTAATTGTTTTTATGTCACAAAGTTGGGAAAATACCAACGACAACCGAATTTAATTATTACAGGTAGCTGAATGTACTTGGGTGGTCTGGGAATGTTCAATGGGTGGTAAAGACACATTAGTTCATGAATTATGATGTTATTTGCTCCATAAAATTTCTTTTTTCTTGCCTTTATTTCATTTGTTGTAGCTGAGAACTTCACATAATTTGTGTTCTGTTGACAGTGCTGACAAAGGAGTAAAAATACATATAATTGTACTCAAAGCATACAGAATTTATATACATGTAATGTAAAGTGTAAATGTAAATAGAATTTTTTCAATTAAAATTATGTTTCATGTTTTTAAAAAGTTACTCTACTAAAAGCTTTAAATTTATTAAAATAAAAAATGATAATTGATAAATATCAAATATCTAAAATTATTTCAATATAGGTGAGACTTTTTGTTTTTGGAAGGTAATTAAATTTCTTTCTTTTTTTTTTTTTTTTTTTTTGAGAGAAAGCGTGTAAGTGGCAGGGGGTGGGTAGGAGCAGAGGAAGAGGGAGAGAGAATCTCAAGCAGGCTCCACACTCAGCACAGAGCCCAGTGTGGGGCTTGTTCTCATGACCCTGAGATCACGACCTGAGCCGAAATCAAGAGTCAGACGCTCCACTGGCTGAGCAATCTAGGCGCCCCTGTTTGTTTGTTTATTCAAGTAATCTCTACACCCAACGTGGGGCTTGAACTCACGAACCCAAGATCAGGAGTCACATGCTCTACAGACTGAGGCAGCCAGGCGCCCCCAACCTTGCAGTTCTTATGTTACTTACTGTGCATGTGCATATTTAAAAGTATGAATTAATATTGCAAAGCGTTCCTCAGACTTCATGTGCGAATGTTACGAATTCCACGCCATTTCACAAGGACTTCCAGAACTGCAATCAGGTATATTAATAGGATCAAGAAGATGGACACATGGGACTTTTGGAAACTATACTTGCCATAATATTCTTGCAAAATAATAGATTATACGAGAATCTATTACAGTCCCAGGTATTGCAAAATAATAGATTATACGAGAATCTATTACATTCCAGGGATTTGGCTAATGAATTTGCCTTTCCCAGCCGCAGTTCCATGGGGTTCACACGGTGCCTGCCGCTCCGAGGCCATATCTCAGTACAGAGATGCTATCACCCTGTGTTTCCAGGCCACAGACCAAGAGCTGTGGGGGAGCGTTTATCTTTGGTTAGCTTGGATGGTACGTGCATCAGGTTACCTATAGAACTTGCCTTAGCTTCCTGTGATGGTTTTATCGAACCAGAATGTGTTAAATGAACAGTATACTCCTCAAACACTCGAACCAAGCCGTGCATCGCCTTCAGGAGACTAACTGCAAAGTGGTCGATGTTGTGTATCACAGGCTGGTGAAGCTAATCTTGAGAACCTTTCCTCTTGGTCAAACTTTTATGTCACTAGCCCAGCTTGAAAAAGTGAGCTAATTACTGTGCTGGGAAATGGCAGACGTCACTTTCAGAGGAGGTAATATCTCCGCCCACAGACTATCCAAAATGTAGATCAGTAAGTAACATTTAGTTAAATGAAAATATCGTCCAGTTAAATGTCATGTGGTGATGTTAAACAGAGTACCACATGTAAATGAGGAGGGAACTTGGTTGGATCGTGACTTTGAAAGTGTTAGGTGATCAGCAATGTCATTTTTATATGGTATGAAACTCCTACATGGGGCCAACTCTGCTAAAGCCGGTGGAGGGGATCCCATAATTATCACAGGTAAAGTGACTCTTGGCAGACTCTCAGATTTTGGGAGTAAGTTCTGTGGACAGCCCATGCATTTTCCTTCTCTTTTGCCACTTGCCCTGGTTGCTTTACTGATGACCAGCATGGAAAGCTAGGGAAGGCAAATTTTAAAGCAGTAAGTCTTATAATAACAGTTACTGTTTTCTTGAGACCTGTGTGCCAGGCATGGAGCTAAGTAGTTCATATTCATTGTTTCATTTAGTCCTCACTAAATGAGGATGAAGCACAGTGTTACTGTATCTGTAAGACATGGTTGGAAAAATTGACTCAGGGAGGTTAAGAAGTTTGTCCAAGGTCATATAGCGAGTCTAGATTCAATCCAAGTCAGTTTAACAGCCAAGCTTGGGCTCCTGCGCATGCGCTGTGTTCTACGGCTCCCATTATGTGGGGGGGGGGACGGCGGGGGGCGTAATAAAATTGCGATAACGGTAGCACATGAAAACGAGAATGAAGTACCACCTATCAGGATGACTATAATAAAAATTTTTTTTAATTAAAAATAAAATGGAAACATAACAAGTGCCAGCAAGGATGTGGAAACATTGGACTGCTTATCCATTGCTGGTGGGATGTACAACGGTGCAGCTGCCCTGGGAAGCAGTCCGGCATTTTCTCGAAAAGTGAAACAGAATTACTATACAATGCAGCAGTTCCAGTCCTAGGTATACACCCAAGAAAACTGAAAACACGTCCATTCAAAAGTGTACACGCACATAATCGAGCAGCATTATTCATAGTAACCAAAAAGGGGCACAATTCAAATGTCCATCACTGATGGATGGAGAGACAGCATGTGGACATCCACACAGTGGAGTAGTATTCTGCTAAGTGAAAGAGGCCTGATGCAAAAACAAGATGCTGTATGAGTCTATGGATATGGAATGGCCAGAACAGGCAAATTCATAGAGACAGAAAGCAGACTAGTGGTTACCAGGGTCAAGGTCAGGGTGCACTGGGGAGGGACTGCTCATGGGTGTCTTTTGGGAGCAATGAAAATGTTCCGGAATGATATACTGATGATAGTTGCACAACATAGGGAACATCAGTGAATTCCGTGAAATAAACACTTTAAAATAGTGGAATTTATGTTATTTGAGGTATATCTTAATTTTTTTTAAAGGCGACTTTAGATCAGGTCCCAGAAGTCCTTGAATAGTGGGCTATAGGATCCAGGTGTCCTTTAGTGGACGACAGGGAGCCACGGAAAGTTTCTAAGGAAGACATTGGCATGATAGGAGTCATGGAAACATGTAAAGTGCTTAGCACATAGTAAGTGTTTAATACACATTAGCCTCCCCCAATTTGACACTAAGCCCCCATGTCTCCTGGGGGAAAATAGCTCTTTTCTGTTTGAATCCTAACAGAAAGCCATCTGTTTTAGTCGAAACCACTCTTGCTATGGTTCCCCTGGTTGTCTTTCTGAGGACCCTTAGCCTCTCAGTGCTGGACAGGACCATCTTAGTATCCGAGAGCATCTTCCTCCTCTTCCTCCCTCCTCTTCACCACCCCTTCCTCCTCTTTTTCTCCTGTACTCCTCTTCCTCTTCTTCTTCCTTTTCAATTTTTTTTAAGTTTTTATTTATTCATTTAAGTAATTTCTACGCCCAACATGGGGCTCGAACTCAGGACTCCGAGATCAAGAGTTGCATGCTCTTCTGACTGAGCCAGCCATGTGCCCCCTTCTTCTTCCTTTTTTTTTTTTAAACTGAAATAATGGTTTTCTAAAAAATGCTCATAGATCTCAACTTTACCCAAAGTCGTCCCCCATATAAGTTCTCTGCCTTCCTTGTCTCCACTTCTCTTCATTTCTCCCTCCTTCTTCCCCCAACTCACCCACATAGCAAGGAGCTCAGTAGCAAGGAATCAGGTTGCCCTGGGTTCTAATCCCGGCTCCCCAACCTGCTGATTATCTGGCTAGACTCATAGGCTCAATGTTCTCATTTGCATAACATTACTCTAATAATAATGATAATGTCAACTCCTGGGGTTCTTTTGAGGACAGTGTTCATTAAAGTGCTTGTTAGAGTGACACCGGGTACGTCAGTGCCCTCAGTGAATTATGGCTAGAGCATTACTATTATTATACCAGTGGGGGTACGTTGTGGCAAAAGCACTGATACATCTTCAGAAGTGGCCTTCATCCTTCAAATCTCAAATGTGTGTAGGACACATTAAAGGCTTTGACCTGGAGGGCTACTTGAAGTGACAACACCCTTTCCCAAAGTCATCTGAGAGATGTCCTAACACCACATAGCTGCTTCCAAGAAATGGTTTGAAGTGCCATTATCAAGAGAGGATGGGGGCTCTAGGGGATTTTGGGGTCAGCAAACATCAGATGAGCAACCTCACAGAATCGTGGCGGGAATTTCCCACGAGGCCCCGCCCCCGGCTGAGTCACCAAACCCCTGTGTTTGACTTGCAGCGAGCGAGAGGAGAGCCTCACTGCTCTGAAGATCAAGGAGTGGAAAGTTCTTCACCAGCCCAGAGAGCTTAAGGTTTGTCCGTGTGGGGCAGCTGGGGGAGCGGAGTTGGGGTAAAGATAGAAGCTTTATTCCTTTTCTCCGTGTCTAGACTTTTTGCCCTTCTAATTTCCAATAACTTTTATTCCATAGCCTATTAAATAAAGATCAAGCCCCTGGCCTAAAGAGGTTTCTTACTTAGTAGTTTTGTTACTATATGAGCTTCAAATCTCAAAATGGGCAAATATAGGTCTATTAAGAAAATGTGATCGTAAGTTGAGCAGATCGATGCTTCAACATGTTAGCAATTGGGTGTTGAAATGTTCACATATTGTTCTGACAAAGGGGAAGGAGTAATGAGATATCTCCCCAGTGAGCTGAACTGTTAGATAAGACTGACAGATTGTCATGTTAAGAACTCTGTCGCAGTGCCAGCAAACAGCTGGCATTGTTGAACTCTGGAGGCTAATGCTAAGTGTCTATGAAAGTCCCCAAAAATTCTTGTTACTGTTATTTCTGCATTTTGGCAAAACACGTTGGAGAGTGCAGGCTCAGGCTTTGGCAAACCTGCACAAAACTATGTGTGTAGTCATGTCTGTCTCATCATAGAAGGGTCTGGGCATCTGCCACCTTTTCCGTAATATTCCATCAATGAAGTATTTCTGAAAAACCCTGAGTTATGGTCTTATGGATTGCACAGGTGATGGTTGAAATGTCGATAATCCTAAAAGGAGAAACCACCTCATTCTTGGAAATTTTTACCTTTTGCAGAGTGGAATTTGTGAAACCAGCTACTTTGATTAAAACCCTTTTGGAATCTGCTTTGCTTGTATCCAATCTATGCAAGATCTCACCATGGGCAGTGGCTATTACAATATAGTGGCTACCATGTTGTTGGTCATGAATTTTGAGAGGACAAGATCAGTGCAGGATTCCTGTAATAAATGCCCAGCTGGTAAGAACCAAATTCACATGTGTGTTTGATCGGTTTTGTTGAATACATGGTTCAGGGAGTCTAGTAGTCAGGGTGACTGAGCTCTGTTTCAATGATTTGTTTATTCATTCATGTACAAACATTTCTTGGATGCTGCATCTTAGCTGTGTGAACATAGCCATGTCCCTTAATACCTTGTGTCCCAGCTTTGGCATAGGGGGATAATGAAAGAACCTATCTCATAGCTTTGCTGGGAGGATCCCATGATAGGTTCTGAACAGTGCATGGCACATGGCAAGACCTCAGTAAATGTCAGCCTTCTCTGTGAGGACCTGTGCTCAGACTGGGGGGCGCAGCAGGGAATAAGAAGTAGCAGGGTGGGGAGAAGCAGACACATGTACATTGCTAGTATACTGATGAAGGATGCTGATCCCCTGAACCCAGTCATATTGATCTCCTGGATCAATCAAGAGAAGTCATCCTTTTTTGTTCAATAGATAAAGGAAACTGTTTTCTTTCTGTTGGTTTATCTGTTGCAATATCTATACATTGTTATTTGTAATTCTGCTAAGGGCAATCTTGCAAATGTATAATTATAACAGTCAATCAAAGTAAAGCGTGTCACTGTGCCACCTAGAAACTAATCATTGTTTCTTCCTCTAGTTTTCTGGAGAACTTTATAATGCTTTGGGCGATGGCTGTGCGTTGTCCAACAGTACACCTATTATCTACCTTCTCAGGTACTTTCTGTGGGAAAAGCAAGGGTCAGATCTGCATTCCTTGTCCTCAAGATAGTTTCTCCAGCACCAGTGGACAACAGGCCTGTGGCATATGCAGGCAGTGTGAAGGTATGATTTAAAAGATGTATGTTGATCCGAACATGTGTTGGGACGACAGGTTTTTATTCTCTAGTGTATTGATCTTGGTGGAAATGTTAACTATGCTGGTTCCTCTGTCAAAAGGCAGGTCCAGTAAAATAATTTGCTGTAAAAGCAATAATTTGTAGATGGAGCTTTTAAATATTGGGGGAAACACTCATTTGAGAAGAGAGAAGCATTTACTTAGGAAAATGTAAAAATGTCTTCTACAGAGATTTAAACATGAACTTTATACTCTAAGGTCATTGGGAACATTGTGAGAGTGAGCACGGGTTTTGTGGGTTTTCTTTTTTTTTTTTTAGCATGATTTTTATTGCAGAACATAAATTTGCTTCCTGGATTCAGAGGTCAAGTGTAATGTAACTTAGGAAACTTTGTAGGTGTTTTCAGGACCAAGAAGGTGTGTTCGCCCATCAGCAATGCAGAGTGTGAGTGCATCTCAGGATTCCACTGCCTGGGGGTGGGATGCACCATGTGTGAACCGGATTGTAAACAAGGTCAAGAATTAACCAAAGAGGGTAGGTTTGCTCTTCTTCAATCTAGGGCAAGTCTGTTTATCTAGACATATGTCATTCGTTTAGGTCTTGGGCCTTTGAATATAAAGTAAAACATAGATTAGTAAAACCTTGAAGCAACACACAATGAACCACTGAGTCAAGTATATGATACTCACAAAATTATTTTTCAATCAATGGAAATAATTTGAGATCACAACATTTGTTATTCACCAGGATCATGCATTTCCATACATTCTATATCTACATCTATATCTATACACAATACTCTGTGTACACTTGGAATAAAAACTTTAGTCAACTTGGGATTTCATTTCAAGAAGCATTGTGGAATAGCCCATGTAGATTGTGTTAAGTTAATGACTTCATTATTATGTAATTATGACTGTATTATTATGTAATTATGCTATGTATCATGCTATGTAATTATGCTCATCACAGGAAAAGTTATGAAATCATCAAAAATTCCCTTTTTTTATTGTTGCTTTAATTTTTATGCAGGTTGTAAAGACTGTCACTTTGGGACATTTAATGATCAGAAACATGGCACCTGTCAACCCTGGACAAAGTACGTATAATTTCCTTTTGCTTTCAAAATAGAGAATCTGGGTTAAAATTTTGTTTGTTTGTTTATAAAGTTTTTTTTTTAAAGATTTTATTTATTTATTTGTCAGAGAGAGAGAGAGGGAGAGCGAGCACAAGCAGGGGGAACTGCAGGCAGATGGAGAAACAGACTCCCCACTGAGCAGGGAGCCTGACTAGGGACTCAGTCCCAGGACTCTGGGATCATGACCTGAGCTGAAGGCAGATGCTTAACCAACTGAGCCACCCAGGTGTCCCTGGGTTAACATTTTTAAAGACAAAGAATGTTATCATTGAAGTTTTAAAAAAATCTATCTGGGGCACCTGGCTGGTGCCAGTCAGTGGAGCGTGTGACTCTTGATCTCAGGGTCATGAGTTCCAGCCCCACGTGGGCCTGGAGCCTGCTTTAAAAATCTAGCAAGTGTAGGCATAGAAGAGCATACGAACAGGCAACATGTGAACAGTATGAGGTAATAGTGATTTGATAACAAAGTGAGCATTTTCTCCAGAAATAATGCCCAGAGCATTTAGCTCAGATTTGCTGGAACTTTGTTACTGTCTGTCCCAGCTGTTCTGTTCTGTTTCCTTCCAATCTCTTTGCTGCCTCTTACCTGTCCTCACTGATCACTCAGCCCATCATCAAGGGTGCAAGGCCAGCACGGAGGATGATACAAGAAGGGTAAATTATGTTTCCTACCCTCAAAAACATAGCACCTCTTTGCGCAAACAAGACCATCACAGAAGTCACACAGCCAACAGCATACATGGGAATCTGCCTGTCGACCTGTGTGATCAGGACCAGAGCTACTCAGAGTGTGGTCCGCGGACAGGTGCTCATCCACAGACAGTTTGTGGTATCCGTGGCAGGAACACCACACACTCTAAGAGTGAGCATTTAGAAACGTGTAAAGCAATTGGCAGAGTTACGTGTGCCCGTCAACCCTAAAAAGAATTGAGGTCTTGTATTTTGTATGCCTTTGTTCTTTTTTTTCATTTGATTTTCTTACTAGAAAATCATTTTGATTATTATTTTACATTTACATTCTTAGGTTTTACAAAAATATTGGTTTATACAGATGGGGAAAGGTTTTTTTTTTTAAGGTCTTTCAACAGAAATAGCTCAGAGAAGTCTATGGGTCTGCATGGAAAGTGGGATTGAACTGGTTTTGGAGGAAGAGTGGGTTTGCATTAGGTAAAGGGAGGAGGGAAAAGACATACGACAATGATGATGGTGATGGTGTCGATCATGGTGGTGATGATGGTGATGGTGTTGATGATGATGGTGATGATGGGGATGATGATGATGGTGTTGATGGTGGTGATGATGGTGATGGTGATGATGGTGATGGTGTTGATGATGATGGTGATGATGGTGATGATGGGGATGATGATGATGGTGATGATGATGTTGATGATGATGGTGTTGATGGTGATGATGATGATGATGATGGTGTTGATGATGATAGTGATGATGGTGATGATGGGGATGATAATGATGGTGATGATGATGTTGTTGATGATGATGGTGCTGATGATGATGGTGATGATGGGGATGATGATGATGGTGATGATGATGTTGATGATGATGGTGTTGATGGTGGTGATGATGATGATGATGATGATGGTGTTGATGATGATAGTGATGATGGTGATGATGGGGATGATGATGATGGTGATGATGATGTTGTTGATGATGATGGTGTTGATGATGATGGTGATGATGGGGATGATGATGATGGTGATGATGATGTTGATGATGATGGTGTTGATGGTGGTGATGATGGTGATGATGATGATGGTGTTGATGATGGTGGTGATGATGGGGATGATGATGATGGTGATGATGATGATGGTGATAATAGCTACCATTTGTTGGGTCTGGGTTCATAAAATCCAGCCCCTGCAAGCTTGTCCCTCGGGTCATTCATTTGCTCTTCACAACAGCCCTTGGAGCATGTATACCTTATTTTACAGATGAGAAAACAGTCTTAGAGGGATCTTCTTAACTTTCCCATGGTCATTCTGCACAGGGACAGACCCTGGGCTCAAACCCTTGTCTGTCTGATGCCAGCACATCATAGGGTTAGGAACTCCTAACCCTTGGGCTAGGTTGTCTGTCCTTCATGTATGCCAGAGATGGTCGAATATGCTTAGGAAATAGAGGGTGAGAGACTAACCAGGCAAAACAGTCTGGGGACAGTTGTGGGACAGGGCTCCCCAGCCTGGGAAGAAAGAAGAATCCAGTTAGGTGGGTAGAATGGAGTGGATTATGGAGAACTGTGAAAGCTGGAGGAAGCCAGCCAGTCAAGTGTATATTTTCCATAATATCTTTATGAACCCAGACCCACACATCTTTGTCACTGGGCTGCTTTATTGGATGGAAAATGTCAATATTTTTAATTAGAATGACCTGTACTTAAATTAATTATTTGAACTCTTCATTGGATGGTCCAAGCTGTTCCTTGGAAGGCAAGTCTGTACTTGTGAATGGGACGAAGGAAAGTGATGCAGTGTGTGGACCAGCTTCGGCTGACTTCTCTCCAGGTACAACCTCTGCCACCACGCCTGCCCCTGCAAGAGATCCAGGTAGCTGGTTCATTGCTATTAAACCAGAGTGGATGCATTATGGCTCTTCTGATTGGAATCTAAATCGCCCCCATACTGTGATGCCTCACATCTCTGCCTACAACAGGCACCTCCTGCATGCCTTCCTTCTCTTATCCTGGCATCCAAAAACCCATCGATTTTTTTCAAGTATTTGCAATGCAATCTGAGATACACATTAGTAAGCAGAACAAGGTGAAACTACCCAGACAAATACTACACCTTTGATAATGTGAAATTAAGGGGATTATAGCGTCCCATATTTTCTACATTCTTGAGAGGCCAAGCCGCTTAATTTTTGTGGGCCTCTGGAGAAATTATTTAGGTTCCATAAAAAATTTTCTTATATGCAGTTAAGTTTATTAAGTTACCTGGTTAGAGATGTCCAAGGCACCACCTCTCCTTGTGATTAGGGGTTTACCGATGTAACTATAAATATACGTATATTTGCAAAACTATATATCTGCATGCATTTCTCCTTTTCCTCTTTTTTAAAGGACATACGCCCCAGATCATCGTCTTCTTTCTGACACTGACGTCGGCTGCTGTGCTGTTCCTGGTGTTCTTTCTCGTGCTCCATTTCTCTGTCCTTAAACATGGCAGAAAGAAACTCCTGTATTTATTCAAACAACGTAAGACCACTATAAACGTATTCGATATGAGCTCTTTTGAGGCAAAGCTTTTTACAGTAGAAAGGAAAAGACACTTTTTTCTGGTTAGTGTAGCACAGAGGTTATCAAGGAGGGCAATTTTGCCCCCAAAGGGACATTTGGTAATGTCTGGAGACAGTTTTGGTGGTCACAACCTTGGGGGCGTGGAGGGCATCTAGTGAAAGGAGTCAGAGGTGCTGCTGAAATTCTACAATGCACAGGAAAACAGTTACCCCCCCAAGTGCTCACCAAAACTTCTGATTTAAAGAATTATCCTTCCCACCTTCACCCCACCTACAACACAAATGCTTTGCAAGAGTAGTGATGAGTAATTAGTGAGTTGCAATGAAACTGCAATCCATTTTTTAAATTTTTAGGCCATTTAAAAAAACTTTCTATTTTGAAACAATTATAGGTTTACAGGAAGTTGTAAAGATAGTACAGAAAAGTCTCATGTGTCATTCATGGGGTTACATCTTCTGTGACTAGAGCACACTATGAAAACCAGGTAGTTGACATTGACATGTCCGTGTGTGTCTAGCTGTATGTCATTGATCACATGTGTAGATTGGCCTAACCTCCAGCACAACCAAACAGAAATGTACCCTCACCCCCAGGACCCCCTCCCTGCTAGTCCTCTGTGGTCACATCCACTCCCTCCCCCCTCCCTCCTGGCAGCACAAGTCTGTTTTCCATCTCTACACTTTTTTTAAAAGATTTTATTCATTTATTTGTCAGAGAGAGGGAGAGAGGGAGCACAAGCAAGGGGAGCAGCAAAGGCAGAGGGAGAAGCAGACTCCCGCTGAGCAAGGAGCCCCATGCAGGACTCCATCCCAGGACCCTGGGATCATGACCTGAGCCGAAGGCAGACACTTCACCGACTGGGCCACCCAGGAGTCCCCCATCTCTATACTTTTGTCACTTAGGGAATGTTTTATAAATAGAAGTACGCAACGTATAAGTTGATTATAAGCATGTGACCTTTTCGGATTGGCTTTTTTCACTCAGCTTAATGCCACTGAGGTCCACCCAAGGCACGATGTGCTTCAACGGTGGGCTATTTTTTTTTGTTAACCCCTGACCAGCGTTCTGTGCCATGGTTGAACCTGTGTGTTTGACCATTCACCAACTGAGGGACATTCTGATTGTTTCCAATTTTTGACTATTGCATATAAAGCTTTTGTCAATAATCACGTACAGGTTATGTGTGGACATAGTTTTCATATCGCTAACATACATGCCCAGGAGTGCAGTTTCTGGGCCATGTGATTTGTTGTTTTAAGAAACTGCCGAACTATTTTCTGGAGGAGTGGTGCCATGTAATATTCCATCATGGCGTAAGAGCAATCATGTCTCCTCAGCCTTGGCTGTGTTTTGTACTGCCACAGTTTCGTATCCAGCCGTGATAACCCATCGTGGTCATTTGGCTTCCCCTAAGGGTCAAACATCCTTTCACGTACTGATTTTCTTTTTTTTTCTTTAAGTTTTATTTATTTATTTGACACAGAGAGAGAGAGCAAGAGCGGAAACAGGGGCAGAGGGAGAGAGCGAGGGCATAACAGGTTCCCCGCTGAGCAGGGAGCCCGATGTGGGGCTTGATCCCAGGACCCAGAGATCATGACCTGAGCCGAAGGCAGATGCTTCACCGACTGAGGCACCCAGGGGCCCCTCACATACTTATTCTCCACCTCTGTATTTTCCTCGGTGAAAGGTTCCTTGATGTCTTTGGTCTATTTTCTAATTGGATTTTTGTTTGTTTGTTTTCCTGTTGACATTGGAGAGTTCTTGACGCCTTCTAGGGGAGTCCTGTGGCAGGTGTGGGCTTTGTGTTTCTGCCCACTCTGTAGCTTGCCTTTCCCTCCTCTTCACAGGGTCTTCTGCAGAGAAAAAGGTTTTAATTTTGATAAAGTACAATTTGTCAGGTTGTTTTTTTTTTTTCATGTATGGAGTCATGTCTGAGAACTCTTTAATCCTGGACCGCAAAGATTTTTATTTTCTCCCGTGTCATCTTCTAAATGTTTTACATTTACATCCGTGGTTTATTTTTAGCTAAGTGTTGTTTAAGGTGTGAGAGGTTTAGGTCAAGAATTTTCTTCTTTTTTGCCTTTGGATGCCCAGTTGCTCCAGCATCACTTTTGAAAACATTATTCTTCCCTCATTGAATTGTTTTTGTGGCTTTCTCAAAAATCAGTTAGCTATACTTGTGCAGGGGCTATTTCTGGTTTTTCCCTTTTGTTCCACTGAGCTGTGTGTTTATTCTCTGCCAGCACCACACTGTCTTGATTACCGTGGCTGTAAAACAGGTCTTGAAAGTAGGTAGAGGGTAGATGGATTTTTCAACTTTATTTTTCTTTTTCAACATTGTTTTAGCTATTCTAGTTCCTTTGCATTTCCAAATAAATTTTAGGACAATCTTATCTGTATCTACAAAAGTCAGTTGGGATTCTGATAGTAACAGTGGTAAACCTGTATATTACATCGGTGAAAATTGATGTCTTTACTATGTAAAGTATTTATGTCTTAAATTAGTAAAGACTTTTATTTTTCTTCTATTTCTTTTATTTCTTTCATCAGCATTTTGTAGTTTTCAGCATACAAATTGTGTACATATTTTATCAAATGTAGGCTTTAGCATGTAAATTTTTTTTAAGAATTGCAAATGGTATTTTATCTTAAATTTTGATTTCCACCTGCTTATTGTTATTCTATAAGAGTATAGTTGATTTTCATAGATTGATCGTGTATCATAATTTTGCTGAACTCACTTATTAGTTCCAGGAGCATGTTGTAAATTCCTTGGGATTTTACAGGTACTATAATGCCACCTGCAAATAGAAGCAGTTTCATTTTTTCCTTTCCAATCTGCATTTCTTTTATTTCTTTTTCTTGACTTACTGTGCTGGCTAGAACTTCCAGCACCATGTCCACTAAGCGTGGTCAGAGTGAATATCCTCGCCTCACTTCTAATATTAGGGAAAAAGCATTCAGTCTTTCACCAGTAAGTATGATGTAAGCTATAGATTTTTAGTAGCTCTTCTTTATCAAGTTGATGAAGTCCATCCTTTATTTCTAGTTTTCCGATATTTTTTAAAAAATCAAGAATGAGTGTTTAATTTTGTCAAATACTTTTTGCATCAATTGATATGATCATGTGACTTTTCTTCATCCACCTAAGATGATGGATTACACAGATTCATGTTTGAATATTGAACCAGCCTGGCATCCCTGGACTAAATTTCACTTGGTCATGGTAGATAGTCCTTTTTATATATTGCTTAATTCCATTTGCTAATATTTTGTGAAGAATTTTTATAGCTATATTCATGAAGGATAGTGCTCTGTGGTTTTCTTTTCTGGAATTGTCTTTGTCTGATTTTGGTATCAGGGTAATACTGGATTCCTCAAATAAGTTGAGATGTGTTCCTTCTCTATTTTCTGGAAGAGATTGTGTAGAATGGTGTTAATGCTCCTTTAGATGGTTGGTAGAATTCTCTAGTGAAACTATCTGGACCTGAAGATTTTCTTTTTGGAGATTTTAATTACAAAATAAATTTCCTTAATCATTATAGGACTATTCACTTCATGGTGAGCAAGTTGTGATAGTTTGTATTTTTTCAGGAATTGGTCAATTTCCTCTAAGTTGTGAAATGTATGTGTTTAAGTTATTCGTAGTATTCTCTTATTATTCACTTAATTCTCCAAATATAGGTGTGGAATTGTGTATTCCCCCTTTCAGTTTTATCAGGTTCAGCTTCACCTATTTTTTTGCAGCTTGATTGTCTGATGTATACACATTCAGTATTGCTGTGTCTTCTGGGTAAATTGACTTTTTAAAAAATTATGAAAATTCCCTCTCTGTGCTGATAATTATTTTTTGCTCTGAAATCTACTTTATCTGATATTAATATAGGCCTGCTTTTAAAAAATTAATATATACATGGTATACCTTTTTGCATTCTTTTACTTTCAACCTAACTACCTTTTATATTTGTTTTTTTAATAAAGATTTTATTCATTTATTTGAGAGAGAGAGAGAGTGCACGCATGTGAGTGGAGGAAGGGGCAGAGGGAAAGGGAGAGAGAGAATCTCAGACTCCACACTGAGTACAGAGCCAGATGCAGAGCTTGATCTCATGACCCTGAGATCATGACCTGAGCTGAAACCAAGAGTCGGACACTTAACCAACTGAGTCACTCAGCTACCCCCATTTTATATTTGAAGTGAATTTCTTGTAGACAACATATAATGGTCACTCTACTAATCTCTGTCTTTTAATTGGTATATTTAAACCATGTATATTTAATGTAATTATTTATATGTTAGGTCTTAAGATCCTATTTTATTTTTCGTTTTCTGTTTGCTTTCTCTGGTTTTCATTTCTCTGCATTCCTGGGATTACCTGAACATTTTTAGAAATCCACTTTGATTTGCCTATAGTTTTTTTGAGTGTATCTCTTTGTGTAACTCTTATAGTGGCTGCTCTAGTTATTGTACATAATTTATCTGTCTACTAGTATCAACATTATAACACTTTGAATGAAGTATGAAAATATTACCTGCTTTTGCATCCTTTTAACCTCCTCCAATTTATAATATACTTATCTTAAATATTACCACTACATACTTTGAGAACCATATTAGACACTTATAATTTTTGCTTCAACTGTCAAATATAATTTGGAAAGCTCAAGGGAAGGAAAGTTTATTGTATTTACCCATATATTTGTTCATTTCTTTTTTCTTTATTCCTTCCTGATATTCTAAGATTCCTTCTTTTATCAGTTCTCTTCTATTTAGAGAATTTCCTGTAGCCATTCTTTTAGGGTAGGCCTTCTGGTGACAAATTCTCTTAAATATTCATCTGAGAATGTCTTGACTTCCCCTTCATTCCTGAAAGATATTTTCACCAGGTATTGAATTTGAGCTTCCAGGAGTTGTCACCAGCCCTTGTGGTTAGACGGGGCTGGAAGACATTCTCCATAGCAGGTGGGGCTATGATTCAGCTCCTTGCCTGGGCATGGGCAAACCAGGCTCTACGGTGGGCAAAACTCCTTGTTTGAGGGTCTGAATCAGGCAGATTTGCACCTCATCAACTTCTCTGGTCAGGGTGAGCCCTGAACTTGGCTCTGCATAAACAAGACTACTGGTTGGGATTGTTCCTTGGACTTTGCAAGTATGTACTCAGTCTGCCAAGATCCGTGTGCTGGTTGCTGCAAGCTCCTTTCCCTTCTCCATCAGATTCCCCGTGGTTGGGCCCTGCAGATCCCCCTGCCATTCCTGTGGTGTGAGATCAGAATAGGAGCTCCCCTAAAGTGCCCCCAATGCTGGGAGAAGCCGGTGGTTCCCTTTGGGTTCTTTTCCCACTGGAGGAGCCAGAGGCTCAGAGGGACCTCTCTGTGTGGTGCTGCATGGGCCTACAGGAGGGGCAGTGTGGTCAACGGTAACTGCTTCTCTTACCCTCCTAACACAGTCTGTCTTGGTCTCTGTGGTGCAGAGGTGGGGCTGCCGCGGCCTCATCCCCATGTTCTAGGATTCTCTCAGTGGTGTCTTGTTCTTGAATAGTTGCTAGTTGTTCTTCTTAGGAGGGAGACCAAAGATAGGAACAAGCTATGTGGCCATCTTGTGATGTCACTCTCCTTGGTTATTTTTTTTTTTATAGTAAGAAGCATGTAATATTGAGGCAGGCCCTTTTAATTGTTGGGCTATTTTTAAAAATCTGTTTAAGATGAAAAGTTACCTGGGGCTGGGTGGCTCAGTTGGTGAAGCATCTGACCTTGATTTTGGCTCAGGTCATGATCCCAGGGTCCTGAGATTGAGCCCCACATTGGGCTCCACACTCAGCACGGAGTCTGCTTGTCCCTCTCCCTCCGCTCTTCCTCCCCTCCACTTGCACGCACACACACACACACTCTCTCTCTTTCTCTCTCAAATCAATAAATAAATGAAATCTTTTTAAAAAAAGATGAAAAGTTGCTCAGCAGTAACACAAATACTTCACACTAACATGTAAAAGGAAACCAGGAAGCTAAGGCATAAATCAATTCTTTAATTGCCGATAGATGGAAGTAGTGGGAGTATCTTCAATGTCTTGGTGCCGCAAGCATTTCATTCAAAAGACACTGTCTCGTGTGTCATCTAAGTAACCCTGAAGACTAAAATCCATACTGCTGAATCGAAACTATGGTTACGTTTGGGATATGACTAATTTTTTTTTTAATATTTTATTTATTTATTTGACAGAGAGAGACAGCCAGCGAGAGAGGGAACACAAGCAGGGGGAGTGGGAGAGGAAGAAGCAGGCTCATAGCAGAGGAGCCTGATGTGGGGCTCGATCCCATAACGCCGGGATCACTCCCTGAGCCGAAGGCAGACGCTTAACCGCTGTGCCACCCAGGTGCCCCTGGGATATGACTAATTTTGTGCTATACTGATTCATGCTCAAGTTTTTAGCCATCGTAGAAAATAAAATCGTTTTTCAGGACCCATAAGAGTAATTGATAAGAAGAAATTGTAAATAATCCTGAGAAAAAGCTCCTACTTGCTATCATCTCTCTTATTGATAAACTTGTTCAAATTAGAGTTGAGCGCGGTTGCGACTTAGAGATGTCCTGTGACTGTGATTGACGGAAACTGGATGTTAAATGGTTAAAACAAACAGCAAAAGATAAGTTACTTTTAAACTGCTTTTCAGCATTTATGAGGCCAGTACAAACTGCTCAAGAGGAAGATGCCTGTAGCTGCCGATTTCCGGAAGAAGAGGAAGGAGAATGTGAGCTGTAAAGCAGAAATCCAAAACTCCGCTGGGACTGTCTTGAGAAGAATCACAGGAGAAACATGAGTGATCCCACCATCGTATCTTACTAAATTGGAGACACTGTCCTAGATAAGACTCAGGATTACCCCCAAGTTTTCTCAAAATGCTGACAGGTTGGCCTTTAAAAATGTACCCCTTTTAGTGCATGTATGGGACAGAGCTGGTGGGAAAGGGGCTTTTCCAGATAATGCTTAATAGGCTTCAGCTAGTTTGTTTTTGAAACCCAAAGAGAATTTAAAATTACATCATGTAGGCCAATAGTCCAGCCAAAATGATAGTCAAAAATCAATTCCATTTGAGTGTGTGTGTGTGTGTGTGTGCGCTAACATGACATATGACAAAAAGCCACAAGATGCAGGAAATACCCCCAACCAAATTTTCCATTGGTTCAGATAGTCAACACAATGAGCTGTACTGATATGAGGGAGGAAATTATGACAGTGCCCAGATTTGAGGTCAAGGGAAAAATATCTCAGACCTCGAGGAAGAGTTTTGGAAAGAGTTCCTATGTCTTTGCACGTTCTGTGGCCCCTTCATCTCCGTGTCCTCTACCTTGTGCTGCTTCTCTCTGGACCGGGGCTTACGTTTCGGTTCTTTGTTGTTTAAAATTGTTTTAATTTATTATTGAAGTATAATCAACAAACGATGTAATATTAGTATCGAGGGTATAGCATAGAGGCTCCACAATTCTGTACGTTACTCAACGCCCAACACGGTAAGTGTTGTCCCCTTCTGTCACCATACGACATTATTACAGACATTATTATTGTGTTGTCCCCTTCTGTCACCATACGACATTATTACAGACATTATTATTGACCGCATTCCCGATGCTGTACTTTCCATTTCTGTGACTTATTTATTTTATAATTAGACGTTTGTGTCTCTTAATCTACTTCCTCTCTTTTGCCCATTGTTAAAAATTGGCTTATGTGTTTCTAATTCTTAAGAACGTTAAAAATAATATCTGGTACATACACTAAATAAATGGAACAGGTGGGAATGAGCAATGGCAGAATGAAGTCCCACGAACCCATAGCCCAACCAGAGTATAGAGCAGGAGCTGTCAAACTCCCACAGGCCAGATCTGAGGGGTCGTGTGTCTCTGTATGGCTTCTGAGCTAAAAATGATGTTTACATGTTTAAATAGTTAAAAACAAATCAGAAGAAGACTAATATCTCATGACATGAAAAAGTATGTAGAATTCAAATTTCAGAGTCCACAAATGAAGTTTTATTGGAACACACAGCCACACTCAGGTGGCTTTTGCATTACAACAGCAGAGTTGAGCAGAGACAAGAGACTGTAAGGCCCACAAAGCCTAAAATATTTAACATCTGACCCTTCGTAGGGTCAGAGTCAAGGTCAGAGCGTCCATCTGTGTGTTGCTTCCCTCCCTCATCTGCCTAGCCCCCCACCTTGCCCCCAGCACCCTTTCTCAGAACCATCAACACGAACCATTCCCTTGGTTGAAAAAAAAAAATCATTGCTTATATATTTATGTAGCCCAAACCATGTTATTTAGTTTTGCTGCTTTTTGAGCTTTATGGAAATGGTATTAGGCTACTGTGACTTGCTTTAATCACTCAACATTCTATTTATAAAGACTCATTCCTGTTATCGTGTGTAACTAGCATGCGTTCTTTTTGATGATTGTATAGTTTTACAAATATACCGTAATTTATCAATCCATTCTGAACCAAAGGACGTTTGAGTTGTTTCCAGGTTTTTTTGCAACTGTGGACAGTGTTGATGTGCGTGTTCTTTTGTGTGTGTCCTGTGGGAGAGTGTCGCTAGGGAAACTTTCTTAGAGTGAAATTTCTGGATCTTCAAAGATGCGTCCTAGCACAGAAATGTTCAATCTCATGAGCTAAGTTATGCAGAAATAACAAACGACCCTCCTTACCCCCTCCACCCCCAATCTTAACGGACTACACCAAAACCACATGCATGTCTTGCTGTCATCACATGCCCGTGGCAGGCTGGCCGTGGCTCCGTCCCACATTATTTCTTAGGTGGAGGTAGCAGCTTCCGCTTGGAACGTTGGCCATCTCAGGGCAAAGGGGTACCGGCCACTTTGCTCACGGCCGGTTGATTAGATTCTAACCTTTAGAGCCAGCCCTGCAGTGAAGCTGTGCGTTCACGGGCGGAAGGCAGAATCCTCAGCCAGGGAAGACCAGGGAAGACCTGAACAAGAAGTCGGCTGTGCTGCTGTTCAGAGCGGTGGCTCTAAGTCACGCACCTGTCAGCCTCACTGAGTCCCATCCTTGCTACTCTTCGGGATCGCCAGACTCTTAATTTTGCCCGTCTGGTGGGTTTAAGAGGGCTTCTCACTGTTGTCTCATTTTGCACTTCCCGGATGACTAATGAGGATCTTGTCACATGTTTTTCTATCATTTGTGTTTTTGTGTGCGTGAAATGCTTGCTCAAGGTCTTTTGCTCATTAGAGGAAAAAAAAAAAAGATCTATTTATTTGAGAGAAAGAGAGCACCCGTGGAGGGCCAGAGGGGGAGGAGGAGGAGAGAGAATCCCCAAGCAGGCTCCCTGCTGAGCGCAGAGCCATGTCCCCAAGATCATGAGCTGAGCCGAAATCAAGAGCCCGATGCTTAAGCGACTGTACCACCCAGGCGCCCCCTTTTCTGCCCTTTTTAAAAAACTTGGTTGTCTTTTTCTTGTTGGTTCATAGTTCTTCACATATTCCAGATGTATTATAAATATCTGCTTTGCTTGTGATCTTTCTTTTACATTGTAGCTTTTTCAGTCTTTTTAGTAATAAGCAAAAAAAATGTCTTAATTTGGTTAAATTTGCAGTTCATTTCTTATATAGTTAACGCTTTTTTGTTTCCTGGTTAAAGACGCCCCTCCCTGCCCCAGTATCATAAAGATACTTCCTCACCGTTTATTCTGAAAGTGCTAAGTGTCTGCTTAAGTCTAATCTATCAAGAACTGGCTGTCGCACGTGTTGTGAGCTCGTGGTCCGACTGTGAGTTCTGTGTGCGGGTAACCACTAGACCCAGTGCCACTTAGTCCGTGGTCCATCTTTTCCCCGCAGATCTGCACCACCGTCTCTGTCCTTCCCGGAGTCTCCACACGTCCGTTCATCCGTTCCTGGACTGTGTGTCCTGTTCCGTTGGTCAGGGAGTCTGTCTCCACGCAAACACCATACTGTCTCTGTTACAGCAGCTTTATAAAAGCTTTTGATACCTGGTAGGACAAGTATTTAATTTAATGTCCCACAAAGTTTTACAAAGTCCAGAAACTTTGTACATCTTTTTATCAGATTTCTTTCTAGGTACCTTGGTGTGTGTTTGCTTCTTATTTTAAATTTTTATTTATTTATTTATTATTTATTTGTTTTTTAAAGTAGGCTCCATGCCCAACGTAGGGCTTGAACTCACAACCCCGAGATCGGGAGTCGCACGCTCTACCAACTGAGCCAACCAGGCGCCCCTGTGTTTGCTTTGTAGTGGTTTTGTTTGTTGTCTGAGTATATTTTGTTTCTAGCCCATCTCCTCGCTAAACTTTCTTATTATTTCTGATGGTACGATGTAGATTCTTCGGGTTTTCTGTACAATCATGTTATTTGCTATAAGAATAGTTTCTTCCTTTTCCAATCCTTTGTTTTTTGTCTTTTCTGCCTGACTTCATGCTGGGTCTTGTAGTAGACTGTAATAGTCTTTTCTATCTTATAGATTGGGGGGGCCTGGGGGGGTTGTAGATATGCTTGATCAGGTTAAGTTCCCTTCTGCTCCTGGTTTGTGAAGAGGGTTAGCTTTAATTTTTAAATCATGAATGCGTGTTGAATTTTACCGGATGATTTTTCTGGGGGAGAAAAGAATAATTTGCTGATGAGCCAGCCAGTGGTTCTGTCATCTTTGACTTGGATCTGACCTTCAGCTGCATTCCAAGAAAATTACTGCCTGAAAGAAATCTAATGTAATAATAGGTATTTCCATTTTCCTCCCTTCTTTAAAGGATGCTTTTTTTTTTTAACGCTTTGGTATATGATGGAATTATATATGTGCTCAGAAAAAAAACTGTTGTTTTAATTTTTTTTAAAGATTTTATTTATTTATTCGACAGAGATAGAGACAGCCCCTGAGAGAGGGAACACAAGCAGGGGGAGCGGGAGAGGAAGAAGCAGGCTCATAGCGGAGGAGCCTGATGTGGGGCTCGATCCCATAACGCCGGGATCACGCCCTGAGCCGAAGGCAGACGCTTAACCGCTGTGCCACCCAGGCGCCCCTGTTGTTTTAATTTAAATAGATGAAGTACCTTCATTGGTCTTTGAATCTTGTGGATTACCAGCACCACTGCAGGAACGAGACTGGGGTACAAATTCTAACGGGGCTTCCCCTCTCAGCTTTGGACACCTGGTGTATAATTCTCTGTGGTCCATTATCCACATACACAAAGGGATCGGTCATGCTCTGCCATCTTGGGTCACCCTCAATAACTCAGCTAAGCTCATCTGTCCCAGATTAGAAACACAGAAAGTCCACAGTTCATTCTGGACTTACCACACAGACCGTACGGTACTTCTATCGTAGTATATTTTAGTGTAGTGGCTAAAACTTATAAATGAAAAACACAGGAACTTGGGGTATGAGTCATTTTCCCCCTAAATGACAGTTAACAAAGAAAGAAAATCAAGACAGACTAATATGACCCCCTTTGGGGATTAATTTAGGAATCTGAGGGTAAAGTCTGATAGAAATGAGTGTACATTTTTACCAAAATAAATGAGCGTAGTTAGGGATGTACAAATTAGAAACAATTTTCTAAATGCTTAAAAGCAAGCTTAGGTTACTTCTGAAACAGATTTTTCTTTTCTTGTGGAAGGTATCATTCTGATGGAAACTTTTGATATGAGGGGCGTATGGCTGCTAAAGTGGGTGTCTTTCTTCTGTGCAGAGCAGACCTTTCCATTTGTGGGTGACAGGTACGCACGGACCTCAGCTCGGGTGCGTTATATGTGGTCTGTGTGTGGTGGTGGAGGGGAGACTGGTCATTTCTGACATTTTAAAAAAAGGGCTCTATAATAAAACACAAAGCTATCATTTTCACAGAAAAAAAGGAATGAGAAAAAAGCTTATTTTTTAAAAAACCTTCATATTACTATGGCAACATCACATCATAAAGGCTAATCGTGAAATAACATGCCATTCTTTGTAAACCATGGAAGCGGACTTTAGTGCCAGAGTATGTGAAAGATTTAGAGTTTGGGATTTCTTGCTCTCAACATTTTAGTTACATAAAAATGAATGCTATTTTTTTTTTACCAGTATTGATTCTGACAGCTGTATTTCAAATTAATTGTCAATGAAACCTCTCAAATATGTCTCTCACAAATTCACTGAAGAGGCTGATGCTGACTGAAATACCCCTCACCCCTCCGCTGAACCAGCATCCCTCCAGGGCTCTGCACCAGGCACCACGCGAGGGCACGGAGACAAAGGACCCGCTGCCTACCTGAGGGCTTTGAGTCCAGGGGACGGCCCGGTACCACCTGCGAAGAGACATAGTGTCACCAAGACCTACTGTGTGCTGGGAATACCATTGTGACAGTAGTTGGAAGGAGTCCCCAGCCTGGTAGGAAGACAGCTGTTGCGACAGGGTGGGGGTGGGACTCCGTGTGGTGGGAGGCCCACGGGGAAGGGGGGGACGGAAGGCTTCTGGGAGGGGGTGGTGAGGAGGAGTCATCTACTCCCACTGTGTGTTTCCCAGAAGGAACAAAGGGCCCAGGCAAGGGGGAGGGAGGTCAGGGGCTGGGGACTGAGAGCAGATGAAGGGCAGGCCAGCAGGGACCAGACGCCCAGATTTAATAGGCTATGTTAGGAGGCTTGGATTTTAAACTGTGGGCCCTGACTTCGGAACCGGAGAAGGGATTTGGTCAGATATGCACCTGGGAAAGCTCTCCCTGATTACAGTCAGGAAAATGGATTAACGACAGGCAAGACTTGACTCCCAGCCAAATGAAGGGGCTCCTGCAGGAGTTGGGGTGAGTCTGTTGGGGTGGGGCATGAGGCCTGGTTTCTGACCGGGGCAGCTGGGGGAATGGTGCGTGGGCAGAGCCAAGGCCCTGCAGGACATGCGGGGGAAGGAAGGAGCCGGTTCAGTGTCAGCACGGACCGTGGGGGGCCCCGCAGAGGGCCATGTTGGTGGTGGGAGAGAGTGGTGGGGGGAAGTGGTCTTGCAGAAGCCAGGAGATGAGAGAAGAGTCAGGATGGCCAGAGGTCACCTAGAGACCAGGAAGTGACAATAAAACATACCTTAGGCTTAGCAAATAAGGCAGTCCCCTTACTGGAAGGCCCTGCGAGGGGGTGTTAATCGTGAAAGCCAAGCTCCGGGACCACGAAAGGCAAATGCACTCACCTTTTCAAGAGTCAGATGGTGCTGAAAGGAGATGGTGTGAGACCTGGGGGCTGCCTGCGGTCTTGGGTAAAGCAGACCATAAAACACAGTGCCCAGCTAAATGTGATCAGAGACAATGATGATTTCTCAGTATAAATATGCCCCAAGCAACATTTGGGACATGCTTTTACTAACAGTTATCTGTTGTTTATCTGAAACTCAAATTTACCTGGGGGTTCTGTATTTTTATTTGCTGAATTTGGCAGACCTAGTGAAAGGGGATACAGTTGATTCTTGAACAATGCAGGGGTTTAGGGGCCCCCACCCCTCTGCCCCCACAGTCAAAAACCTGCCTAGAGCCTTGGACCCCCCCAAAACTTAACTACTAAGTCAGGAGACGTGATGCGGGCGGGGGTTCGTGCTGGTCTTCTGGAGAAGGGGCCTTCCTTGCTAGGACTGAGGCAAGCGTGACTGAGAAGCACAATCCCACCAGCGTGGGGATGGGGTGGCACGTGGTCTAAGCGGGTTAGGCAGCCAGTGTCCATGCTGCCTGCTTCCTGAAGGTGGCTCTGTGTCTAGGCTGAGGGCTAAGGGAAGGAAATGGCGCCAGCGAAGGACTGAATTCATACAAAGTCAGAGATGGCCAGAGGGTAAATCAAGTGATTTACACTCACACGCTTGTGTTCTTAGGTTTCTTTCTCTCCTCCTTAAGTGCTCAGGAGAGGTTTCTAAAACTCACCCAGCTTGGCAGGGTACACCTTCCCTGACATATTACATCAAACAAAAACTCAAGAAAAACACAGGCCAGCTAAGAACTTGTCTGCTCTCACTTTGGGGGCCTCGTCCTCCTGCCCTCCTCCCCGCTAGATATCTTCTTTCTTTCTGCACTGGCTCCCCTGGAAGCTCCAACTCAGCCCTCTGCCCATCCAGGCCTTGGGACCACATTTCCAGGGACTGGCATCCAGAGAAATCCCCAGGATCATAAGGGCCATGTAATTGTGCTTTGATACGCCACATCTTAAGGCCATAGCTTTATTTTTATAACTTTTAATTTTTTATTAGACAAATAACTCTTATAGACAATTAGGAAATACTTATACATTTAAAAAATAATAAAGCTTCCATTTGCTCTCATGGCTTTGTAATAGAGGAAGCGTCTATCGGAGATGATCTGTGTATGACGCTAGGATACGGATCAGGGCATCTTCCCGTCAGTGTAAATGAGAGAAGAAAAAATACCTTTCCATCTGCTCTAATTTTTTTTCTAGGATAATCTAAGTGTTGAACTAAACTTTTCTGGTCCCAATCAAAGAAAGGGAATCAAACACATATGGTGCCTGTCCCGTATGCACCACATTTCAGAGCAAACAAATACCCCAGCTCAGGGGGGAAATTGTTGTATCAGAAAACGCAGCAGCAACCCCATTTTACAGCCCGTAATGAAGTAATTAATTCAGACAAAGTTCATCAAAGGATGAAACCATCAGATAAAACTGGAGACTGAAAACCGGACAGACAGATGGAAACATATGTACATGTGTAGACACAGGCGCACAGAAGAGGGTTGGCTGGACAGAGGGGTAGATAAAACCTCTAATCCACACGAAAGAGGTTCCATCTTCACCTAGATTTCAGAGCTGAATTCACTATGTAATCGGCTCGAACCTGTCCCTCCTCCAGCATTCTCTCTCTCTTGCTCCAGGAGGTGCCCCCCAAACACGCCCAGGCAAGGAAACCGGGGGTCTCCTGGGCCCTGTCCCTCACCCCCAGCCTCACCATCCAGCCGGTTTACACCCTCAGGCATGTCTCCAACTGCACAAATGTGACCCCATCACTGTGCTGCCTACCCTTGATCGAGGGCTTCCCAACATCCGTGGGGTGAAGTTCAAAATCCCAGGTCACCATCCCAGCCAGCACCGAGTCAGTCTTCCATTGACTCGCCGGTTCTCCACACATGCAGTGCTGTTCCATGACACTGGGTTTGACCACAGGCTTTTCCATCTGCTTAAAATGCTCTTATCTGCCTGACAAAATCCTGCCTTCCTTCAATAGCCACCAAAGCAGCCTCCTTCTGGGAGTCTGACCTCCCTCCACACAGCCCTCTCTCCCTCCTGGATTCTTCCCTGGGCCTCCTATATCACCCCATCCCTGTGCCTCCCACAGTCTACATATTGCCCTGTGTCCACCTGTCTGTCTTCCTTACCCTGCTGTAAACCTGAGAGCAGGAACTGTGGCTTACTCATCTCTGAATCTTCAATTCCTATGTAGTATGCAGTAAGTGCTTAATAAATGCTTCCCAAATATATTGAATGTCTCCTTTAAAACGAAGTGGGGGAGGGGTGGGGGAAGGGGTGTCTGGGTGACTCAGTTGGTTAAGCAGCGGACTCTTGATTTCGGCTCAGGTCATGATCACAGGGTTGTGGGATCAAGCCCTGCATAGGGCTCTGCGAGCTCAGCATGGAGTCTACTTGCGATTCTCGCTCTCCCTCTGCCTCTGCCCCTCTCCCCCACTCATGCTCTCTCTAAATAAATAGAAAAACAAATAAAATCTTTAAAAAAATAAAACAAAGGTGGGGAAAAGCTTACATTTCATCTTAAGGAACACTACAACAAAAAAAGAGATCTATCTGCCTGATTAAACTTTTGGTGATTCTAGACGATTACCAGCAGTTTCCTCCTGTGGAGTTAGTAAATTCTTGACTCCCTGCACTAAAGAAAGCAGCAGTGGTATGAGAACCGAGTAATTTATATTTGAATTGTAACTGACCTAGGAAGGTGTTTGACTAGGTTTTAAACAGATTTACTTTTGCATTTATACTCTTTTATTATCTGACATTCTCCACGGTTATCCGTGGGCCGTAAAGGAAGGAAGGAAAGGCTCACCGACCTGGGATTTTCAATTTGTCCCATATAATCCATGTATGGATTAGTTAACAGGAAGTTCAAAAACCTTCCAGATTGAAACAGTATGGAGGTTCCTCAAAAAGTTAAAAATAGAACTACCCTGCAATCCGGTAATTATGCTACTGGGTATTTACCCAAAGGATACAAAGACACTCATTCAAAGGGATGCTCGCACCCCTATGTTTACAGCGGCATTATTTACAGCAGCCGGACTATGGCAGCGGCCCAAGCGTCCATCGACAGATGAATGGATACGGAAGACGTGCTACACGCGCGCGCACACACACACACACACACACACACACACACACACACGGTGGAATATTACTCAGCCATAAAAAAGAATGAAATCTTGCCAGTTGCAACAACACGGGCAGAGCTACAGAGTATAAAGAGTATAATACTAAGCACCATAAGTCCGTCAGGGAGACAAACACCACATGATCTCACTCGTATGTGGAATTTAAGAAACCAAACAACTGAGCAAAGGGAAAAAAGGGAGAGAGAGACGAATCAAGAAAACAGACTCTTAACTATCGAGAACGCACTGACGGTCACCAGGGGCAGGGGGTGTGGGGTGGGTGAGGTAGGGGTGGGGATTAGACGGTGCCCTTGTCGTGATGAGCGCTGAGTAATGTAGAGAAGTGCTGACCCGCCGCATGGTGACGCTGGCACACGTCACTCTATGTCACTAACACAGCTGTACTGAGTTAAAATGCACACTTCATAAAAAAATTAAAAATAGGAAAAACCTTCAGATTTACAAATATTTTAATCACAACATTTCCCGCATAATGTGTAGAAGTTGATTTCTGGTGATGGCTTCCCTGCCCAAGGTCTGACTTGGATGAGGCCGCCGTGTAGACAGGGCTGAACTGGCTCCCCATTCGGCCTGGGTGCTGCTGCCTGCTGACCACAGGCTCACTCGTCTTCGCCGAGTCCTACATGAACTTCTCTTTTGTGCAACGTGCTTTCTGGACGACCCAGAGCAGAGCTCTGCTTGCTTTCACAGACTTTCATGCATCGCTCCAGCTTCATCCGAAAAAGCTAACGCTGGCGAGCGTAAGTATTTATTTGACACATTCCTTAAAAAGCAACTGTGAAAAACAAATTTCTATTAGAACTGTAAAAATTAAAATATACTGAAATTGATAATAAATAGATTCTTTTATAATTTAAGAAAAAAATGTATCCTAAGATCCTAAAGATCACGAAATCTTAAAATTCTAACTCTGGCAGTTGTCTGCCAAAAAATTCTTTCACCTCCTCTTTGTTGTGAAAAGTGCACATGGGAAATACGGCACATGAAGTTCATTTTCAAACCCAAATTCGGAGTCCTGGTCAAGGAGACACAAGGTAACCATTTGTTCAGAGCCCCTTGGGTTCTTGCTCAACATCTAAAAGGTGGTGGCTTCTTAATTTTCTTTGCTTTTTCTTCCCTTCCTCTCTCGCTGCCCCCTCCCTCCCTCCTTCCTCCTCCCCTTCCTCTCTCCCTCCCTCCTTCCCTCCCTCCCTCCTTCCTTCTCCCCTTCCTCTCTCCCTCCCTCCTTCCCTCACTTCCTCCTTCCTTTCCTTCCGCCCCCTCCTTTCTCTTGCTATCAGCAAGCAGCACACCCAAATATAAACATAGTAACACAGGTGTGCAGGCCTTTACTCCTGCAACATTTGATCTTTTCGATTCCGGTAGAAGCTTTTAGGTCAATCACCTGGACCGATCGGGAGCGCGCGGCCACAAGAGGGCAGTAAACACCACTCCGCAGAGGGCCGGCCGGGGCTGGGGAGAAAGAGCGGCTTCTCTCTCCTACGGATGGGAAGGGGGATGGCCGGAGCAGTTCAGGGATTTGTCTGAGACGGCGGAGCTAGTTGCCAGAATCTGTTACCCTCAAAGGTGAACATGCCCCCAAGTGCCAGAGGATGAAACAGGAGGTGCCTAGTTCGGGCCGCCGTCCCCGTAACCCAGCAGCCTGACGATTGCCTACAACTCACCAGAAGAAAGCAAGCCGATGCTCATGGACAAGAAACGGGAAACTCTTTCCTGCTTTAGGGCATCGAACTTGCTGTCCCTTCTGGCTTGCTTTTCCCCGACCTCACCCCGGCGCGCAGCCTCGCGCGCTGAATCATCTGCGGGACGAGTGTGCAGGGATTCCCAAAGACGTCTCAAACCCAAGCTATTCCAAACTGGGGAAGGGCTCTTGCTTGGGGCTGCTCGGCACCAGGCCCACCCTCCTCACTGTGATAGTGATCGTTACTTAAGCCTCCCTACGTTCAGTCCCTTGTTTATAAATTCAGGGTAAGAACGTCTGCATTACAACCTTTCCCGAGGCTTCGGTGAGCTACCCATTCAATTAGATTGTGTGTATCACGTGGCCCGGTGCCTGGTGCCTCCCTGCACCGCAGCTTCTTCCGTAAACGGTATCACTTCCTCCGCAGACCAGCCCGTCTCGCTTCCTCTCCCAAGGCCGAAAACAGAGGAGCATCCCTCGACTGTCTCTTTTGCCATCTGCGTTTAGCTAACCAACAAATCTCAGTGTAGATTTCCAGAATCCAGTCCCACCTTTCAATCCCAACTGCCACTATTCTAATGCGGGCCTTCGGTTTATTGTTTTTGTTTTTTGCCTGGACCCCTGCTGCCGACTCCCAGCAGCCTGCCTGCTCTCCAGGTTCCACAGGGCAGGTAAAGTTATCTAAGAGGGAGCTTAGCCATGTAATAAGAGACTACTGTGAGCAGTAAAGTCATCTGGGTTTAGGGCCTAATTTGATCAAGTTTTTACCTCTGTTTTATTGATGCATCCAGAACCGATTTTTATGTTTGGAGTGAGGTAAGGATTCCAGTCCATTTCTTCTACATGGATAACCCACCTGTCCCCCCTTAATCTGCAATGTCACTCTTGAAATCTGAAGCATCTAATTACAGATGACATGAAAACACAGTTTTGGGGAGTCATTCACACGTTAAGTTTCAAATAAAGCCTAGGAAAAATTCGACTCTGCACTTGAGACATTTCCCTTGGAAAATGCTTTCAGAATGAGCTCAAATGGGGAAAGTGGCATTCACTGCCCCACACCCATTATCTTGTCTGGACGACAGACAACACAGCTCTGAATTAAACAAACAGACAAGGCTGCTTCTGAAATTCAGCATTTCGCTGAAAAATGGAGAGAGCGTCCCATGGTGTACATTCAGGTCTTTTATCCCAGTTAGAACAGGAAATTCTTTCACAAACTCTAACAATTCTTGATTAAGAAATGAGGACTGAGCAATTCGACCTTTGTTTGGCTCTGAGTATGAAAGACTGTTTTTCAAATGATAGTTATCTTTACATGAATAATGGACAAGTTATTGATTCTAAAACAGCGCTGTGCGGTTCCTCACCTCCCTTTGCCACCAGCATATATGCTGTGAATTTCCCGTGCTGAGCACCCAGCTCAGAGCTGCTGTCTTCCCTAAGAGCAAAGGGGATGGCAGTAAGAGGACCATAGTTGGTTCAGACCTTCCAGGAAGGTTGGCCCGGGAGGGTCTGACCCCTGAGACTCCGGGAGCAGGTGTCGGGAGCAGCATCTGCGCTCGCCCAGGTGTGTATGAGGACCAAGAAAGGAGGCTGACCCCAGCAGGGTGGCCTCCAGCTATGAGGACACCATGAGCTCAGCTCCTCGGGGCATTGGGCTACGTGATTCGTTTTAAAGAGAATGTTTCTCTTTCATGTCCTTACCTGTGTCCGTTACGGATCAAACACACATAATCCATGTCTTCCTTCCCTTCTCTTGCTGTTCTTTTCATGGAAGGATCTCTAGACTGGTTGGATTCCGCCTGCACCTCCAAGCCCTCCCAGCAGCCACCCTGCCCGTGGCGGAGGGAGCCCGGGCGCACAGAGCAGGTGCCCCGGGAACGAGTCGCCTGTAGAGAAGGAGAGGACGTTCCAGCAACGTAAACCTACAGAAGGGCCTGGGAGCTTCATGGCTCCCTTACCGAAAGAAGAAGTCTTGCGTCCAAACATACCCCTCCTTTTTGGAATGAGGAAGAAGTAAAATTTAGGATACACTTTTATAGATGTGATGAAAGTTTGGAGAGAGCAATCGATGAAGGTTTTTTTCATACATTGGTTGTTGAAGGTGGAACTTGGAAACTTCTTTCCTGCATTGTTTGTGTCTTCCGGCTTTCCGGCTATCAAGCATCCTTCTAAATGAAGTGCAGAATTAGGGGAAGGTTTTAGAGACTCGGTTTTGGGGAGGTTGTCAGAACAAAGATAATTGTTAATCTGTAAGTCACATCTTTGCTTCTTACGTCACAGAAATTTTTTTTAACTGCGAATGTTAGCTAAGTGTTCTTTTATTAATTTGCTGCAGGTCACATCTTGTACCACATTACCATGAAGAAGTTTAAGTGGAAAGTCAAGATTCATAAATCTCAGCCATAGCCCCACTTTCTGATAAAATCAATAGTTTTTTTAAAAAAATATTTTATTTATTTATTTGAGAGAGAGAGAGAGAGGGAGAGAGCACAAGCAGGGGGAGCAGCAGAGGGAGGGGGAGAAGCAGACTCCCTGCTGAGCAGGGAGCCTGAGGCGGGGCTCGATCCCAGGACCCTGGGATTATGACCTGAGCTGAAGGCAGACGCTTCACTGACTGAGCCACCCAGGCGCCCCAAAAGCAATAGTTTTTAAGAACAGAAGAACTTAGGCAAACTGCTAATGTCCACTGGAATAGGCTCCACCTGTATCGTGGCTGATCTACTCCTGCAGGGCCGCTTCTCCCGGGGGGTCAGCCTCCTGCTCCCGCGGTCAGCTCCCGGACGTGGGGCTCCCCCATGTGCATTCTGGCCTCACAGAAAGGTAGGGCTTTGCTGGGACCGTGGGTCACCCAGGAAGGACACAACTGGGGGCACTGTTCACTGAACATTCAGCAGAGCAAATCAGCCGCATGGTCCCTAGACACCCATTTCTGGACTCACACAGGAAGATTCAGCAAAATGGCACCAAACACCCAATTTCCCACGTTCTCCGGGTTTTTCTCTAAATGAGCTGTTTCCCATCAGCCTGGCTGTCACCATTCCCAGAACTGGCGTTTCAGGGGCCAGCAGAGCGGCAGGTCGAGAACAAGTTTCTGAAGCCCGACTGCTCCATCCTTCCTGGGAGAACAAGGCCCATGCCTCCCTCCCTGTGGCCGTGGCCCCATCCAGGGGGGCTCGGGGGCTGTCAGGAGGATGAATGAGTTCATGTTTGAATGGGGCTCAGGGCACCGTGAGAGCTAAGTTCAATGCTCATTAACCAAACATATAATTTTAACCTTCTCAAAGGGTAAAAATAAAGGGCTATGACCTCTACAATTCAAATCCATTCTCAGAGGGGTTCCTGTGGTCCCGGGAGTCCCCGCAGCTCTAGTCTTTCCTTCGTTAATAGTTTCAGATCACGTGTGTCTCCAGACTGCAAGCCGCTCGTCCTCTCGCACCCGCGGGCAGGCCCGCTGGGTGTCGTTACCCTCAGCCTTCGCACTGAGGTGGGCGTATGGGTAAGTGTTTAAGGTTTACATAATTGGAGGTTTCAAAAGATTTATTTATTTATTTATTTATTTATTTATTTATTTATTTCGGTGAGCGAGAGCGCAGGGGGGAGGGGAAGGGGGAGCAGGAGAGAGTCTCAGGCAGACTCCCCGCTGAGCACGAGCCGGACAGGGGGCTCCATCCACGACTCTGAGATCGTGACCTGAGCAGAAACCAAGAGCTGAATGCTTAACCCACTGAGCCACCCAGCGCCCCCATAATATGATCTTTTTTTTTTTTTTTTTGAGAAGATGTTGTGAGCATCTTTCTAGGTCAATAGCTAATAGACCTCATCATTTGCATGCTGCCAGAAACATCCTGGCAAGTACGTATTTGCATATTTCTGATAATCTCCTTGGGATGGATTCTTTGAAAGTGGTATTACCACATCAAACATGATCTACTTTTTAAAGGTTTTTGAGCCATAGTCCCCGATGTGGTCCTGAGGATGGAAGAGCCCTCTGCCTGCGTGGCCCTTGGGAGCAGGGTGGACATTCAGATGTCTACTTGAAAACGCTCGAGGGATAGGAAAACCCAATTCTAGCCGGCCGGAGTCAGACAAGGCGGGAGAGTGAAAGGGTGGTATGCAAAGAAGCTGAGATCAAAAAGGATGTGGGAGGGATTTTTCAGAGCACTTTCTAAAATAGATTGTCTTGCGGTTGGTTTTGTTGGCATTTTTCTCGTACTCTTAATGAAGTGCAGTGTGGGGAGGCTGGGGAGAGGGACTTTATTTTAATTTAGTTTAATTTAATTTTTAAAGATTTACTCATCCATTCATGTGAGAAAGCACGAGCAGGAGGGGCAGAGGGAGAGAAAATCCGAAGCAGACTCCACGCTGAGCGCAGAGCGTGACGTGGGGCTCGATCCCATGACCATGAGATCAGCACCCGATCGGAAACCAAGAGTCAAACACTCAACTGACAGTGACACCCAGGCGCCCCAGCGGCTCTATTTTTAAAGGCTGTATTTAAAGGACTGTCGTGTTGAGTTGAAGTCTCCAGTCCTGTACCTGCCCCAGACTGGACCCAGGTGTGCTCTCTGGCGCCTCTTCAGGATGGAAGAGCCAATCACACCTGCCATCGTGATCATAGCTAACACCTGTTGAGCACCTCCCCTTATTAGCACCTTGAATCCCCACACGGGCCTGGAGATGAGGGCGGTCCTTATCCCGTAGGAGGAGGGAACTGAGAAGCGGGAGGAACTTGGCCAAGGTCCCACAGCCAACCAGAGGCAGGGAGCGATTCCTACCCCAGAAGTCCGCCCAGAGCTTCCTGGACAGGACAACACTCACAATGTCGGCAAACAGCTCCTGTGTCCCTACACAGTTGCTTCGCTTCCTCCCCCGTCCGAGGGATGGTTTCCAGACACTCAGCCACCGCCCGCACACAGTTGGGTTCATCAAACGTGAGACCCGAATCTCGCACTTTCCATGTGGTCTGAGGAGGCAGGGGCCCAGCACTTTAACCTCCTTCGTCTCAGACATGGTGTCTTGGATGAGATGACCAGAGGATTTTCAGCAGCCAGACGCCCGCATGGGCTCCTGCAGACAAGGGGAACCTTGAAGTAGACACAGTACTGAAAACGGAGAGGGGTGATGAAGGGCGCAAAGGGGAAACGCTACCTGGACCTTGTAACAGAATGACCAGGGGCGGGAGAGGAGACCAGTGACTTGCACATGACACATCAGGAGTTGAGGCTGGTCCCCACTGGCTGGCGTGGGCGTGAGGGTGACAAGCCAGACGGCGGGATGGGGGCGAGAAGGCTGAGGCTGCTGAGTGCTCCTTTGGAATTGTTGCATTTCAGGGGAAAGTGCCACGCACGTGAAAATGAGGCGTGTAGCTGGAAACACAGTTTAGGTGGAAAGAGGATCGGAGAGACAGATGTGGATCATAAACACAGACGTAAGGGTTAAAGGTCAACTGTGATACCCAACAAAGCAGAGCCCGGAGGCGGGAGCTGGGGGTGCTTTTGTGTCTTCCGTTGCTAGAGAGATGCAAGAGTTTAACATCTGATTTTTTTTTGAGATTTTATTTTTAAGTAATCTCTACGCCCAACATGGGGCTCGAACCCACAACCCTGAGTTGCATGCTCCACTGACTCAGCCAGCCAGGTGCCCCCGATTTCCTTTCATGAGCTTGTTTCCTTGAACGATTCCCCAGAATGTTAGCCCGTTTCTGCCAGAGCCGGGCGAGAATTCTCAACACCTTCCACAATGCGGTGTAGGCTTTGGAAAGAGACCCCCCCACTGCTCCTGTGGCAGGTGGCTTTTGCCCCTGCAAGTCAGTGCCATACAATACCAATCTGGCTGACGTCATTTTTGAAGAACGATCGCTCATGAATATCCCAAGTTCACTTCTAATCTGTTTTTAAGTTTTAGGTTTTTTTTTTTTTTTTTAAATCAGGCGTTCATTGCTGCAGATAAAGATTTAAACTTGATCTGTGTGTGATCACATTCATTATTAGAAAGAATTCAGGGGCGCATGGGGGGCTCAGTCAGTGAAGCGTCTGCTTTGGGCTCAGGTCATGATCCCGGGGTCCTGGGATCGAGTCCACTTCGGGCTCCCTGCTCAGTGGGGAGCCTGCTTCCCCTCTCTCTCTGCCCCTCCCCCGACTCATGCTCTTGCTCTCTCTCTCAAATAAATGAATAAAAATGTTTAAAGAAAAACTAGAAACTTAAAAAAGAAAGAAAGAAGAATTTATCCTTCTGCTTCCTTGATCTCTGCGTTTGTCTCTGGATCACACAAACGTGCCCAAGGCCAAAGGTACCGTCGGAGCTCCTCGGGATCCAGCCGCCCCGCGACGCCGGAGAGACGCCCACTAGGGGGTGCTGTCTGCCGGGAGAGGCCCTACTGGAAAAGGCCAGCCCAGCCACTAACGTGCCATGATGGAACGAACCTCTTAATAATTGGGCAAAAGAGCCTGATAATTTGTGTCCCGCTGACAAAGTCCTCCCACATGCTACTTGGCAGTAAAGGACAGGACAACAGAGAGAGAAAGAAATACAGCCTGAAAGCCCACAGGAATGGCCAAATTTGAACTCATTTTTGCCACTTTTTTCCTAACAGTTAAAAAAAAAAAAGTCCTAGAACAGCCGGCGCGTAATGCGCTGGCTGCACGGGCTCCAGGACGGAAGCGGAGGGAGAGCAGGGCTGGAGGGTGAGAGAAGTTCTGCTCTAGGGCTAAAGCCAAGACCGCAGTGAGTTTCTGGCACCTGCTACCAGCTCCTTTGTGAGCCCCGCTGTCTCTTCCTCCTGGCAGGAGCTGCTCCCTCGCTCAGCTCACCCAGCCCTGCCTCTCGGTGGGGGACACTTTACAAGGGCTATTGATTTCTCTGTAGCTTTAGGAAAGCAGACGCTATCGCTTCTCTTTCTTGGCAGAACGTTCTTGGCTGTGTGTACGGTGGGACCAGCCCACTGGGCTACAGACTGGTTTCCTTAAACCAATAGTTACGTGTGGGCTTTGGGACTCCTGGAGGTGGTGTGTGGGTTTGTTAATGGAAAGAAATGAAAACTATTCTAGTTAAGTAGTTTTGTTTTTATTTTATTTTATTTTATTTTATTTTATTTTATTTTATTTTATTGTTTTATTTATTTTATTTTATTATTTCAAATTCCAGTATAGTTAACATACAGGGTTCTATTAGCTTCAGGTGTACAATGTAGTGATTGAACACTTCCTTACGTGACTCAGTGTCATCAAGGTAAGTGCTCCTTCACCCCCATCCCCTGTCTCACCCATCCCCCCACCCACCTCCCTTCTGGTCACCAGCAGTGTGTTCTCTATAGTTAAGAGTCTGTTTTCTTGATTTGTCTCTTTTTTCTCTGTTTTGTTTCTTAAATTCCATCTGAGTGAAATCATATGGTGTTTGTCTTTCTCTGACTGACTTATGTCACTCAGCATCATACTCTCTTGCTCCATCCACGTTGGTGCAAATGGCAAGATGTCATTCTTTTTATGGCTGAGTACTCTTCCGTTGTGTATATAAACACCGCCTCTTCTTTATCCATTTACCTCTTGGCGGCCGCTGAGGTTGTTTCCATAATCCGGCTGTTGTGGCTAATGCTGCAGAAAACATAGGGATGCATGTACCCTTTTGAATCAGCGTTCTCATGCTCTGTGGGTGAGTTTTCCAGGAGTGCAATTACTGGATCACAGGATAGCTCTTTTTTTAACCTTTTGAGGAAGCTCCATACTGTTTTCCACAGCGGCTGCACCAGTTTGCATTCCTACCAACAGTTCACGAAGTTTCCCCTTTCTCCACATTCTCACCAACACCTCCTTGTGCTTTTGATTTTAGCCGTGCTGACAGGTGTGAGGTGATAGCTCACTGTGGTTCTGATGTGCAGTTCCTGCCCACAGTTCCCTGAGAGTGAGTCGGCTTAGTTTTTAACTACTTCCGAATCTACTAAAACTTGAGTCTGACAGCAGTGTCCATTCTGAGCCTGTGTCAACTTAGCTTTCCTGAGATTCCCTGGGATTGTAGAAGTTATTGCGGAAATTATTTGAGATGCTCTCCTAGATATATCCAAAAGGACAAAGAAATTGTGCCAAAGGAGCAGCTAAAGAGCTGGGGAGAATCCGTAGGAAAAGGAAGCCCGAGGCGCGCAGCAGAGGCTGAGCGTGCGTGAACCGGCAACTCCCCGTGTGCTAGGTCTGCGGCCGTGCAGCAATGGCCCCACGATACAGCGGCATGAGGCCGGGCTTTCATTATGATCACAGGCATGTGGGCCAGGAATTCAGACGGGGAAGATCTGTCTCTGCTCCACCAGGCCTGGGCCTTTCGCTGACAGTCCGTGGCTGGAAGCGACAAGCTATTGGGGAGCTGAGCTCATCTGGAGGCTTCTTCGCTCCCACGTCTGGCAGTTGATGCTCGCTGTCCGTGGAGCCCAGCTGGGCTGTCAGCCAGCACAACTACACATGGCCTTTCGTGTGCCCTGGGATCCCTCAAGACACGGTGACTGCAGGGTGGTCAGCTTCCTGCATAGCGACTCACGGCGCCCAAGGCGAGTGTCGCAATGAGCAACGAAGCCGCACCCCGCTGAGGACCTAGCCTCAGCAATCACGCAACACCCCTTCCCTGCATTATATCTGTTGCAAGTCACAGGGTGGAGGAGTTTTAAAAAATGTCCACAAATTCTTTGATTCTCCCTTCCAAGGGTGCACCTAATTCTCCTACTCTATCCGTAGTGACTCGTGGATCATGAACGGAATATGGCAGAAGTGGCCGTATATGGCCTCCAAGCCTAGGTAACAAAAGGCACCGCAGCTCCTTCCTTCCACGCCCACCCCCAGCCCATTCTTGAAGCCAGCTGCCACGTCATGACGACCCTCAAAGAGCCCAGCGGAGGTCCTGCCACGAGTCACGTGAACCGGCCATCCTGACGTGCGCGGTCTTAGCTGGTTCGGGCTGCTGTACAAACCACCAGGCACTGGGGGCTTGAACAACACACGCTGATCTCACCCAGTCCTGGAGGCCGGCAAGTCCAAGGTCAAGGTGTCGACAGATTTGGTGCCTGGTGAACACTTACTGGTTTCTTCACAGGTGGCCGTCTTCTGGCTGTGTCCTCATTCAGCAGAAGGGCGAGAGAGGTCTCTGGGGGTCTCTTTTATAAAGGCCCTAATCCCATTCATGCGGGCTCCACCCTCACGACCTAATCACCTCCAGGTTCCACCTCCAAATACCATCACTTTGGGGATTAGGTTTCAACACAAATTTTGGGGGACACAATCATTCAGCCTATAGCCCGGATCAAGCCTTCAGCTGATATCTCGACTGTGACTGTGACCCTAAGCCAGAACTACCCACTTAGGCATTGCCCGAGTCCTGCGCTCAGAGACTGAGATAACAGCTATTTGCAGTGTTAGGCTGCTAGGTGTTAGGATAACTTGGTACTCCGCCGTAAAGATCAATACACACGGCTAGGCCGCATTCGAGGGAGGGCGACATACATTCCACTTATCAATGGGAAACGTGTGCAAGAATGTGTGGCCATGTTTTAAAACTGTCCTAATTCATAAGGGAACAATGAAGAATTCTCTTGTTCCCCACCCACACCCACACGCAAAAAGTTTTAGTGTTCTGTGGAAGCTTCACCACAAACGCTACTTTCGTTATTTGTTCTTCTTAGTGTCAAAACAGTAACATGGGTTAGGAATCCTGGGTCCCTACTTGGTCAAAGAAAGAGTTCTTGATGAAACTGGCCTTCCACCATGGACTTTATTAAAAATATGATTCCTTTTTCCAGAGTTTCTCTCAAGTAGCTTCCCTGAATATATTATGCTTGATCTCACCTTGAATCACGCTGTTCTCGCGCTGGTCCCTACTCTCCTCTCCAATGTCCCTTAGTAGGAAACTAACTCCTATTCATCCTTTATGTCCGAGGCCAGGAATCCACCATATCCAAAAATACACTCACTGAAAAAAGGCTTCCTAGGAACCCACTGCTGCCTGGGACTCCCAGGGCACGTCGCTCTTATTGTATTTACCGCCCTGTATTATGAAGATCTGTCTGTGTGTCTGTCTTCCCCACCGGCGTGTGCTGCAGGGACTATGTCTTATTCCCCACATTGGTGCCAGCATCCAGCACATTGGGAGCACTGTCTGTCAGTCAACAGTGATGACGGTGTGACCTCCACACCTAGAGGACAGCAGTGAGAGCTGACACCACCGTACACCACGCTAGGCACGTTTCACACCATCTCTTTTAATCCTCGCAGTGAGAAGATTGACTGCAATTCCCATCTGGCAAATGAGCAAACTGTGGCATAGACAGATCGAGAAATTGTCTGTGGTACCCCGTCGGTGAGTGGGACCACCCACCCGTTCACAAGCATCATCAGACCCCAGAGTGTGCACTTCTGCCCCAATTCTATATTGAATTCTATATTCTCAATCCAAGCAAAACCAGTTCCAACAGTTAGGATTCTTAGAAAGAAATAATATTTAGACAAGTAATGTCTCTTAGATTACATATAATTATATATAACGTGCTATACTATTAAGTGGTAAAAAAGAGGATGAAAGAGAATAAAGCACAACAGTGTCGTTTTCAAAACAAATTTAGGACATCTTAAATAACACGTTGTGCACAAAAATGCAGATATAGGTAAAGCTGGGGGGCGTTCTTTGATTGAACTGGAGGACCTCCTCACACTTAGAAACCTACAGGCTCAATGACCAGGAAAGAAACCATTGAATCCTTCAGCTATATCCCGACGTTTCTCATTTTCAAACCAGTGACTCTAGTCTACCCTCTAAAATCTTTAGCTCCCCAAACAATTAACACAATCGGCCTGCATACAGGGAGAGCTAAGGGAATGAGCCCCCAACCCTACCCCACCCTAAAGTCTAACACAAACCTCACATAAACTCAGGAGTTGTGTTTACTGGACGTGGATCTCCCGTTGTCGTGTAATTATACTCGAATGCAGGCAAACACTGTTCTCTAAAATGCATTTCCATTCATACTAAGTTATGCTGCTCCATACACGCAAGCCAACAAAATGGGGGGAGATTAGTGGGGGGGAGGGCATGTTGCAGAATAAACATGAGACTGACCTTGCAAAGGTCCAAAAAACAGCAGGTGCATTCTCCAGGCTTTTAAGACACCGATCGTGCAGGGAGCATGTTTGCATGAGCAGCCCTCCTCAGAAGCGTAATCCGGCTACAGACTGGGCAAAAGAAGTGAGTATGTGTGCAGTTTACTCATATGTGTTCTGAATGCAAATATTATTATTTGAGGATTTGCACAAAATGTGACATGGTGACATCATGAAGAAAAAGGGAGGAAAAGAGCAATTTTCAGTCCAAAGGATTATTATTTAGATAGAGCCTCCAATCCAGTGACTACTAAGCCCTCTTAACAAACGACCCATCCTGAAGGGAAGAAGTCAAAGTACAAAGAATAACTGAGAATTGTGAAAGGTAAGCAAGGAGGTGGACTGGTAGGGAATTTACACCTGAAGATTTAGGAGGGTAAGTGGTGAGTTTCTGATTGTTTTTCCTCTTTTCTTTCCTGCCTTTGACTTGAGGGCAGCTCTGGTCATAAAACTGTGCAGCTCTGGGTTTGTTTTTTGTTTTTTTGTTTTGGGGTTGGTTTTTTGTTGTTGTTGTTATTGTCGGGTTTTTTGTTTTTGTTTGTTTTGTTTTGTTTCGTTTTTTTGGCCAGAGAACCAGGAACAAGGTCCTCACAAACCAGAGAGTATGGGAGAATCTTTCTTTTCTTTTCTTCTCTTCTTTTTTTCTTTTCTTCTTTCTTTCTTTCTTTCTTTCTTTCTTTCTTTCTTTCTTTCTTTCTTTCCCTTTCCTTTTCTTTCTGTCTTTCTGTCTTTCTCACTTTAATCTCTCCAGGCCCTGCCCTGAGAGCAACCCCAGTCTCAGACCTACAAAGTGGCAGAGAGCACTGTAATAACTCAGAAAGTCTGGATTTCTGGCCACAGGACTGAGAAAGGGGCCCCTGGGAGTCAAAGAGTGTTCAGAGAATTACAGAGAGGAGACAGCTGGTGAAGGGGATCTCTTAATTCTATGTACAAATGGGCCCAAGTCCTCAGAGCTGTGTATGAGCAGGAGGCCCAGAGCAACACAGCAAAGACTTCAAGAAGTGAACTGCAAACATAAACAGCAGCTTCACCCCAGGCTAAGCTCTAAGTGCTACATGCATGAAACAGACACCAAGGAACACAGCAAAGATTTTAAGTGACATTGGAACCACCATTCACAGAAGGCCAAATAGAACTTGCGGTAGTAACCTAGCCAGGTAACTTCCTGCTAAATAACAAGTCAGTGCTCTCCAGAGGATTTCAGCAGGACACAGAGACTCACAACAAAATCACCAAAATGTCAAACACTGTTTGGCATATGAAGAGCCAGGAACGTGTATGAAACCAATTCTCAAGAGAAAAGAAAATCAACAGACACCAACTCTGAGTTGACCCCAATACTGGAATTAACAGAGGCTTTAATGTGGGTGTTATAACTGTGCTCCATGTAAAGGCAAATACACTTCAAATGAATGGAAAGATAGAAGATCTCAGCAGAAAAATAAAAACCACATAAAGAAATGTAAACTTCAGAATTGAAAAATACAATGTCTGGAAGAAAACAGAATGGGGATGATAGAGGAAGGAGTCAGTAAACTCAAAGATAAATCAAAGGAAATTAATTAATTTGAAAAACAGAGAGAAAGATTAATTACAAACAATCGAGCAGAGCCTCGGGGACCTCTGGAATAACATCGAAACATCTGATATTTGTGCCACTGGAGGTCCAGAAAGGGAAGAGAAAGAGACTGGTATGGAAAAATACTTGAAGAAATAATGACCAAAAACGTCACAAGTTTGGTGCAAGATAAAAATCTACAGATCCAAGAAGCTCTGTGACCCATCAAACAGGATAAAGTCAAGGACCATCAGGCTGAGATACAGCATAATAAACTGGTGAAAATCAAGGATAAAGGACAGATCTTGACATCAGCCAGAGAAAAGTGACACCTGGTACAGGGAACACTTGGAATGACTGTGGATTCCTCACCAGAACCTACGGAAGACGAAAGACAGCAGAACAACGTTCTATACTCAGTGCAGACATTCTTTGGGAATGACAGCAGAACAAAGACATTCTCAGATGAAGGAAGACTGAGAGAATGTGTTGCCAGCACACTGGCTCAAAAACAAATAATAAAGGAGGTTCTGCAGGCTGGAGGGAAGTGACATCACAGGGACACTTGGTACTGCAGGGATGCCTTTAGGAATGAAGGAAGAACAATAGAAGTGGTATATATCTGACTAAATATAATGGACTATTTTCTTAATTTCTCTAAAATATGGATACTGCTGAAAGAAAAAAATTATAGTATTGTCTGGTAGAATTTTCGGTGAATATAGGTGTAATACATAGGGACAACTATAATGTAAGATAGAGGATGGGGGGCACCTGGGTGGCTCAGTTGGTTAAGCATCCGACTCTTGGTTTCAGCTCAGGTCATGATCACAGGGTTGTGAGATTAACCCCTGCTTTGGGCTCCACACTCAGCACAGAATTTGCTGGAGATTCTCTCCCTCTCCCACCCCTCTACTTCTCCCCCAACTCACACTCTCTAAATAAATAAATAAAATCTTTGAAGAGAGAGGGGGTAAAAGGACTTAGATGCTTATAAAGTTTGTATATTTTACTTGAATTGATAAAAGATTAATCTAAATAGGCCATGAAAAGTTAGATATGTATATCATAATCCCTAGAGTGAGCACTATAAAAGAATATAAAGAGAAATGGGCAAAAAAAAAATAAATTAAAATGAAGAACTAAAAACATTCAAACAATCCAAAAGAATGTAAGAAAGAGGGTAGAGAGGAACCAAAAAAAATAGTGAGAAAGAAAAACATATATATATATAAAATGGGAGGCCTAAAGCCAACCATATCAATAAGTACATTAAATGTAAATGGCCTACGTTACAACAATTAAAAGAGAGATTGTCAGATAGGATTGAAAACACAAGACCCAAATATATGCCATATTTAAAGAAATATAATGACTTAGGTTAAACGCGGAAGGATAAAGGAAGATATACTATGAAAATATTAGTCAAAAGAAACTGAAGCAGCTATATTAATAGAGATTAAGTAGATTTCAGAAAAAGAAATGATGAAAAAGGGATCAAAAAGAACATTAATAATAGTTAAAGGACCATTTCACCGAGGAGACACACCATTCCTAAATGTGCACGCTCAACGAAAGAGCTTCCAAATCCATGGAGCAAACTGTGATAGAATGAAGAAGAAAGTTAATTATTCCTGCAGATTTCAACAGTCTTCTCTCAATAATCAATAATTTCTAGTGCAGAATATCAGCAAAAGATACAAGACCTGAACACTATAAATCAACTTGATCTCACCGATATTTAGAAAGCATTCCATCCAAGGTAGCCGGTTGGCTCAGTTAGTGAAGCGTCTGCCCTCGGCTCAGGTCATGATCCCAGGGTCCTGGGATGGAGCCCCCACATCACATCGGGCTCCCTGCTCAGTGGGGGAGCCTGCTTCTCCCTCTCCTTCTGTCCTTCCCCCTGCTCATACTATCTCTCTCTGTTTCTCAAATAAATGAATAAAATCTTAAAAAAAAAAAAAAAGAAAACATTCCGTCCAAAACAATAGAATACACATTCTTTTCAAATGCACATGGGACATTCATCAAAACAGGCCATATTCTGAGTCATAAAACAAACATTAACAAACTTGAACTAATAAAATTAACAAACTTTGAAATAATAAAATTTTGCAAAGTACATGTAACGGTCATAATGAAATTAAACTAAAAATCAATTACAGTAAGATATCTGGGAAACACCAAAACATTCCGAAATTTAAAAAGTACACTTCTGAGTAATCCATGAGTCATAGAAGAAGTCACAAGAAAAATCAGAAAATGTTTTGAAATGAATGACAAAATATAACATATCGAAGTTTGTGGGTTCCAGCTAAGTTTTTAGCCCCGCCCAGGCACCACCTCCTCTCTGGCTGGCAGGTGCGGGAGGCTCGGTGCCCCTGAGCGGATCCCAAGTCCTCCTTCCCTCCCTTCACCCCGCACACCCCACCCGAGGTGACCCTATGCCGGGCTGTCTCATGCACTTCAGGGCCGAGGGACCTCGTGCTCAGCCCGCCAGTGTTGCCTCCCAGACTCCTGGGGCCTTCCCAGGTGTTAGCGAAGCACCTGACAAAGCAGCCCTATAGACACGCGGACAAGGAAAAACAAGAAAAGAAAACTTATCTTTTGGAAACTTTCCAAGTATGTCCACTTTCTGAATGAGACTTATGCACAAACCAATAAAAGCTGTAAGTGGATGGATGGATGGAGGGATGGTGGGTGGGCAGATGGGTGGATGGGTGACTGGATGGGTGGACTGCTAATTGTCTTTTAGAATAGTGGCCCTGGGAATCAGGACATTGGAAAATTCCACTAGGAAACACCAGCTGTGATTTGGCCAGGCATGTATGTATCATACAGACAATACACTCTTTAATTAAATGTCGGCATCAACAAGAATTTTTTCCTTTAAAGCTTTCATATATTGCCGCACTCCATCTTTTTTTTTTTTTTTAAAGATTTTATTTATTTATTTGACAGAGATAGAGACAGCCAGTGAGAGAGGGAACACAAGCAGGGGGAGTGGGAGAGGAAGAAGCAGGCTCATAGCGGAGGAGCCTGATGTGGGGCTCGATCCCATAACGCCAGGATCACGCCCTGAGCTGAAGGCAGACGCTTAACCGCTGTGCCACCCAGGCACCCCTAACCAAGAATTTTTTGAGCTGCTATGTTCCAGGCAATGCGAATACAGCAGAAGGCCCTGCCCTCACGGAGTGCACAGACACCAGATAAACCCACAGCATGTCAGAGTCTGTGAAGAAAAGCTAGAGCAGGGGAGGGGGCACAGGGTGTGAGGGAGGGTCCTAGGGCAGCGTTTGATTGAATGAATTTGCGCTTGTAAACCACTGCGTGTCCGTCACGGAGAAAGCCCACTGTATTATGTATCTGAGAAATACGCACGTGGATGGATGGCAAGAGGAAAGCAGCCTCCGGCGGTGGGGCTGGCCTGGCCCTCACAGCTGGTCCTGCTGGACACTGATTTCATGCAACACCATCGGACGAGGTCACCCCATGTCCGTGCTGGACCACAGCAAAACAACAGCGCCGGCAAGCAGATCTGCTCAGACAAAAACAAGAGCTCATTCGAACCACAAAAATGATCCAACACCCCCTATCCTGGTAACATGAGAGATGGCTGCTTCTCTTTCGTCAAACTTTAGCCTTACACGGTTTGTCCTACTTTCCAGATATGAATGATTGCGATATCCAAGCATAGAATCAGCTCTGCTTCCCGACAGCAGCCAATCCAGAGCATAGCCATACTTCTTGGAGACACCCCACCAAATCACCCACCCCAAATCCTTTAAGGTCCTCTTCAATACCTCCTTACTGAGACACTGCATGGTTCCCTATGGTTATGGTTTTATTAAATGAATCAACCGCACTTTGTTTGGCTATCAGTGTGTTCTTGGTGTTTTTTTGTTTTGTTTTGTTTTGAGCTAGAAGACGTTGCAAAAAAGAAGTAATAAAAATGAAATGATTCAAACAAACAATACTTTGATATTCTGTATTTTTAGAAACTTGAGAGATTCTCTCCATCTTTGCATTGGAGGATTCAGGTAAACTAAATTCTGTTCTTAGAACAGGCCTGCAAGAAATACAGGGAAACTTTGGAAATGAAAGCTTAGTTACTGTTTCAGGGGACAAGTGGGTTTTCTCACCTGAAACATCAAATACTTCTGTGAGCCAGGGACTCCGATGCACCGTGAAGAATTCAGTTTTGATGACTGGATCTGAGTTGGAACAGAAGTATCAGGGATACACGCTACCGTCCATCACATACGAGTTACGGAAGAGGTAATAGAAATAGTAATCACGATAAAGTCACCCCGCTGGCCCAGCTCTGCTCAGCGCCCATTCCCCTTGTAGACCCATCGCTCCGTTTAACTCCACACCCAGCCCTCGGTCACGATTACGATTCTCTGTAACTAAAAGCCTCCTGTGACATCGGAAATATGAAAAGTGCTGGCTGAAGCCGTTCGGGCGTCATTCAGGTGACATTTGAGTCACTCCTTTGAACAATGCCTAAACGGGGCTCCTATGTAATTGGACGAATCAAATCAATAAAGAGAGTGGATATTTGCCCAGCACCCTTCCTCTCCCGCCGTCATTCGCAATGCGTGATGCATCCCCTGGCGCGTTAAGTCCAGACCCGGAGTGTCAGTGCTTCGGCAGCTCATCCTTCTTTGGAAAGTGGCCTTCTAGGTCACAGGGATGGCGATGGAGGTCGCTGCTAGAAAAATGATGCCTGAAAGTGAAGATCCAGCCCATCTGTGGCTGACCCCAAGGTCCCACGGAAATGTGACATTTTCAAGGCAAATGGTGGACTTGTTTTTTAAAGGAGTTTATAAAAACCTGGGCCCATCGAGTCGTGCAGTGATCACTAGACACATTGCTATTTCCTTGTGCGGTCACCCCCCTTTTGGGGAAGGGTGGGCAGGGCCATACTCGCTCAATTCCACAAAGTGGCTCCTCTCAGGCACCCCTGCAGTGGAAGGACCCCTGAGCACCCGGGGCTACCCCTGAAAGGGGTAGGCCACAGAGCTCCCCCCTTCCAACAGTGTTAGGTCCTGCGAAGAATGTTAATACGGTGACAGCCCAGCCAGACGTGGAGCCCTGTAGCGGGCCCAGGGCTCACAAGCCGCAGGAACCTGGCAGGCTTCTGCACCGCGTGCAGCCTCCCACTGTCATCTGAAAAGCAGGGGATGTGGCCATAGATCTGTTCCTCCCCCCTGGCAACTCAGGCACGTGCTGTGCAGCACGCAGAGCCTGGGACACCTGCATGGACATCATCGTTATTACTCCGCAGATTGAGGGAGTGCACAGCCTACGAGGCTTTTCCCCATTACTTCTTGAGTCCATTCTAATTGGCCTCTCAACCCTCGATGCCATCAAAACTGCTCTTGCCAAAGACTTGGTCTGTCTCCTGGGCCCTCACCTACTCTGCTCTGCTCTCTTCTCCACCCTCACGTCCTTGGTGACTCGTGTGGTCCCATGCCTTTACATACCATCTGCTGACCCCAGGTTTTATCTACAGCCCAGGTCTTCCGCCTGGACCCCGTGTGCCTCCAGTTCCTTCTTGACCTCTGCCTGGGCGGCGGGGGGGGACGTTTGTCTAATAGGCACCCCAAACCAACATGTCCAAACCATTCTTGACAATCCCCTGCAAGCCTACTCTACCCACGGCTGTCCACATTTTGTGACAGGTGATGCCGCCCTTCCAGATTCTCAGGCCGAGAATGTTGAGGTCATCCTCCATGTCTGTCTTTGTCTCGCACCCAGTTCGCCAGCAAATCCTAGTGGTTCGTCCTTCAAAATAGCTGTAGAACCTGGCCGTCACCACCACCCCCAGTTCCAGCCTCCAGAGGGTGATCTCTTCCCTTCCGCCCTGTTCTTCCTTGTGGACCTCCCCACACAGGGGCCAGAGTGAGCCTTTTAATACATAATTCACATTCTGCCATATCTTTGCTCCAAATGGGCTTCCTATCCTACTCACTTTAAAGCTGAAAGTCCTTAAAATACCCGTCAAGAACCGAAATCTGTCCGTCTACCATCTTTCTGTCTGCAACCTGCACTTTTCTCCTCCTTGATGGAGCCATGCTGACCTCCTCGGTGTTGCTCAAAGCAGGCATAACCCAATCCTACCCCAGGGCCTTGGCAGTTGCTATTCCCTCTGCCTGGAATTTTTTTTTTCCCCCTCAGCTAGCCACATGGCAAACTCCTCCTTTCCTTCTATACTGATCTCCTACCTAAAATGGCCCCTGCATCCCATCACCCACCTGAGCCTAGTTTTTCAGGGCACCTATCACCACCTGATACCTGGGATGTGAATGACACAATTCCCTTGTTTAAAACCCTTCCTCGTCTCTCCTCTTTGCTATTAAAGGACAAAAATCCAAATTCCTTAAGTTGGCGATGTGATTTAGTCCTATCCACCTCTCCGGTCTAAGCAAACTGGGTCCAGCCTTTCACAGACACACTGAGCACATCCTCTGGGCCTTGGTTCAGGCTCTTTTCTCACTTGGTCCTCATTCACCTCTCCCATGAAGCCCCTGATTCTCCTGGGAGGGGGGTGGTGGCTGTGATTCCCCAGGGTTATTGCTGCAGTGTAACTGACAACGGAGGCATTCAGTAGCCATTTACACGCAATGGTTATCCGAGATCTAAATTAATATAAACTAAGCCTATAACGAATATAGACTAAGCTAAATGTTTCATGAATATGCATTCACTCTACATCTGAGAGCCTGTACCCTATGATTTTACACTAACAGGAATAAGAGTGGACCCCCATGGTGTCCGAAACGTCGTCTGAATGTGAGCTGTGCTGGTTTCAGGGACCCAGGTCTGCCTCAAAAATGGCGTGAGCCCTGTAGGGTTTGAAGAGCACAAACACGTTTCTGATAGATTGCCCTCAATTCTGACAGTCAGTGCTCACTAAGAAAGCACCGAACAGGCTTGAAACACTTGACAGAGTCACTCCTATCAACGTCTCCTAAGCGAGCCCTCACAGCTGCGGACTACACCCAAACGTTATGCCCACGGGACACGGTAGAGATGGCAGCAGACATGGTGACTCAGATCAGTTTCAGAACAGACCAAAAAGAGATTTGTGACTTTCATGTTTATCCAGTGGACACTGGTGCTCCATGGGCACGAGTCACCCCAAGTATGTCATAGTAACTGTTTTTTTCTTCAAGACACAAAAATTACTCCTCTCGTTTAAAAAGTTAATTTGCAGGGCACCTGGGTGGCTCAGCCTGTTAAGCATCTGCCTTCAGCTCAAGTCACGATCCTGGGGTCCTGGGATAGAGCCCCGCATCGGGCTCCCTGCTCAGTGGGGAGTCTGCTTCTCCCACTCCCCCTGCCCCTCCCCCATGCTCGTGCTCTCTCTCTCTCTTTCTCTCACTCTCTCAAGTAAAGAAATAAAGTCTTTGGGGGAAAAAAGGCAATTTGCAACTAATGAAAGGGACCCCCCCCCCTCAGGAAAGGTGGTCATCATTCACATTTGTTCTGCGTAAACACAAAGCTGCCTTGCTTAACGCAAGGACTGTTAGGACCGAGTGATGTGTCAGTACATTTCTGGGACAAGGTGACATTGTCATTGATGGTCCGCTGAAGGAAAGAAGCTAATTTTCTTTTGAGCTTAAGCCTTTAGCAGTAACTTAATTAGGCCATCCTGTAAAATCATCACTAATAACTGTCAGAAGTACCCCTGAGTCACCAGAGGATGACGAAACTTGGCAGAGAGCCTCTTCCATGGAGAAGAGACGTCTAAAGTTCACCCGCCTCTCCCAGAAATGTCCTCCAGGGGCACCGACAACCCCCAAACCTCAGCCCGCCTGCTTCCCGACCTCACTGCAGGACTTGGCTTCCTGAACACTTTACACACACGTGTAATAGATACATGTCATATGTAGCTATGCACCATATACACTAGAATAGCACTTTAAAGGAACAACCCTTTACCCTCGCACAACTATTGCAAGATTACACGCTAGTTCTTGTCCATAGTGCTTTTTTTTACATAGTGTCAATCTCCTTATATCTTCTTTGTTATTCTGTTTTCCAAGTTTCTTTTTTTTTTTTTGAAGATTTATTTATGAAAGAGAGAGAGAGAATATGCAGCAGGAAAGGGCAGAGAGGGAGAGAGAATCTCAAGCAGACTCCGTGCTGAGCATGAAGCCCTCCTGTGACCCCAAGATCACGACCTCAGCTGAAACCAAGAGTCGGGCGCCCAATCGACTGAGCCTCCCGGGCACCTGTTTTCCAAGTTTCTATAATCTTTTAGCTATTATTTGAGTGTTGCTAAGCTCCATGATCTTCTAACTTATACGCTTATTTTGGGCTTTTAGGGCAGAACCAGGCACCTGAGGGTGAGTAGAGCATGGCGTGCACTATTTGACAGATACAGCGGGCTTACAGTACTTTTTTGTCATTCTTTTTTTAAAAAAATTAATTAATTAATTTAGAGAGAGCACACAAGCAAGGGGAGGGGCAGAGGGAGAGAGAGAATTCCAAGCAGATTCCCCGCTGAACGTGAAGGCTGATGCAGGGCTCGACCTCACCACCCTGAGATCATGATTCGAGCCGAGATCAAGAGTCGGACGCTAACTGACTGAGCCGCCCAGGCGCCCCTGTCATTCCTGTTTTTTAATTTGAGTTAGTTGCCAAGAGAAATCATGGATAGCCCTTAAAATCCGGATTTCTAGTATTGAGATTTGGCAACCAGCAGCAGGAGTCCACCTTCAGAGACAGCATAAACTCTCCACTTTGCCATACTCCCCACCAATCCCTACTGCATTCGCCAAGCCGGCTTCGTTCACTTACATGATCACTTCTTGAGCCCTGTACGCAGTTCAGTCTGCAAGCTTCGATTTACGGTCTTGGCCTCCACAGATAAGGCTGCAGATGACGCCTTCAGGTCATGTTTTGCTTCTGTTGTATTATTTCCTTCGGGTATATTTCTGAAAGCTGGCTTACCTGGTGTAAGTGCATTTTTTGCTCCTGCCATATTGTATTCCGGTTGGGATGTCCATTGGGGCCATCGCCCTCTCTTGTGCAACAGCTGCCCCAGGCACCCTCCATGCGGGCATTCAGCTAAAGCCCTGGTGAACTGGGCCAGTTGAACCCTCTCTCCTAGGAATTTGCAAATTGGATTTAAAGATAATAAGTCAGAGCTGATCTTCTTAAACTGAAGAAAGGCAAATCTTGGGCTGTAGGGTGTATGTCTGGTTAAACACATGTAGCAAAGAAAGCCAGTTCTGCAAAGAGAAAAAAGAATGAGCTAAAATGGACAGAGCGATATCAAGGCAAGAAGTGTGGAGCCAGAGAGAGGGAGGGAGGGAGGCAACAGTGGTTTGGTTTCATTCTTTCTTTTTTTAACAATTTATTTATTTGAGAGAGGGAGTGAGAGGGAGCACACACGAGCAGGCAGAGGGAGAGCGAAGGAGAAGCAGACTCCCCGATGAACAGGGAGCCCGATGTGGGACTTGATCCCAGGACCCTGGGATCATGACCTGAGCTGAAGGCAGACACTTCACCGACTGAGCCACCCAGGCGCCCCCCCCAACAGTGGTTTCTGTTGGCACCACCGGGCCGTGAGGCTGAGAGCCTCTTTCTGTCCTCTTGGTCCACGGCTGTGCCGTCCACCTGGCCGTGCCGGCGTGCTGCAGGTGCCGAGATGTCTGCTGACCGCGTAGATGAATCTGAAGTAAGACGACCACCCTCCGTCCCACCAGACCTGTGAGCGAAGTTGCCCTGACGCTGTCCCTGTCCCCATGCAGGCACTGATAACCCCTTGCTGCCCATCCGGGGGTCTGTGCTGGATGTTCCTGCCCATCAGCAGCGTGCCCCTCCTCCGCCGCCCCTGCTGGGACTCTTGTTAGTGCTCCACCTGCTTCCAGGCCACTCCTCCACTTGCTCTGGGAGATCCTCCAAATGTACGGCTCCCCGGCTCCACCCGGGTCTCTGCTCACGTGTCCCCCCTCCCAGAGGCCTCCTGACTGCCCGTCTAACCTCCTGCCTCAGTGCACCGTCTCTTCACTCTGCTTTATTCCTCATCATGGCAATAAAAAATTATCATAGCAAATATTCATTTTGTTGTCTGTTGACTCCAGTGAGAAGGCTCACAAGAGCAGAAACTTACTTTGTTCACCGTTCTTTCCCCGAAACATGGCCCGACACATGGTTGGTGCCCCATTCGCTGATTCAACGGATATTTACTGAGTGCCTACTATGTACAATAATGACCTAAAATACGTAACCATGCTGGAAGGCTTAGTGCAATGGGGTGAATTGAGACAGGCAGGAGTATGAGTGACGGCGGGGGGTAGGTTTGTGGCAATTTTTAAGCAGGAAGGTCAGGGAAGGCCTCATGTAGGTTGTAACATTCTAGCAAACACTCAAAGGAGACAAGGAAGAGAGGCAGGCACACGTCTGAGCAAAGAACATTTCATGTGGCGAGCAGCCACAGCAAAGGTCCTGAGGCAGGAATGTGTTCAGGAAGCAGTGGAGTTTAGCTGTAAGGGGCCGGCAGCCCTGGAAGACGTGAAACATGAACTAGGAGCCAAGGGATATTTAAGACACAACCAACCTTATCAGGTATCAGTTACGTGCAATAAAGTGCACCCATGTTAAGTGTATAGTTTGAGGAGTTTTGGTCCGCGTATATATATAACCATGTAACCACTGCCTTGATTACGATGCAGAAGGTTTTCACTACCCCCAAAAGTTCCCTAGTCCCCGCACAGTCCACCCTCCACCTCCCGCTGAAGTGTGCTGCAAGTTCTAGAATGTCATTTAAACGAATCACGCCACAGGTACTCTCCTCCATCTGGCATATTTCTCTGCACGAAATTTTGAGATCCATCCTCCTGTGTTTAGCAGCGGTTCCTTTGTACTGTTAGTAGAATTCCACCCTACGATTCAGCGCGGCATATCCATCCGCCTGTGGATGGACCTCGGGTTGTTGGCGGTTTTCCGCTGCTGTGAATGTTTGTGTAGAAGCGATTCTTGGGTCGGTGTATTCGTTTCACTTGCCTATGTGGAGACCTGGCAGAGGGATTTCTGGCTTGCACAGTGTAATGGAGGTTTAACTTTACGAGGACGTGACAAACTGTTCTGCAAGGAGGTTGTGCTGTTTTGCATTCCCCCGGGTGCTCCCGCCTTTGCCAACACTTGGGATCACCGGTCTTTCTGACTGCAGCCGCTGTCCTGGGGCGGGTGTGCGGTAGCCCCTTCCTGTGATTTTAATTTGCGTTTCTCTGATGAGCACGACGTTGAGTATTTCTTCACGTCCTTAGTAGGGACTTGTACAGCTTCTCTTGTGGGGTATGTGTTCATTCCTTTCATTGGGTTTTTGGCTTACTGCGTTATGGTTTTTATATGTGTATATATATTTTCTATCTATGGAGAAGTCTTTCATCAGGCATATGTGTTGTGACTTTTCTCATAGCAGCGGCTGGTCTTTTCGTTTTCTTACCAGTAGCTCTCAGCAGATGTTTCTAACTCTGGCGCAGTCAAATTTATCCATCTCTTGCTTATGTGGTTGATGTCTCAGCTAAGAAATGTCTGCCTACCTCAAAGTTGTGAAGGGGTTTATGGTTTTTTTTTTCCTCCTAGTAATTCTGCAGTTTTAACTTCTATTTCAGGTCCGCACAGGGTTCTGAGCAAGGACCTGACATGATCCGACTTGCGTGCCAGAGGCACCGCTGTGCGGTGTGGACACTGGTGGGGTGGAGTGCAGACCCATGGGCACTCACCGGGAGGCCATGTGGTGGTCCAGGCAGGAGCCAGGCCGGCAGGGTGGGAGCGAGAAACAGCAGTCAGATGCGGGAAATATTCATCAGCGAGGTTTCCAGGTTTGTGCTCCACCCCTCCTTGACGAACAATATTGAAATTGAAGACTTGCTCTGAGCCTGAAGGTTTGCTGTGCATTTTAACTTGGCTTCATTCAAGTAAAGAACTGGTTTTAAGTTTTAATCCACACGTTGTCATTCTGTGGGCATGGCAGTCCCCAATACAACAGGACAATTCATCTATCACTCTTGAAGGCTTAAGAAAAGGGAGACCAACACATTCCATGTCACGCCCTGCATCACTCCTGCTACGACTCATAAATCCATGTCTTTGCCTTGGTCACACCAGCTCTTGTGTGACCCCTTCTTTGACTCATGACTTATTGCTTTCAGTTACTCCTTTGGCCAGATTTATAAACGTAACTGTTCTGTCTTTATACAAAACCTACTTGTGCACTAGGCAATGACAGCACATTTATTGTCTATGAGTTGTTACCTTGAAAAATTACATCGATGCAAAGTGATTGCCTCTTAGCCTCATAGCCAATAAATTTAATTTTTTGGAGGGGGTGATATGAGTCATAGGATCATGTATATATCACTGATCGCGGAACGAGGAGCAAGCTGGAAGTTCTGAGCAACAGAAGCCAAGAAGGGACACTCTGGTCTCTTGCTCAGCATGTGTAAGCTGATCTTCTGGTGTTTGCTTTTCATAGGATGCTTACATCCTCTCCTCTCTCTGCCTGTCCCTGACTCCAGGGAAGAGACCCTGCAGCTCTCAGGTAAGATGAATTTGTTCCTCTTCTGTTAGTCTTGGAAGAGTCTTCAAGGGTCTTAAATGCAAAATTAGAGATAAGAATGGGAATTCTTGTTTGCAGAAGTCTTGTTAAATTAAGTCTTAGTATGGATAGAATAGTAGAGGACCTTACACCCATTTTAGATTTTTTTTCTTTCTAAAACGTAAGAGAAAAAAGGGTAGCTTTGCTTATTTCACGTCATTTCTGTAACCCAAACTTTTGTTTTGGTCAATTTTTTTTTCAGTTTAAAAAATTGTACTAGATTTTAAACACCATTTACTTTTAGTTTCTATTTTAAATGAACTGGTTGGATGTGGAATTTGGTTGTTCCAATTATAGATTAAAACTATTTTATATTAAGTTAAAAGTAATCATCTGCCATGTGTTACATGAACCACAAATGTTTATTAAGGAATAAAAAGGGACAGTCTGGAGCTAGAGGTGACATCAGTTTCCAGGTCAAGTATCTTGTCCTTTTTATGTTTCATTCAGTTTAAGTGTGAGTTGAATAAAAAAAAAAACACCAGTCAATACTTATTTGGCTATTTCCTCTTAATTTAGTTTAAGGAATAAAACAACTGATGCATAAACATTTTAACTGGGTTTTATCTTGTCTTTAATTTGGGGCACTTTTAGACTTTTTTAAAGGAAAAAAACTCTTTCATAACATTGGTTGTTATCACTTCTAGTCTCTAAGTTTCTCTCAGAGGCTCTTTGATGATGGCCAAGCACTGCTGGCCACTGACACGTGCCCGTCCGCGGCTACAGCCCCTGACCTCCCGTCACGTTACTGGCCCGAACCAGGCATTAACTTTATTGAATCTTTGCTATTTAGAAAAAAACAGTGAAAAGCAAACACAAGATGAAATCAAGACTGACTCTACCACTGTCCTCTTCAAAAATGTACATATTACTATGATTTTTTAAAACTCCGACGAATGCAGCATCTTACTCAAACCCTGAACAGGGACAGCCTCCCCTCAAGTTCTTGTCTCTGTTTTTCTAATTTAGTTGTTCCTACATAAATGAGCCTCATTTCACACACATACATGTGGCCAGATTTCACAGACTTTTCATCACTATTCTTCAGAAATATTGTGAATGTGCTCAGATGCCTTTATAATGGTTTCCATGCATCGTCTTCCAATTGGGGTTGGAGCTCAGTCTCTGCAAGCCGTAAGCAAGCTGGCATTCTGGGACTCCCGGAGCCCCTGATCTCAGCACGGTGGCAGCTGGCCAAGAGAGCTATCCTGGTGCCAAGTCTCCACTCAGCATACCTTCCACCTTCCGCGCACGTCCCATGCGCATCCATGCACGCTTGCCATACGTCTTGTATTAAGCTGACCAAGTCTCGCATTCAAAATGTTACTATCAAAGTCTTGAAAGAGTGTTTTAAAGGCTGACTCTTTTCTAATGACTGTATTCAAATCTTGGAAGGCCAGAAAGATAAGGAGTGCTACCATCTTATTTGGTTTATCAGAAGAACATAAACAGTCTTGGCTCCCAGAAAAACACCCCTTCATTTTTCCTCTCCAGTGTTATCACTCAAATATCTACAAGTGAAAGGTAACAGGCAGGTGAGAGGCTTGGCAAGGTCACACAAGGGTGCAGAGAGTCAGAGTTAGATCCACTGCTCTTGGTTTTCTGTCCTGCCAGCTTGCAAATCGGGCTGTAGCCATCCCCACCTCTCTGTTAAGATACCACTGACAAATCACGAACATAGCACTGGAAGCATCTCTAGTGGTCTCTCCCCGCCCGAGCGCCCCCCAAAGACAATACAGAACAGAAGTGATTGAAGGATGAACAGCCTTACTAACCTCTATTATTACTCTGTGTAGCACCCGGTGGAGACACAAGACCAGCCTTGGATGAACTGGAAAGAGTGTCCCCCCTGCAAATGCTCCTGGAGATGTCAGGGGCAGGGAGGGGTGACGGTCTTAGGGAAGCAGGTAAAATAATTCTTGCATGGATACGTGGTCTGATTTTAATGCTGCTGAATTACTCTCTATTCTCATTCACTAGATGAGGAAAAAACCTGTTTTGGAATGGAAAGATGACCTATACAACAGGCTAATAAATTGCCCCACACTCTCTCCTTCTGGTGTAAAGACTCCTCTGCAATCTTGTGTTTTCTCGTTCTCACCACCTCCTTGCAAGCATCGTGCTCTCCTTGGCACCTCAGTATATATTCTTTTCTGCACAGATTTATTTGGAGGGAAGGAGGGTGTTATCCCAGTTTCCAATAAGTGCCATTTTAAATCCTGATTTCCCACTTGCTAAATTAAGCAAACTACTTAATCATTGGGTACCTCGGTTTCTTCATCGGTAGACAGGCTTTGTACAAATACCCATCTCACAGGGCTGTTGTGAAGGCAACGAGAAAATGCAAGTGCATTGCTCACCACAGTCACACACAGCCACCAATAAACTGTCAGCTTCTACTGTTTTCTCTGACTGGACTCTACACACGGACACAAATGCTTAGAACATTCTGGAAACAAAATGGAGCTTTTTTTTTCCTCCTAGAGAGGGGGCAGGGGGCGGGGCAGACAGAGAGGGAGAATCTCAAGAAGGCTCCACGCTGAGTGCAGAGCCCGACCCCAAGACCATGACCTGAGCCCAAATCAAGAGTCTGACGCTTAACTGACTGAGCCACCCCGGTGCCCCCAAAATGGAGCCTTTTAATAGACATTGTTTAACAGAAAGAAGTTCATTCATTTAAAATGTTTCTAATCAAATACTGAACTGCTAACTTCTTGGGGACAATGCAGTGCCCTTTGTGAACTCCACCAGCAAGAAAGAACGGGGGTGCCTGCCTAGCTGCCTTCAAGTAAACATCGCTGCAGAGTGAAAACAGGAAGACCAGAAACTAGACGTGACTAAGTAATATTCTGTTCTAAGTAAAACAAGCATAAAACAGAAATCACAGATCTGATGATGAATGGTTTCCAAATACTGTTTTCCAGGTCTCGGTACCGACGCTGCTAACCCTAGAGGAAGTCTGAGAAGGGTAAGCGACTTGAGTATGACTGTTAGGGTGAAGCATTTTGTACCTTGACTTTAGAGGACCCTAAATTCTTGAACTGCGTAGTGTCCTGGGTAGAAATCATACCTTCAAGAAACTGGCCAATCAGTGTTCTTTCAAAGCATTAATTCTTCTAAATTCTGACTCGTATAAAATGTGACCACAGGAACTTGTCCAGTGCCTGTTTGGGGTAAAGATTATTGTAACAAGTTTAAGGGAATGAACCACAGATCAGGTCCCTGCTCCCAGCCTGTCACCCACGTGCTAGCTCTTCCATTGACCCCATGCGTGGCCCAGGGGCCAGCAGTCGTGTGTCACTGGGAAGCTCGTGAGAAATGCCGAATCTCCCACTGAATCAAAATCGGTGTCCTAGCTGGAAGTGACGCGCACGCAGTGTGGAAGCTACCGTCCCAGTGGCAGGATGCTGTGCTCACACACGGAGTGGAACCTGGGCAGTAGGGGGCAGGGCACGGGAGCTACTCTGGGTGTGAGGCAAAGGCTGGGAATTGGTGAATAATAGTAGACGGTTAGAAACGGCACGCAATTCCCGGAGGGCCTCAGATGCTGAAAGAAAAATCTGCATTTGACCATCACCAACACCCCCAAACTCCAAGCGCTTCCTGAGGGTTTCAGGGTACGCCAGCCGCCCCCACCCCCCAGCCAGTCTGCGGCGCCTACTGTTCTAGCCTCTCGTGCCCTGGTGATTCTGTGTACATCAGCGCATCGAAACCTCCAGAAAATCCTGAGACAAACTTATTTAACCTTAATCAAGAACTTCCCAAACACTTTGGCCAGAGACATCTTTTCGGTGTAGTTCCCACTGACATCCTTATAAAGATGTGCCGGACACACTCCATCCTGGAGATGGCAGACACCACCTGAGGTCCCAACTGGGCGAAACCACCCAGAAGGGGTCGGTGTGGCATCTGCATGGGACGAAGTAAAAGTCATCATTCAGAGGTTTATATTCTTCTGAGTAGAAGGATTACGGCTAAAGACTCTAAAATCACAAAGGTGACTAGTAGGATTTGCTCGTGCGGTTCTGCAGGAGAAATAAACTCAGGAGAGTTCATTTCAGGGGAAACACAAATCTGTTTCACACAGATGATAATAAATGGACAGAACATGTTACTGATTGTTCAACCAGAGATGGGTCAGTGAGGGCTTGGGAAACGTCAGGGCAGTCCGAGGGCTGAGGGGGTGGACCCCTGGCCGGGCACAGGGAGCCCTTCCAGAGCCACCACACTCCGGGCTGCTACGGCACTTACACCCCACACAACAGAGCACACACTTTTCAGAGGTCCTAAGTCTTAATTAGGGTTCCTCTTTCTTGTAGGGGTCTTAATTCATTGATAACCTATGTGGGCTTTTTTCTTTTCTCTTTTCTCTTTTTTTGTGGATTTAGTTTCAGGCTTTCTCTGGACAAGATCCTAACATTTTCCTGAGTCATCTTTTGGCCAGAAACAGGAAACAAGATAAGAAGCGTGGGTCTCCCTCTGAATGCTTCTGGAAATACTGTGTCTGAAAGGAAATGAACATCTACTAGTCAACTCAAAAACCATCTTAGAAAGTTAGAAACGAAAATGTCTGATTTGAATATAGTATAGAAAAAAACCTAAGCAACCTGTACCCTGTTCATTATTATTTGGAAAATAAATCCTCTATGTTTTGCAAATATCATGAGTGGTCATTTTACTTATAAACGTGTCCTGAAAATTTATAATTTTTCTTTCCATCAATTTATCCTTAAAGAATTCTCTGAAAATTTAAAAGTAAAGTTAGTAAGTGAACAGAAGCAAAAGTAAAATTTAGTTAAAACAGTTAAACTACAAATCACTTAAACATTATCTTACCTCCATGTCCTCTCAACCTTAAAAAAGACAACACAGATTATTAAAAAAAAAAATCAGTGGGGCGCCTGGGTGGCTCAGTCAGTTCAGCAGCTGCCTTCAGCTCAGCTAATGATCTCAGGGTCCTGAGATTGAGCCCCACATCGGGCTCCTTGCTCAGTGGGGAGCCTGCTTCTCCCTCTGTCCCTCCCCCTGCTCCTGCGCAAGCACGTGTGAGCTCTCTCTCAAATAATTAAAGTCTTAAAAAAAAAAAAGAAAGAAGAGCTTTCACTTTCTGGATTTAGGACGTCAAGGACAAATCTAGGGGGAACGCTGTCTCAAACTGGAAGAACGGACGCGTCCCTCCAGGGGCCCGTCGGCGGTAACAGCCAGGAACACTGCGGCATCTCGCCGGCTGACACGGAGCTCATGCGGCTCTCTGACGCACGACGCTGGCGGCACTAAGCCATTTCCTACTTACGACCCCAGAAAGAGCTCCCGGGGAATCCCAGTGCGGGGTACCTGGGAACCCTGGCCGTTTCAGGGATAGGAGGCAACGACTCCTGCGGATGGGGCGCCGGGGTCGGACTCGAACCTTCCTTCCGATCCCTGCTCCCGCCGCGCAGGGCGAGTCCTCCACCAGGTTAGGGCTCCCTCCGCCTCGGCGTCCTCGTCTGCGAATTGAGGGTTCGAACACCGCTTCTCTCTCAGGGCGCTGCGAGCACCAAACAAGTCACGGAAAGCGCCCGGAACAGCTCGCGTTGGAGCCACGCACACTCGATAAACACTGAGCTGCTTTTCCGTCCGCGATGACGGTTTTGTACGGAAAGGTGCCAACGGGTGTGAAGCGTCTGACATCTAGTCTCGGCTTCAGGATCTCGTCGCGTATGTTACTTCTGAGACCCGTTGCTGCCACGAAGCGTAACACACACTTTGTGAAGCACAGGTGTGCTCTACGGGATCGGAAAGAAGCCTTCTGATGCTGGATTCTGTGAAGCAGGCATGACGACTGGTGTTAAAAATATGCATGTATGTTGAGGACCCAACGGAGGGTTCTTCACAGCACGGCCGAGGGCTGCACGGCGTAAGGGATTCGAGAACGCAGCCGGAGCGCAGACGCTGCGACAACGCACAGCGCTGCTGAGAAAGCCAATGTTAATCGAGCGCCTTGCAATGGCTCTTAATAAACATTTCATGATGATAAAAAAATACATATTCAGGGCAAAGGTTTATAGACACAGTGCAAAAATATCTCAAGTTCTACATGTACACGGTTTGTTTTTACTTGAAAAAGATACCTGATTGAAATATTAATAATCATTAAAAATAAGTAAATTCACACAATTAATTACAAATTCAGTTGAAACAAAATTTCAATTTAGATTAAATTTACCTTGGGAATTATAATGTTTTACTTAACTGCAAAACAACTCTGTTCACACAGCATTCTGTTTTTCATAAATCCTGACCTCATATGCAAGAAAATGCAGCCTTTTGGGTAACATTTGTGTAAACATTGGAGCCTATAATACACATTTTTATTACCAATTTCTTAGTTATTAATACAAAAAGTTAATAAACTTGAACAGCAAAGTGTGAAAGTGGGTACAGCCCCCTGGGGGGGGGGGGCAGCAGCGTCACTGCTGAGCTCCTCTCCCCCCTCCAGCAGTGCGAGCGTCGTGGTCCAATCCCTAAATAATCGACTTGTCAACAGAGAAAGTTATAAACGGTATTACAGATCTGCCTACAACAAGCACCAGTTTCATATCAAGTCTGGCATAATATGCACTCCGTAAAATGTGTACTAAGGCAAAGAGATCAGCAAATGCAGATAAAATCAATATCTAGGAAAGAATGAAAAAGAGGTGCTTCCATGACTGGAGAACATAAGGTATAAAACGTGCTGCACGAAGCCGAGTGACCTCTGACAGCCACACGTCATTTCTGATTGAACAAATTAAAATTTCTGTCCCAGCAGAAGGTCACGATGAGCACACTGACCTACACAAGGAGCTCAGGAATCACTCAGCCATCAGCACGCAGTAGAATATGAGCTCCCCAGTCGTAACACCGGAGTATTTGCATGGAACAGCTTAGCGTTTGAAAATGGCTCCGACACACAGAACTACCTTCCAGGAAAACCTACTTTAGAAAGGAAACCCGAGCTATGGGAATTGAGAATCAGGGCCTAGTAGTCACCATGGAATCATGGATAAAAACGTTGAGTCTCCTAATTATCATCAGGGCGCACTTTTATAAAAAACCATAAAACGTGAAACGAGGAAGAGTGTTTTCTTAAAACAACAAAACAAAACAAACAACAAAAAAGAACAGTCTGTTATATAAAAGATAAAAGGTTACTGCTCCTTCACTTGCGTCTAGTCCTTTCTGGTCTGCGTAGGTCATACGTCATTCTGAGTCGGGGCAGGAATCACGAACTTCTCTAAAGAACAGGGAGCTAACTTATCAATAAACAACCCACTCACTTCCTAGAAGACACAAGTACGGCCAGCGTAGGAAGCACTGATCTTCGCCCGCTTCTGCACCCCTGCGAGGACAGCGGAGATCCCGCGGACTGCTGCTGTCCCCACACAGCCCGTCACGGCACTTACAGACCCCCCCCAAAGATGGCCAGACCTCTGTGTGTAAACTGGTTGGAAAGAAAGAGTTAACTGTTAATTCTGGGTGAGACGACATTTAAACACTGAGGCATAAAAGAATAATAATTATTTTTTACATGACTTCTGAGACTTTTTAGTCATTATTTTAAAAACGAAACCATTAGAAACGGGAATACCACCGGTTGAGCGAGGAGCTCCTTCTGTTTTAACGTCACACATGCAAAAACCAACTTCAGCTCTCCAAGGAATAAGCTCTCGGTAAGCAGACTGACGTTAAGGTAGGACTTTGGGAATTTCAGTGGAAGGTGGAAACTGAAAAGGAAAGGCGTCTACAAGAACAAAGCTCAAAATCCAACCCCAACGAGCAGGTACTTCCGGTGTACTGATGGGCGGTATTCGTTACCACTGGTAAATACCGAGGGGACTCGTGCTGTGGGCCAACGAGAACATTTCATCTGAATCACAGAGGGAAGCGCCAAGCTGCGCAAGGACCAGATGAAAGTACTACATTTCTGGGAACCATTCTGAAGAGTAGATGGCCTGCAGGTGGGATGTCAAGTCCTCTCACGGGGAAAATGAGTTCTGTAACAACAGAACGAAACAAAGGGGGCGAAGGTTCGCGGCTATTCCCACCTGTACTTCTGACTACCGCGGGGTTCGGGTGCCGCCTGTGCACACACCTCTCCAGAGGCCGTCCGGTCTCCTCCGAGGACAGCGACACTAGAACGAACACCTCCCTAACAGCTTTAACACACCAGGAACACGGACATTAAAGACTGTATCTATGACCTCTGCTTCAGAAAAACGATGCTTATTACAAAATCAAGAAGGGAAAACCTTAACATTCAGCGACAACTTCATGGTCACTGAGAGTCGGGGGTTTAAAGAGACGCACGAGGAGGTCTGGTTGTCCAGCGGGTCCCGGCGGGCGCGCCTCCACGGCCCCCGACGCTGTTCGCTGCCGGAGCTGGACCACAGGACTGCGCGGCGGCGCCCAGGGAGTCCGCGCTTTCCAAGTGGCGCAGCCCTCCGAGAAAGAACGAGACGGGCGGCAGGACGTAACGTCATCCGGAAAGTTTAAAATCAGTGAAGTGCTGGCCAAGCACCTTATGTCTAGTACCCAATTTATTCAATTCATGTCTCAGAAGAGCCTATGTGACAGTTCATTCCTAATTATTGTTAGAAGGAGCATGGCAGTTGTTTACACACTTCTGCTTAGTTGCTTTGGGGCTCGTTCATGGACTCTTCTACTCAAAACCCACACAAATAGTACTTTAAGAATGAAGACACCCGAAATGAGTAACGGGCTCAGCTCCTGCTTTTCGGCAATGCCACCTCTAACCAGCCTTAAGTCGCGGGAACGCATTCTCTTCTCTAAAAAGGAGGAGGGGGGATTCTAGCACCTGTTTACTTCAGAAGCCTTAACACCACACTGTTCTGAACACCTAGCTTTCTTCTCTTGTGAGGTTTTTAACTTCACACATTGTCACCTCCCACATCCGCAGCTTGACACTCGAGGGAATGAAGGGCTCGTTCCTGGTACAACTGTCACAAGTGTTCCACGGAGCTGCCACGAGGACCACTGGCAAATCAGAGCTCCACTGGCCAAGCCACTCACATGGGATCTCATCGAGAAGATCTTGTAACAGCAGAAGACCACGTGGGTCTCATGGAATCCTGCTAGATAGGATCCTACCTCTCGTGTGAATCCCACATCTTGACGTGTAGCTCTGTTCCGACACACGTGCCTATCTGAAATGCAAATCTCTTATTCCTCCCCCCCCGTCAATCAGACATCAAAGCAGGCGCCCCATAACACTCCAAACAGGAAACACACTTGCAGTCCAAAAGGCCTGTATTCAAAATCAGAAGGACTGTGCAACCATATATAAATTATTTAGTATCTGTACACGTTACTTGTTTTTGGTAAAGCAGGAACATCTGTGAGGACTGTAATTTTCAGCGGGATCATGCAATGTGTGTTAAGTGCCTCGGGCACTGCCTGGCGCAGAAAACATCATAGAGGACGGCTGTCATCACTGTGCTCCCTTGTATGTCTATTCCTCGAGCGCTAGTCTGGCTCTGAATCCAAGAGTGCACCTTGGCCAGCTCCTCCCTCTGCCCGCGTGAGAACCGGGGCTGCCGCCGCCACATGCCCGCCAGCTTCTCCAGGTCCTCTCTCAGCACAGCCTCTGTCACCCTGAGGACAAACGAGCAACCTTCGTCCTGAATAAGGCACAGGGTTCTTTTGTCATCCAAGAAAAGCACTTCTTGGGTTTGGGTTATACTTTATATCTCCTGCTAACATATAATGTGCACATTAAAAAAATAGCTGAATCCACTCTTTGTCAAGTGGGTGAAGCTAGAGCACTTTTTCTTGGTGGAAAGCATCCGCACAGTGCCGGGCTGCGGCAGACGGGAAAGCAGACTCCCCTGAGCTCCTCTCTTCTTACTGAACGGGAACCATTCAGAGCTGGAGAGAAGTCCTGCACTTGTGTGCCATCTTGGGAAGGGCTGCCTTACTTTGCTTTGGTCTCACGACGCACAACCTGTCAGGTCAGTGTGGGTCTTCTACGGCCACTGTCCTAGGATCACTCGTTTCCCTCCAGACGAATGAATGTGAAAATCTAGTTCTCTAAGAGCATGTATAAAGAACATAATTTAAAAATCACTTTGTATTAAACAACACATTTAAGAAACCATAAAAAAACTCATAAAGTGGGTCTTCTAAAGCACTTTCTTACCTCTCAGGTACCTGATATGTCACTAGAATGCACTCAGCAGTCTGTTTTACCATCTCCACGTGGACTCTTCAGCTACACTGGGAAATGCTTCTTTTTTGTGTGCACCCTGAGACTGCTGCCCGTGTGAGGTGATTTCGGGAGAACCATCACTACTAGCCATGTATATCCTGCTGTCACTTCTTCCTATCAAAGAGCAACAACAATTACAGGTTGGCAGATACTCCTGGGGGCCGATTTGCCAAACTTATTCCTCAAAGACTCTGGCAACCAGCCGGCAGTCTTTGTCACCCGCCAGCTCAGCCATGGCCCCGGGGGACCCCACCTCCCAGTTCCTCCGTCTTCCCTGGATCCCCCTCTTACTCCTCCTGCGCTGTCCGCGCTCAAGGCCACACCTTGCTCCTTTTCACCACTTGCAACTGCTCCATGCCAGCTCCATCTCCCAAATCACTACCATCTCAGCTTTACCTGCTCGTCTGCTTGTTCAAGTGCACCAACTACAAATCCGAAACGGTGACTCAGCCCTTCGGCTCAGAGCCCAGAGCCCATCATTCAGTAACATGCTCTGCAACTGCCAATTGTGTTCTTGTGTAAGCCCAAGTAGCCAAAGCTACGGAGAAAAGTCATCCATAATAGGGTACGTTGGTTCATCATCACCAAAAGCTTAGAGACCTCAGTATGAATCCTCTCAAAATGGTAATATACACCAGAGTACAAAAAGTTTAGAGGCATAATCAAAAAATCTTTCCCCACTGGGTGAGACCCACCTTGTGTGGGCTGTCACTGGCGGCTGTGTGTCCACATGGGAATCGACAGTGTTAAGAAAGGGACACTAAAAAATGTGCATCTGCCTGTTCCTGAGGGACTAGCTCAGCTCCAACAAAACTATTTTCAGTTCATTAGAGACAGAATCTAATCTCACAACAGCTGTGCCTCTGGTGTCTTCGCACCGACGCCCAGCCCACCTGTCAATACTATGCTCTCCATCTCCAAGGGTCAGTGTGAGGATTAGGTGAGTTAATTCCTATGACGGACTCAGGACAGATGGCGGCACAGAGTGACAGCTCAACACGTGTTTATGAATCTGCCACTGAAGACTAGCAAAGAGAAATGAGAGAGAACCGAAAAACCTGATTTAACACCTTTCTTGCCAGTTCTTCATCCACCAAATTGTTGTAACAACAAAGTCAAAGGACAGGAGGCAGTAAAAAGGAACAAAAAGAAGACATCAGAATAATTTACCAAGTCATTATGTTGTTAAAAGGAAGAGAGTTTTAAACACACTCTTCTCATTGTCATCAGGCCAATATATATACATATATGGTCAACCTAGTCACAACCACGGTCGAAGTTTGACAAGGACACCTTTCGAGGGCAGCAACAAAGTGACCTAACGCAGCCCCACAGAAAACCATTGGTGATGGTCACTGCTAACTGAGGACTTACTACTATGTTAGCAGGTACTGTTTCTAAGTGCTTCCCACACATCAGCTGATGACAACAAATGACAATGACTTAGAAATACAGTCCCAACTACGTAACCAATATACACATGATGATATTTCCAAAAGTACTTTAACCGAGTCAAAGAGAGGAAAACGTAACTACAATTTAGAAGTCTTTCCTAAGTAACTGGTGTCAGGGACTTTTGTCTTCTCTCGGTGGCCCACCTCACGCCGAGTGTACTTTAGAGGGGGACGTAAGCGTGGCACCTGACTCTGGTGGCGGGGCGTGGATGATGGTGCTGCTGTGGCTGCACTGGCTCACACCAGAGCCCAGGCTCAGCGCCGCGGGGCCAGGGTCCGCCGAGCGCCTCCTGCCGCGTGTGTGGCCCACCCGGCGGCCGGCACCTCCAGGTTAGCTATGGCTGCGGTCGGAGACACAGCTGGGGCACAAAGGAAATTGACAATGGAAAGAAAAATCCCCACAGGAAATTTATGATAAAGACTCAGTTTGCAAATGTTTGTAATGGACGAGCTAAAACCTTCTGGCCATAAAGGAACAATATGAAACCAGGCTTGTTTGTGATCAATGAAATACGTTAAGACAAAATCTTAGAAGAAACAGAAAGGGTTGGCTTTGTAATCACCCTGCGTCTAGCTAGGAGCGCGTCCAGGTTACCGTGCAAGCAGCGGCGTCATTTGCCTTGTGGTTCTGTCTTCTTCTGAGGATGAAGAGGGTGTATCGGTACAGGATATGCACCTTCTTTTCAAAGCTGGAACGCTGCAGCTCTTCAGGTATCTGCGACAACGTAATTCGGTCACGCATGCCTGCCCGTCCCCTAACTCTGCCACTTCCCACGTTTCTGCTCTTCTCACAGCACTTCTGTGTGAGTCCTCTGCACTCTCTTCTTTGATGAGGTCTTCCCTGACCAACCCAGCCTCAACCACTGGCCTGTCGTCTCTCTTTTACTGTGACCTTGAACTGATCTCCAAATCTTTGATTTTTATGATCAAAGTCTTGTCTTCTCAACCATACTATGGCTCCTTCAAAGAAGGGATCCATCTGCTAATTTTCTGCATCCCCTGAAATGTTCAATTTATTATAAACTATATGTAAATAGGCATTCCATAAATATCTACTGACTTATAGTGAAAAAGCAAGACAACCAATATTAAAAATGATGCAAGGTGTGTGCTTACAGCGATGGTGTATGCTTTTGGAAAAACTGACGTGTTCTCAAAACTTGTCTCACACCTGATAACACTGTCAATGCAGTTTATTTGCTGATATGATGGGCTATGCTGGTCTTTTCTCCAATCTTCACAAGACTCTGTGGGCACGCTATTGTTTTTCAATGTCTGGAAGGTAGATGAGGCGTCCGCTCATCTGAAACAGAATGAAAGGATGTGTAATTGAAAACATCGTATGTCTAAGAACTGAGCCAGCACAGTCAGATCAGGTCCCTGGCATGTACGCATTCAGCAGAATATTATGCAGCTATTAAAGACGAGCTCAGATCTGAAAAATTTACCTACACAGAAAGGCCTCCACATGGAATGATTACGTGAATGTTTACATTTGTTTTTTTGTTTTTTTACAAAAAAGGAGTGAAAAACACGTCTCGGGCAAAGATTAATAATAAAACTATCAGGTGAAAGGCTGATGGGGACTTCATGGTACTGAGCTGACACTACCTGCCAACTGACCGATGCGGGCATCACCGGGGAGGGGGTGACCAGACACAGTGTGGAGTGCAAGGCACTGCCCTGCGGACCTGTGTCCAACAGGACCTTCTGCAGTGGCAGAACTGCCCTTCATTCGTGCTGTCCAGCATGGGGGCCACCGACACCACAGGTAGCCATTAAGCCCTTGCAATGTGGCTACAGCAACCGAGGAACTGAATTTTCAGTTTTATTTATTTGTAACTAACTGGAATTTAGGGTGTGGCTATTAGCACCATACTGGATAGCAGGGCTAGACAGAGAAGACCCAAGACCTCAGGTTGGAACCCTGACGAACTTCAACCTCCTGCGGAGAACGATGATCCAAGAATGGAGGCTGAAAAAGCACATGGAGAAAGGTAAGAGAGAGCCCGCCACCATGGCATCGCAGAAACCAAGACGGGGAAACTGGTTCAAGGAATGAGGAACCAGTCACGTCAAACGCTGCTGAGAAGCTGACTTAGCTATCCTTGTTGTCGTTGTTAGTGAAGGTCACCTTAGCTGCCTGGAAGCTGCCCCGCTCATTTCCAGAGGGGATTATGGAAAAAGGCCTGCTTAACTATCATTCAGTAACTTTTATACTTAAAAAAAATTATCTTTAAGATAATAAAAATAGGGGTCTTGAACTTACGACCCTGAGATCAAGAGTCACACACTCTACCAACCGAGCCAGCCAGGAGCTCCTATAATTTTAATTTCTAAATAACTTTAACCTTGAAGAGGGTTGCAGAAACAGTAGCACTCACGTATACCCTGCACCTTGCTTCCACCAACGTAACATCTCACAGAACTATTAACAGAACGCACAAAACTAGGAAACGCACAGCGGCGCACAGCTACTAACTACGGCCTATGTGGATGTCACCCGCTCCTCCGTGAAAGGTCATTTCCCGCTCCAGGGTCCCACCCGGGGTCTCACGGTGATTTTGGTGGCCAGTGTCCGTCTTTCCTTGTCTTTCCCGATCTCAGCTCTAGTGAAGAGTACAGGACAGGAATTCTGCGGGAATGCCCCCCAACTTGAGTTTCCCTGATGTTCCGTCATGAGGCGGCTGAGGGTGTGCATCTCGGAGAAGATTCCCGCAGAGGGGCGGTGCCCGTCGCAGTGCCTCACGCCAGGGGTATATGACCTTGATGTGTTTACTGTTGGTGTGTCAGCCTTGTTCACCGGTTAAGGTGCTGTCTGCCGGGTTTCTTCCACATAAAGTCACTACTTTACGCGTAATACATGACATACACAATAACTGTTTCGAAGGCACGCTCTGAGGCCATGCAAATATCCTGTTTCTCTTATCTTTTCGTGAATGGTCTTAACGCCACCAAACTGTATATTTAAAAATGGTTAAAATTTGGTTACATATATCCAGTCACCTGTTGAATGACATCTAGGTTGTTTCCAATTTTGGATGAGTGTGAACGACGTGTGATAAACATACACAGACAAGTTTATGTGTGAATTTGAGTTTTTCTTTCACTTTGAGTAAATAAGAATGGAATTGCTGAGTCATATGGTAAGAGTATGTTCAATTTATAAGAAACTGTCAAACTTTTCTAAAGTGGCTGTACAACTCCACATCGCCTTCAGCACTGCCTGAGGGCTCTGGTTACTCCGCATTCTTGCCAGAACTTCATATTGCCTGTATTTTTTCTTTTACTTTTAGCCATTCTAATGGGTGTGTGATGGCATCGCATGCGGTTTTAACTTCCTAACGACTGAGACTGAGTGTTGTTTCCCATGCTATTTGCCATCTGTGTGTACTTCACTGGAAAAGTGTCAGATCTCTTGACCATTTTTGGAATGGATTATCTTCTTATTGTTGGATTTTGACAGTTTATGTATTCTGGATATGAATTTCTTTTATCGTAGCTATAATTTGCAAACATTGTCTTTTCATTGTCTTACCCATGTCTTTCAAGAAGTTGTACAGTACCATTTTTTTTTTTTTTGGAAAGGCTACCTTTTGTCCACTGACTTGATCTTGCACCTCAAAAACTGACTGTATTTGTGCAGGTCTGCTTTGGGACTCTAATCTGTCCCCTGATCTATCTTTCCCCCAGCATCACACTGTGTTAATTATGGTGGCTTCTTAGTTAAGTCTTGAAATCAGATGGAGTGAGTCCTTCAACACTGTTGCTCTTTTTCAAAATTGTTTTGGCTGTTTTAGTTTTTTTTTTTTTACACAAAAGTTAGAGGATCTGCCTGATGATACATATACAGAAAAAAAAATCCTGCTGAGAGTTTACTTGGAATGACATTGAATGTACAGATCAAACTGAGGAGAACTGACAACAATATCCTGTATTCCAATCCATGAACTTGATACTGTTTTCATTTACTTAGTACTTTTTATTTTAAAGTTTTTCTTTTATCAGTGTTTTGAAGGTTTTCACATATGGATTGTTTCACATATTCTGTTGGATTTTTTAAGTATTTCAGTTTTGGGTAGTTTAAAAAAAATTCTGGTGCAATTGTTCCTCATTAGTACATAGAACTTTAATTGATCTCACATGCTGACCATGTATCTCGTAACCTTGCTAAAATCAGTAGGAGCTTTTTTGGTAAATTCTTTAGAATTTTTCTATGTAGACAATCCTGTCATCCGTGAATAGTTTTATTTCTTCCTTTCCAATCTCTTATGTCTTTTATCTCTCTTGCCTATTGCAGTGGACAGGACTTCCAGTTTGACGTTAAGACGTGCGGAGTGGATATCCTTGACTTGTTCTCCGGGTTAGGGTGAAAGCATTCTCTCACCATCAAGCATAATGTTAGCTAAGGGTTTCTATAGATGCCTTTCTTGTCAGGTTAATGAAATCCCTTTTCTACTTCTAATTTTTGAGCATTTATCATGTGTGGATGTTGAATTTTCTCACATGCTTTTTCTCCATCTATTAAAATAACCTTTTGGGTTTGTCTTTTTTTATTCTATTAATATGGTGAATAAATGTGGCTGACTTTCACATATTGAACCAGCCTTGCATTCCGAGGATAAATCATACTTGGTTGTGGTATATTTGTCCTTTTTACACTTTGCTGGATTTGATTTGATGATATATAATTGGGGATTTTACAAATATGTGGATGAGGGATCCTGGTCTGTAGTTTTCTTGAATTGTCTTTATCTTGTTTCAGTATTAGGATAATAATGGGCTCATAAAAGGGATCTGGGAGTTTCCTTTTGAAACTTCCTTTTATTTTCTTCTGTCTTCTATTTTCTGAAAAAGATTATGTAGAAACTGGCACTTTTCTTCCTTGAATGCTTGACAGAATTCTCCAGTGAAACCATCTCGGCCTAGATTTTTCTTTTTGGAAGGTGTTTAACTTCAAATTCCGTATCTGTAATAGGTATGTCTATTCTAGCTATCTATTTCTTTTTCACTGAGTTCTGATAGGTTCTTTCTTTCAAGTTATTAATAGACCAAAGTTATGGGAATAGAGTTGTTTGTAGTCCCTTTAACATCTGTGGGGTCTTTCATTCCCAATAGTGGGCATTTCTGCCTTCTTTTCTTCATTGGTATGGCCAGAGTTTTGTTAATTTTATTTTTATCAAAGCTTTTGATTTCATTAATTTTCTCTTATTGATTTCTGTTCTCAATTCCATTGATATCTGGTTTGTATGATTTCTTTCCTTCTGCTTACCTTGGATTTAATTTGCTCTTATTGCTCTTGTTTCTTAAGGAGGAAGCTTAGATTATTTGAGACCTCTCCTCTTTTTCCCATATAATCAGTTAATGCTATAAATTTCCCATTAAGCAATGCTTTAGCTGCATTCCACAAATTTTTTGTTTTTTTCAATTCATTCAAGTTCAAAATGTTTTTACTTCCCTTAAGGCCTTGACCTGTGGGTCATTCAGAGGTATGTTCTTTAATTTCCAAACATTTGGGAATTTTCTAGATAAACCTTCCTGTTACTGATTTCTGGTTTAATCCATTAGGTCAAAGAATATATTTGTTATGATTTATATTTTTAAAAAATTGGTAAGGCTTGCATTATGGCCCAGAATAAGGTCTATCTTGATGAATGGTCCGTGTGCCCTTGAGAAGCATAGGCATCATGTTGTTGTTGATTGGAGTGGTCCATCAATGTCCATTAGGCCAATTCAGTTGATGGTGCTGTTCAGGTCTTCTACATCTTTACTGATTTCCTGTCCACTTGTTTTATCAATTAGACAGAGGTGTGTTCCAGTCTCTAATGACCACTGCAGATTTACTTCTCAAAGTCTTTATCAGTGTTTACTCCATGTATTTTGAAGCTCTAATGTTAGGTGCATAACTTTTTAGGACTGTCACATGCTCTCAGAGAATCAACCCGTCTGTTGTCATGCAATATCCCTCTGAAATCCTGATAATGTCCCTTGTCCTAAAGTCTACACTACTTGATATTAACACAGCTTTCCAGCTTTCTTTGGATTCCTGTTAGCATGTATATCTTTTCTAGCCTTTTGCTCTTAACCTGTATTTTTATTTGCAAAATGGGTTCTGGTAGATACTATGCAGCTGATTCTTATTTTTTTCTCATCCAATTGACAATTTCAGCCTTCCAGCTGGTATACTGAGAACATTAACATTTAATGTGATTACCGAAACAGCTGAATTAAAGTATGCCACTTTGCTAGCTGTTTTCCATTTATTCCATCTGGGTTTTTATTTCTTTCCTATCTCATTTTGCATTAAATGTTTTAAATTCCGCTTTATCTCCTCTGCTGACATTATTTATACTTCTTTAGAAACTAGTTCCAATAATTGTTCTAAAGTTCACAACATATACCTTTAAGAAATCAATTTCTACCCTCAAATAACATATCACTTCTGGTGGAAGGACTCCACAGCAGCATGTTTCCAGTGCCTCTCCTGATTCTTTGCAGTATTTTTACATAGGTCATAAATGCATAAGAGTATTTCTGCTTTAGTCAGTTACCTTCTAGGGCAATTAAAAATAGGTAAAAAAATTAAATTTCTTCATTAATTCCGTTTCCAGTGTTTTTCATTTCTTTGTGTTGATTCAAGTTTTATGTCTCTACCATATTCCCTCCATCTTTAGAAATTCCCTTAGTGTTTCTCAGAGAATTGATCTGCTGGCAATACATTCCCCCCTTCCCGTTTTTGTTTGAGAAATCTATCTCTTTCATTTCTGAAAGATACTTTCCACTAGGTAGAGAATTCTGCACTAACAGTTTTATTTTTCCTCTGAAGACATTTAGTCGTCTAGTGTACATGGTGTCTAAGGAAATGTCTTTGTAATTCTTACCTTTGTTTCCCGGTATGTAGTCTGTCTTTGTTGCTCTGGCTGCCTTCAAGATATCCCCTTTGCTTTTGTTCTCAGCAGTTCGAATATATTTCCAAGTATGTGGGGAGTTGTGTTTTTTTCGAGTGCATGGTGTTTTTATTTTGTGATTGGTTTTTGTTATTTTGTATCCACACTACTTGATGGTCTTCATCTGTGGGAAATTCTTGGCCATTATTTCTTCAAATATTTCTTCTGGGATTCCAATCACTCTTATGTTAGATCATTTGATTGTGTCTCCACATTCTGAGAGGCTCTATTCTGTAGCTTTCTTTTGTGTTTCAGTTTGTGTAATTTCTATGTATCTATCTTCAAGTTTATGGATCCTTTTCTTGGTTGAGTGCCCATCAAAGGTATATGTGTATCTCTCATGCATTTGATCCTTTTCATCTCTATGCTATGATTACCCATGTGGTTTTGCATGTTGCTTACTGTCCATTAGAGCCTTTAATATATTATTTGTAGTTATTTTAAATTCTCTGCCAGACAGTTCCAACATCTGTGTCATATCTGACTCTTGTTCTGATGACTGCTTTGGCTTTTGGCAGTTTTTTTTCCTTGCCCTGTCATATGCTTCATAATTTGTTGAAAACGGAACACCTTGTATAAGACAGCGCAGACTGGCCATGCCTTTCCTTCTGCTGGGGCTGTGTTTGAGTTAACCTAACTAATTTGTTGGCCACTCTGAGATTTGCTGTTGCTATGGTTTCACTCGATGTATCACAGCTTTCAAATGCCTCTAGTGACACTCTGTGCTTGCTACATGGTGGCCGGTGTGCTAGAGAGCTTTGGGTTTTTGCCAATATTTGTTCCACTTGCAGCCTGTGGTCCTCCCTTTGCATTGTGCCTCGGGGCCGGTCTCTTGAAGTTGCTGATTCTGTCAGCCAGCGCACCAGTACCCGGGGCTTGATCTCACGTCTCCCCGCAAGCATGTGCCCCCTTAGAGTTTAGGCCTGTTGGCTGCCCTGGAGCTTCAGCACTCTGAAGGGTTCAAGAAAGCTCATGAACTCACCGCCATGTGGCTTTTTTCCTTGTCAGTTTGGAATGATGCTTTTTCCAACCCTCCCTGAGCACAAACCAAAGCACGCTCATCCTGAATGAGTTCGCTTCATGGATCAGTGTTTCTCCCTCAGGTGCTGCCACTCTGGAAGTAGAACAGTCAATGTTCCCCCAAGTTCCCCAATTGCTTCTGGAAGCTGGCATGGGTATATGTAGCTGATGAAGGGGCTTTATATCTTCATTACTCCTTGCTTTTCCATATGAACTTCTAAAATTCCCCTTCTTATTCTAGTTCAAAGTCTAACCTGCCCTCACAAGAAAGGTAAAAATATATACTTAAAACCTTATGTTCTTGCTGGCTCTGACACCCTGCATATAAAACATGTTTACCATGATTAGTATTTTCCTTTTGATTGGTGCTATTTCTTTCTTTTTTTTTTTAAAGATTTTATTTACTTAGTTGACAGAGATAGAGACAGGCAGCGAGAGAGGGAACCCAAGCAGGGGGAGTGGGAGAGGAAGAAGCAGGCTCATAGCGGAGGAGCCTGACATGGGGCTCGATCCCATAACACCGGGATCATGCCCTGAGCCGAAGGCAGACGCTCAACGACTGCGCCACCCAGGCACCCCTGATTGGTGCTATTTCTAATATTTAAACTACAGCATTTTTATCTTTACGTTACATAATTGTTTCCTTGAGTAAGGAGTATTAAGATTTTTTACTACCTCTTTAAACTTGTAGGTCTTAAGATGTTAATAAAATCAAGATACCCAAGTAACAATAGTTCCCCCCAAGCAGTATCAAATGGCAGATTTTCCTTCTCCTTCAAAAGTCACAACCTATCTGTGTTAGAGTCAAATACAGCCATAGCTAAGTCGGAGAATAATATCAGTTTCTAGAATAGCATCATAAATACACAGAATTAGTTATAGCTTGAATTTTATAAAATGGTGAATGATGGAATATTGATGTCTGCTTAAAAACACAGCCTTCAAACCATGGTACTGACAGCATTTCCAGACCAATGGTAGATGATAAGAAATGGAACAAACCAGAAGGTGAGAAACGATTTGTACTCTGACAAGAAATACAGAGGTCAGGACATAAAATTGTGGCCCTAAAATGAGGTCCTAGGCCCAAGCAGCAGTGAGCAGCACAAAGTGGACAAGACAATAAAACATTTAGAAATGTTAGCCTTACCCTATGACCCAGCCATTGCACTACTGGGTGTTTACCCCAAAGATACAGACGTAGTGAAGAGAAGGGCCATATGCACCCCAATGTTCATAGCAGCAATGTCCACAATAGCTAAATCGTGGAAGGAGCCGAGATGCCCTTCAACAGATGACTGGATTAAGAAGTTGTGGTCCATATATACAATGGAATATTACTCAGCTATCAGAAAGAATGAGTTCTCAACATTTGCTACAACATGGACGGCACTGGAGGAGATAATGCTAAGTGAAATAAGTCAAGCAGAGAAAGACAACTATCATATGATTTCCCTCATCTATGGAACATAAGAACTAGAATGATCAGTAGGGGAAGAAAGGGATAAAGAAAGGGGGGTAATCAGAAGGGGGAATGAAACATGAGAGACTATGGACTATGAGAAACAAACTGAGGACTACAGAGGGGAGGGGGGTGGGGGAATGGGATAGGCCGGTGATGGGTAGTAAGGAGGGCACATATTGCATGGTGCACTGGGTGTTATACACAACTAATGAATCATCAAGCCTTACATCGAAAACCGGGGATGTACTGTATGGTGACTAACATAATAAAAAATCATTATTAAAAAAAAAAAAAAAAAGAAATGTTAGCCTTCAGGGGCGCCTGGGTGGCACAGCGGTTAAGCGTCTGCCTTCGGCTCAGGGCGTGATCCTGGCGTTCTGGGATCGAGCCCCACATCAGGCTCCTCCGCTATGAGCCTGCTTCTTCCTCTCCCACTCCCCCTGCTTGTGTTCCCTCTCTCGCTGGCTGTCTCTATCTCTGTCAAATAAATAAATAAAATCTTAAAAAAAAAAAAAGAAAGAAATTTTAGCCTTCAAATCCCCCTACAGAAGTTCCAATGCTAGGACATGGATAATGATATACAGCAAGAAGATATTCAAATAAATTATTTTGTGGAGAGGGAATCTGATGGTTTCAAGGGACAAAAAAAGGTGGTGTTTCTATCTCATGCCCTTACATCTATGGCAAAAGAGACAAGCAGAAGGTTAAATCTCCTACCAAGGAGACAAGAAAAACGGAAGGACTGGATGCGCTGTACCCAGACGGCAGCCTGGGGCCCCTCATGATATCACCCGTAGGAGCAGCAGGTGGATGCTTTTGTTTTGTAAACCACGGCAAGCCCTGAAAAATATAGCTACTATTTTTTTAAAATTTTTATTGACCTTAGAGAAGAAATTTCACCCCTACTGTGTAAAATGCCCACATTTGACCATGATAGAGACCATTAATAACATTCAGGGACCAAACCTACAAAGACTTCCAAACTTATTAACATTCAGGAAGATAAATGAAGAGAAAGCCAACTACACTAAGTTGATATGATTGATCCTTCCTCTGCTCTATGAGGCCAGTAGGTTGACTTTTCTAAATAACATCAGTTATCATGAGTGATCCAATTCCTTCCGAATGCTCCTTAGCTCATATCTGAGAAAAGTAAATGTATCAAAAAAGAAAAAAAAAAGTCCCCAGTTTTTCATTCAATTAAGGTCATAAATATTCTTCATTTGTTCTAAATGACAGGAAGGGATTATTATGAGACCCATTCTAAAATTAACTCTTTCGGTTGACAGATGTCTCATGTGGGAGAACTATGGATCTGTTGGTAATATCAAAAACATTAATTCTTCAGTGGACATATACAGAAATTACACGCTAATCCCATTTAGCTTTCAGAGTATCTGCTGCTACCATTAGCATTATTACTGTCACCATCTGGGCAAGTCAATGTGAAAGGTGGCAGTGGTTTGTGCTGGCACGCGCCACGCCCACGCAGAAGAGGGCAGAACCGTGGGCGGAGGTTGGGGGCTGCCCTGCTGACTCACCGGGCCGTCCCATGCGCGTCCCCGTCGCTCGCTTATCTGGTGACTTGGCCACTGACTCAATGGAGAGCTGCTGACCTGGATTCTTAATTTTGTTTACACTGGCATAGACCTGCTGCAAAGTCCACGTAGGGAAAAGAATGACAGAATATGTTTCAAAAATTAGAAAATTAATTAAAAGATAAACAAACACAATAAACGCATTAAAAAACGAACAAAATACGTTGAACTTCCGGTTCTCTGAAGACATGACTACAGGCGTAGTAACGACTCCCACGGGGCCCCTCGTACAAATGCAACTTTAAGTAAATCTGCCCACAACACGGAAATTATGAGAAAGCACACAAGGGACCCAAATATCACCTTCCGAGGGTGGTATTTTCTTTTTACAGACATTTTTCCGCACCGAACTGGATGAGGATGTCTGTTTATCAAACACGGTCCCAGCGGGTCAAGAACATGCAACAAGAAGTGCTGTGCGCCGAGGGTGGAAGCGGTCCTGACACGTTGCACACCCCGAGGCAGGGGACGGAAAGGACGCCGCACGCACGCACGCACACACGCCGTAGCTCACGTACGGGTTCCCTGCGCGCCGCCTGGGCGCGGGTCCCACTGGACTCACTGGACGACGCGAGGCTGCCCAGGCTTCCATAGCCGCTGGTGGCGCTCGCGGGAACGGGCTGAAGGAAGAGGGAGGCGCGGCTCGGAGCTCCGGCGGCAGCTCAGCGTTTCCGCGCGACCCCTGAACACTAACATGGCCGCCCCTGAACACTAACATGGCCGCCCCTGAACACTAACATGGCTGCCCCCGAACCCCTACGTCGGGCGTGTGAAGGCTGACGCCTTGAACTCGGACGCTGACAGAAAGGGCGTGCCTCGCTCCTTTCAGCAATTCTCAAGGGCTGGGCCTCCTTTTCTAGACTAGGGGGGCATTTCTAGAACAACGAATTGTTGGAAAGCCACACAGAGCAGATTCAACAAAATATGAAAATAAACTCTAGCTCTTGATGCTGAGTTTAGAACAGACAGAAGAGATTAAATATACACCCTGCTTTGTTCCATGACCTTGACCGGTGAACCCCAGAGATTCTACGAAAGACCGTTTGGAAAGTGCCGGGCTCACGGTTTTCTCGGTGACACCATCCGTAAACGCTTAACCGGTTTATTAACGGAATCTCCAGCAGAAATCATTCTTGGCGTTTGTTTCAACAGACAGTTTTCCCCACGTTTGCCTTGTAAGAACCTGATACGGAGGCCTGCCATCCCTCTGCCCCCACCTTTAAAATTGGAATTGTTTTTTAAAATACTGAAGCCAAGACCCAGACGCTGAGCCCACGGGTAGCGTTGGGAATACAAGAAGGACGCCCTCATTTAGAAGCAGCTTCCCTGTTACCTGCCGACTTGGTTTGCTCCCTCAGAATGGGATCTTACAAGAATGTTCTCTGTATTTCACTCAGGAAAAGGAAAACAAGGTGAATAGAACTGAATTTAAAAACAAAAACAGGAAGACAAAAATTCCTGGAACGCAGAGGGTAAAGATGTCTCTCTCCCTGCGATGTATTTTCGTGGGGTGGCTTTACTAAGATCAACTGTTAAAATAAAACACGATTATGGAAATTTTGTGTTTGCTTCTTAAAATCTCACTTTACCTGTAAGAGGAGTCTGTGAATTTGTTCTTGTAATTCTGTTATGTCTTTGTCCTTACTGTTGGTCTTTCTCTTTCTGGTAGCAAAAACATCCTCATTCAGTGGACTCCTACAAAGTGCCAAGTGAAAGATGGAGTCAAGCAATTCAAAATTAATTTACAATGAAGTCTACAGTGATTTTTAAATAGAGTGTTCAAGTAATAAATCTATACTTATACAAAGCAACTCTCTGACTTCAAATAGAAAATACAAAGCTAAATCCATCCGTGGAGGCAGGAAAAATACAAAGACATTAAGCGGTTTCTTTAGGTTGTCTAGAGCTCTAATCTTTCAACGTCTGGGTCAGCACTGTTTTGTGATGTGAAAATCAGTGACAAGTAACCTCCTTAGCTACCAAAATATCTTCAACAACTACTGGCCTCAAATTTTAACATTAACTCAGTAGCCTATTGTAGAAATTTTAAGACCCTAGGTCTGCCAAACAACATTTAATGTTTAACATACCTAATCATTTTAGCAACCCAACTATTGGTGAGAATGTGGCTGTCACAGTGTGCAGTTCAAAACTACCACCTGAACACAGCGAGAGGCAGATGTGCCAGCAGAAAACATCACAAAGAAGAGAAGGAAATGACGTTCATTTAGGACCTTCTATGTGACAGGAACTGCTTTTATAACCTACAGCAAGAATAACATTTTCTAAACCCTCACGATGTGCCAGGCACCGTTCCAAGTGCTCTATCAAGTATTACCTCCACCGGAGCTGAAAACTTCTCAAAGTCCCCCAGCTGGTAAAGTCTAAGCAGGTATTCACGAAGGGACCAGAGTCTAGGCTCCGGCGTGCACTTTTGCCACCACAATGTATTGCCTCTCAGTACCTCAGGTAACTCAAGTACTATTAATGCGATACACTGAGTCAGACCTGTCATCTCCTGAGTCCTCACACCCCTACAAAGCAGGAATCATTGTGATGCCAGAGAAGGTGGGTCACTTGCCGACTCTCATACCTGAGAAGCAGCAGTCCGGGTTTGAATCTACACGCCTGACTCCAAAGCCAGTGCCTTCCCTTTCCATTCTGCCATCGTGCTGTTTCTCACAACACACAACCCAATTCTCTAATAACTGAGATACTTTCCCAAAGACAGAAATAATTATCAAAAAACCATATTAGCAGTGTCATAAAAGTAGTCAGGAAGCTCTCTGCCTCTGGAGACCCATTCCCTCTCTGTCCAGACCCCCATGGCCATGTCGTCTCCCGCGGCGTGCAGACCGTGGGTGGTGTCAAATGACAAGTTATCAGCACAGCATGGTGCATGTGGAATGTTCAGGGCAAACTGTGCTTGAGTGCACTGCCTGACACACTGTACGTGGCACCCCCTTGGCCCATCTGCTGCCTGTGCCCCCCAGCTTCCCACTGGCATGTGAGCTCTGTGGGGTCAGGCTCTCTGGCCTGCTGTGTTCACCTCTCTGGTGCCTCCAACAGTGCCTGGCACATACAAGAATGAATCCATCAGTGAAGGAGCAATCTGGGGTAAGGTACATCTGACCCATGATAAATCTGTCCATGCACTATGAGCTTGAATACCTTCCAGAAACGTTTGGGTTTGTTTTTCAAGTGAAATTCTGGAATGGAAATAGAACCAACTGCTTTGTGTTATGAGATCTGGTCTTGTCTGTGAAACTTTCTACAAAGCCAGGTTGTATCTTTAGTCAGTAATCACGTAACTCAAGCTGACGAACGTGCAGGCTATGGAGACGCAGCCTTGACCAGAAAGTGGCAAATGCCGTGCAGCGCTAGGCCACTGGCTATGGAAGGACGCTGCTTGAGGGGTCAGGGAGAAAACCGGTTCTGTTCTCCACTTCCCAACCTCCTCCTCAAAGGACCTCTGCGAAAGTTACTCTTTTGTCGAGTACATGGCTATTATCTGTAGGACGAGAGGTAACAGCACATCACCTGCCACCCACGAGAGGTGGCTAGGTTCCCCGCTGAACACCCTCACTGTTCCCCCTCACTCTTCCCATTTCAACCTCACACTTGCCAAAACTCCATTCCACACACGCCATTTCTAGGTCCTGGCTCTCCCACAGCACTGTGGGCCCCAGGACGGTGGGGATGATGTCTGTGTGGTCTACCATCTTGGTCTCGGGGTCTAGCACAAAGTCCAGCTCAGCAGGTGATCTGTAAGTACTCGTTAAAACAGTTGGATGAATATAATGGACGATTATTTTACAAGAGCGATGAATGCTTACTAGACTCTAAGTTTTTCCCTCACATAATCCCAGAAACTGAGATGCAAATACTGGTATAATTTTTTTTTTAAGCTGCAAACACCATGAGTACTTATATTATCAGTTAATTTCACACATTGTGTAACCAAACCAAAAGGACATTTGGGGCATCTAGGACATGGCTCTGGCACTGACGGGGAGGGCATGCAGACCGATCGACAGACACCCAGAGGGACACTTCATGAAAGCAATCACACTTGCTCTGGGGTTTCCTGTAGTCATACTAAGCAACCACCTGATTTTACTTTCATTTCCCCACAGATTTTCCTACCGGGAAAAAAAAGTCCTTTCTGACCAACATGAATAACACTGACATGGAAGTCATATTTCTTATCCTCGTTATTACATTAGTTTTCGAGCACAAACTGGCCTCTTGAGTTAGGGCAGCAAGGAGCCCATTTCTCCCATTAGGGATCCAGAACTGCTCTGCTCAGAGGCCAAACCCCAGAGCACAAAGACATAGGAGGACCTTGGGACAGTCTCTCACCATGGCTGAGTATCCTCTATTATAGTATTAAGATGCGACAGCAGGTCTTATTGGTAGACCAACTGTTCTCAGTTTTATGCTTATGTGCACAACGCTGTACAGCGGAACCCAAAAGACATAATTTCTCAATCTCAGCATGATTCTAAAGAGTTAAGTAGAGTCTCCATGCTAAAAAAACCCAAAAGCGATACCACAGGGGAACCCAAGGCCCAGCTGAGAAAACTACAAGGTCAATTTTAAATTTTAAACAAAACGTCAAGGGACTGGGAGTATTTTAGGCGACAAGAGCGGCGGGCCAGTTTGTTCTAGACCCATTTCGGAAGTTTCTGGTACATGGATAGGTAGCAGTAATCAAACAGGCTTGAGGCAGCTGTGTTGGCAAGAAAACAAAAACTAAAGAATCTACTTTTTAAAAATAAAGATTGGATAAAATGGACACAAATAAGTGGAATTTGACAACAGAAGCAGATATAAAAAGTTTTACGTGGTCACTAAAGAGAAGTTTAAAATACAGAAAAGGCAAAAAAACAAAAAACAAAAAACCCAAAAACCCCTTTATCCCATTACCCTACAAATAGCCAAAATCTGTATCTTATTTCCTTTCTTCTTCTTTCTCCTACTTCACAGTGTTTGTGTGTATTTGAACACGTTTATATTCAGATGGTATAAACAATTTCGTATGCTGCTTTTTAAATCTAATATATATCAATTTCTCATGTTATGTAATCTTTGCAAAAACTTCCTTTGACCAGTAATACAACATGTCAAACGAATAGTCTAGGACATACTTAATGATCGACATATAAGCTACTCGAGGTCCACCAGTATGATTGAACAATGGTGCAAAATATGTCTTTTCATTATAAAGCTATCTTCGTATCGAGGCATATCTCCTTAGACTATTTCCATAAGGGAATCATGAGGTCAAAGAGGTAGAAATCTTTCAAGGTTCTTGACACACACTGCCAGTCTTCCAAAAGCACTTTAAAAAAAAAATCTGTTCTTTATTTAGTTTATGTGTCAACTGAGTCGAAGGGAGTCAGTGGGGGGCAGAATGCTATCTGGTAAAAAGGGTCTTCTAAAACCATGAGCACTGACCAACTTACGTTCAAACTTTATGCCCACCCATGATGAAAGACACCTTCCAGCTCACGGGTTCACAAAGCTGGACCAGCTGGAGTCCAGGACGATGTCATCTCCGTTTTGAGTACAAAATCGAATGGGTGAGTGTTCAAAGGGAGGGTGGCCTGCGTACTTTGAGACTATATAAGATAATACGACGAGATGAGAATTTATTTCATGCCGATATTTATTGCAAATGTCTTTTTCTAGGCATTTATTTTTAATTTTTTCAGAATGTCAAAATAGAAAAAAAACTGTTTGAGCATCTCCCCAGAGTGCTCACCTGTTAAAGGCTGAGCTCTAGTGATTAAGAGCTAAGGAGAAGACCTAACAAGAAATGAATTGAAAAATTAGAGCGGATGAGTGGTTACAGAAATACTTCCTCCTATAAAGAGGCAGGTCCTGACCTTTCTGGTGTACAGCGAGCATGAGAGAACGATCCTCTGGGTGCAGAAATGCTAAGACAGACGTTCCCATCAGATCCTGACGTAGGTAACCCAGCAGAGGCCCCGCTCTGGGTAGAGACACAGCACAGACAGCACGTTACACGCAGCAAGTCATTTTCAGCCTTTATACGCTTTAAACAATACTTCCTTACTTAGTCCTAAATATGAAAAAAAAGGTATGCAAAAGATGTCATTCCAGCATTTATAAAAGGAGCCATGGGGATATGGTTCCATAATCTAAGAAATGCCAGGCACTGGACATGTTATGTCAAAGTTGCCTATGGAACTTGCTAGAAAATGATTCACAGCCTCACCAAATCAAAGTTTCTGGGGTAAGATGAGGAATCCGTATTTTTAGCAAGTTCCTCAGGGGTCTCTGACGCCCCCTTCCCCATTTAAAAAGTTTACAAAGATCACATCATAGGGCAGAAGAATGCTTATGGTGTTAAGTGAATAAAGCAGGCTACAGATTTATCCAGCACGATTAAAAGTGCACAGAAACAGTGTTTCCCAGAAGGTAATAACCAGTAGACGCCAGGAACACAAAGACATGTGCAGGATGGAGCTTCACGGGAGAGCGGTGAATGCAGAGCCTTCAGGATGACTTAGAAAAAACTGACTCCATAAATGTCTTCTCTGCGCACAAATTCACAAACATTTCCAATGCAATAAATTTAAGCCATTACCAGGATATTTGCAACTAAATGTTCTTACTCTCTACAGACTCCATGATGCAAAGTATTTCACCAACTACTGTTTAGTTTCAGGGTATCTATTATTAAATAAACCTATTTTCAGATGTTAAGATTTTTCAAAAATCAAAATTAATAACTATCATAACTGTACCAGCCATTCTGACTTTGTTGCTTTACACTTCTGTGCACCACGGTGCACTGAGCCCCCGATTTCCAGATTTCACCAATAAGTAAAATTCAAAAATAAACATGGGGCGGGCGCCTGGGCGGCTCAGTCTTTAAGCGTCTGCCTTTGGCTCAGGGCGTGATCCCTGCGTTCTGGGATCGAGCCCCACATCAGGCTCTTCTTCTGGAAGCCTGCTTCTTCCTCTCCCACTCCCCCTGCTTGTGTTCCCTCTCTCGCTGGCTGTCTCTCTCTCTGTCAAATAAATAAATAAAATCTTAAAAAAAAACAAAAAACACCATGGGGGGAAACAGAGGGTACTCATCAGGGGAAAACAATGTTTATTTTCCAAATAAAAGTATTTAAAAAACAACAATAAGCAACAACTGCTATCTACCACCACTAATCTTTAAGTAAGACCACTAAAATATGAAAAAAAAGTAGAAAAGACATAAGTTCAAAATGACTGATGATGCTTTAAATTAAGTAAACTCAGCTGCACCAAAAAAAAAAATCAGTTCTTATTTTCCTTTTCTTTGCCTCCTCACTTCAGACTAATAAACATTTCGTCAAAGGTGTTTAGGGAAGCACGTGTCTGGTGGAAATCATGCTGGCACGGGAACTGGAGGCCAGAGTTCAAGTTCTGGTCTCCTTTTGAGGACAATCACATACCATATCCATGGTCGCTGTCCTCTCGTTAACGTGGGACAATAATTCCTGCCTTACCTAAAGCAGACGGTTGTGAAATCAAATATAACTTAAAAACCGTAGAAGCATAATGTGCAAGATACTTACAGGAAAACATAAGCTTCAAGCTAAGAAAGCAACCGGGCAAACGGTTAGACGTCCATCTCATCATGTAGGGGTAGGCATGTCAACATAATGTAAATGGTCTTATTTTTCTTTTTCCAGAAACACAATTTCTTTCAGGCTTAAAGAAGCACTTACCTTTCATCTATTTCAAGAAAGACACACCCTGGGGTGTGTGTCATGGTGAAAATTCTTTTATCCACCGGGATTCGAGGAGCTATGAAAAACAGAAAGACTCGCTAAAGGCAAATATCTAATTAGCCATCCGCTTTGCTGACCACTTCATACAGAGGAACAACACCTCTATCTGAAATGGTAGAAATCCCACTCAGGGGCCTGGCCTTCAAGAAGCCAAGGCTACGGTGAAATCGTGAGACTTGTCATTATTAACTACATTCTGATTAGGTCAAAATGCGATGCCCGCTGAAGCCGATTTTAAATAGAGTCTGTGTGCCCGGAAAGCTTACTCACCACAGCCCCGCAGTCAAAGCTGGAGGCAATGACAGGTCAGGCCCAGCGGGTCTGGCGGTGTTTGGTGGTTGGACGACGAAGTGCATTGCATTTGGTGTCAGTGTGATGTGGATATTTTCAATCTGTGTCAGAAAACCGGCACGGTCCGTTCGACGGTCTCACGTTGAAAATGCAGCGATTTGGAATCACGCACAGTTTCATCGGCAAGAAGCGAGAGGCGAATGGAGTCACCCAAGAACACGCGGACACACGCACGGCCTCATCTAGGGCTGCCTCGCGCTGTGTGTTATAGCAGGAGACACGTCCGTGCACTTCTGACTCCAGACGGCCTTCCTTCCACCCCCACCGTAACCCCGGAGCGGCAGCCCGCGACCCCGAGCCACCGCCCACGGCCCCAAGCCACAGGGGAGGCGCCACGCCCGTACTGCAGTGTTTGTGTATTTCTTAACCATTTAATGTGTGTAAAGCTGTGTTATTTTTATTAGATTCCTGGCTTATTTTTAATATGTGGTTAAGGTTTTGAGTGTTGTGCCCCTAAACCCATTTTTCCCTTAAGCCCTGTGGTTTTGTGTGCATATGTGTTTTGGTTTTTTGTTTTCTTGCATGGGAGAGTAATTTGTGGGAAAGCATACGTCAGGCCACAGCAGAACTGACTTTAATTTCAAACAATCAACGGACGCTGCTTGTGTACTAACACAGGAATTTGGAAATGTCGTTCTGCCATCAGAGGACAGAGACTACGGCTTTCACTCAAGGGCCTCCTGAACACAAAAAATATAAATTCATTCTTGTGACCTCGCTGTGCAACAATTTTCATGCTCTTTTTTTTTTTTTAAGATTTATTTATTTACTTGAGAGAGAGAAAGAGTGTGTGTGTGTGGGGGGGAGAGGCAGAGGGAGAGAATCCCAAGCAGACTCCCCGCTGGGCATGCAGCCCGACTCGGGGCTCGATCCCACAACTGGTAAGATCATGACCTGAGCTGAAACCAAGGGTCAGGTGCTTAACTGACTGAGCCACCCAGGTGCCCCCAAGTTCCATGCTTTTGTTTCACACAGGGCAGAAGCCAAAGGCCACAGGACAGTCACCAGTACAGAAACGATCACAGGACCAGGTATCGGTGGCCAAGTCTGTGCTGAGACCCTTAGGCCATGCCGACCTTGAAGGAGACGACCACCGAGAAGTCAGGGTCAGCAAACAGACATCGGGGCAGATCAGCTCTAAATGCCCAAGAGTTCAGGGCCGACGTGAAGCCTCACGTGCTCTTTTCTGGTTCTGCGGCTGCAGTAAACAGGCTTTCACATGTTCCTACGTGAGGTGCTGTCAGGTGAGCTTCATCTGAAAGCAGACACTCCTGACTTACCTTCATAACCAGAGTGAATCCCCTCCACCAGCGTGAGGCAGCAGGGCTCCGATTCCGGCTGGGTAGGGCTATGTACGTGCATTAAAGAGCGGATAATCCAGAATGGGCAGTAATGCTTTTCTTGCTCTGTCTTGGCCTCCCCTGAAAAGCACAGAAAGGGCGAGGAACCAGTCCTGACGCAGTCAGGGAGCCCAGCGTGAAACAAGGCAGGACAGGCGCCTTCTTGGTGACTTCCGAGAGAGAGCAATCCAAATCTAAAATGTTTAAATGCGTTTATTCTAAAAAGAAATGTTAGTTTACATTTTCGATACCCAAGGATAATTACACTCATCCATTATTCAATGAAAAAGGGGATTTATGGAGAAGCAGCTTAGTGGGTTAAAAATGGAACTAACCACCCCACGACTTTTCTTCTGACCTGAAACATAACTTCCCAGTGTGACCTCCCTACCTGTCTCACCTCACACGTCTAACCCAAGCACCACATGACAGAAATCAGGGCTCCCTGTGATGACGCGCCCCCAAAGCCAGCTCTCCACCGTCCCTGCCTACACTCTCCGGAAGGACTGACTTAGTCTTGGAGCTTCGGCTACTGCCTGGTGGGCACAGAGCCCTGTGTGCGGGGACGCGCTCCTCACGCGCCTGCCTGCGCAGGGAAGCAGGGTTAGGAACTGCGCCCCAAGCCCCGTCCCTGGCTGTGGGGCAACCCCCTGGGGAGGGGCGGCTCGACTCCCGGGCTTGCACCCTGTGTCATAGCTTCAGCTGCCCAGAGGACATTTCCCCTTGGATACACCATGGTCCCCCTAGTGTCAACGTGGCCACAACCGAATCCACGCTCCCCCGTTTCTACCCGTCACACCTTGCCTCCCCCACCGTTGTTTGAAGTCATGTCAGGAGGTCTTTAGCTGCCTAGAAGCTCCACGTCCACGTCCACGTCCACGTGCACTGGTGCTCCCACCCCCACCGCCTTCCTTGCCCCTCGGCAGACTCTGGGGCCTCCACCCCGCGTCTCCACTCTCAACCGTGACCCTGCTTCCGCCACTGAGAAGAGAGAGTGGCCTGACCCTTGCCTGGCTCAGAGAAGGCACACAAATATATTTACTAGCAAAACAAACACGAACAGCACCTAGTCCGTGGCAAGCACTGTTCTAAGGTCTTCATAACAACTCACCTGTGAAGGACTGAATGAACCAACACAGCCCTCCCCCCTGCACCCCTTTCCCCGGGGTAGCCCTCCCCAAGCACTGGAGTGCTATCAGCTCAAGGCCCCCAGCCCCACGGAGTGCTGACTGATCCATTAGAAGGACTTTTCGCTTGAGTTTTCCACATCTCGAGCCTTTAGTAACTTCGATACTCGTGTAGGCAATCGTGACGTCACTGAACCACATTTTCTTCTTCTTGCAAAAGTAACGTGAACACATCACAGTAAATTCAGAGGAGAAAAATATCACTAATAAATCCTATCAGAAATCAACTACGATTAAAATTTTGGTCCGTTTTCTTCCAGTTCACTATGTCCTTCTCTTAGACATATCTATCTTACTTTCTTTACAGTCATTTAAATTTAAAAAGTTAGGGGTGCCTGGTTGGCTCAGTCAGTAGAGTGTGTGACTTGATCTCCAGGGCACAAGTTCAAGCCCCACATTAGGCACAGAGCTCACTTAAAAAAAAAAAATAAATAAATAAAGTAAAATTTCAAAAATTCATTTTAAATGTGACCAAAAGTCAAAAAGCAAACAAAAACCAAAAGATCCCCAAACAGTAGGCATTTGAAAGTATACTTAACCTCATCCAGCAGTTCTTAGAGAGACAGAGAGCATGAGAGCATGAGAGAGCGAGCGAGCATCCCCAGGCTAAGAATGATCTCTCTGTCCTCCCCTTGATTGTGCTATTATCTAGTCATTTTGTGAGGGTAAGCTGCTTCTTCTCAATTGAAATACAAACTTTTTGTGGAAAGAACCCAGCGCTCGCTGAATATAAAAGAATCTAAAAAGGGCCAAATAAAATCAGAGTGTAAGCCACCGTTCCTGGCCCCCGCAAGCCCCTAGACTTACCGGATCCTGCAGAAAAAGGATTCACCGGAGCGAATTCATACTGAGATGCTGCGGAAAACAAAGTGTTAGTCACCCCCTCCCAGGGCAGCACCTCCAACGCAGGAAGACCCCAGCTACCCCCAAACCAACGAGAAACTATCCTTGCAAGGAGGAGATACTCTGGATTCAAACAGGGCTCCTGCCCTCGCTTTGAGATGGAGCCGCATCCAGTACGTTCCAGGGGGCTTCGGTACTCTAGTAGGGACCCTTGGGGAGACAGTGAGGGTGCGTGGGACTGGCGGCTTTCCCTCGTTGAACTGCTGAAACTGCCCGTGGTCCTCCTTCCCAGGTCAAGGCGATAATCCCGGGGCACACTTACTTTGGGGGCCATATTCTAGTTCACTGTGACAGTCCGGACGTTCCTCCGATCTGGACAACTTACAGTATTCAAGTATAGGATACATAAACGTCTTCCACTTTTTTCTGTCCTTGGACAAAATCCCTGAAGTTGGGGCCTGTAGAGGACACGATCGTCTTATGACTCTCACCGTGGAGTGTCACACTGATCCACAGAAGATCGTACCAACAGGGTCTCTAATGACACGTTCTCACAACCCTCATGCCAATGGTTGTGCCAGTTTTATTGATTTCTGCTCTAATTTTATTGATTTGTGAAGTGGTAATTCAGAAATGTTTAAGTTTGCCTTGATCGAGGGACTGAACCTTTCTTCCCACGTGTTTGTTGACTATTTAGCTCCCCTCTGCTTAGAGCTCCTTGAATTGATCTTTTGGGCATTTGCTCGCCGGAGTGAAGAAATCCTCAGTTATAAGACTCAAGGTAACACTTAAAACCAATGAGATGTTTTACAAACATACACTGAAGGAGCATAAACAACGAGAACTCTGAAGAACCAAGACAGGGCTCGGGGCCCAGGTCTTGGCACTTCTGAGCAGAGGGTCACAGGAAGAGTCAGAAGATGGGCTTCTGAACCATCAGGGAAAACGCACATGATTAAAAACAAAAAACAACTAAACCGCAAGAACTCCAGTTTCAAAGGCACCAAGGATCCAACGATCAGAATTCAGAACGCTAGGGGGTCACAGTCCAGGAGTTCTGAAACCAGAACACTGTCCTGACAGCTCGCGGTCAGCTCGCTGAATTCATTACTCTAAGACACCCAACAGCCCTAACACCGAAACCACCCCAGGAAAGGCTCAGATGAGCCTGCGGAGGAATGACAGCAAGATAAGGATGTTCCAAAAATATTCTTAATTTTTTGAGATGATTTTTATGAACAGGACTGATTCCTTGGTGTCGCTTTCAAACGCCCACCTTTGTGTGACTACAGATGCCCTGTTTGATGGTTCCAGCACAGGGACTGACGCGGTCAGGAGGGGCACTGACTCCGAGCAAGGACCCTGGACTCACACCGCCAGGGTGAAACCCGGCTCCACGCCTACTGGTAGTGTGACCTCGGTGAGTCCCTTAGCTCTGTGCCTCAGTGACCGCAGTGGCTGAGAAAGGGCGTGGTTCCCGGCTTCAGGGGACGTAACTGACCACAGGCCACAGCTGCTGCCCCGGGGCCCTGCTCCTGTGGCTGTTCCCACCCAGAGCCCGTGCACAGAGCCGTACTGAGACGGGACCATCCCATGGAGACGCAGGACTCCCCCGGCGCGTGACTGTGGCTTGGACTTCCCTTTGACTGCCTGGCCAAGCTGTCTTTTCAGCTATGCGGCAGGTCAAGCCTCCTCCTCCCCAGTCCCCTTTGTTCCTGCTTCTTCCCCGGGTGTCAGACGTGCACTGTGGGCTGAGGGCGCCGCTTCCCTCCTCCCCCACCACCCCCCGCAGCCAATGGCTTACACAGCTACCCCTATCTTGGCATTTGCTGCTCAGCAGACCCAAACTAACAGTTACCTTATCTGTCAACTGGGGACGGTGATGGTATCCACACCTCGTAAGGTTCTTGGGAAGATTAGTCAATCCACTGAAACATGAAGAAAAGTCCCTGGCAAACAGTAACCGTTCAGTAGAATGGTAGCAACAAAGAGGACCCCTAATGTTGCAGAATGTTCCAAATACCGAAAGTGCTTTCTCAACCATTGGCATGCTTGCTTCTCACAGCAGTCCCGTGTTAGCACGCTGGTAGGACATGGTGATGACTTCACCGTGAGAAGCTAAATGGCCTCCTTCGTTCTTAAAGGGACAGAACTCAATTTAAAACTCAGATCTTCAGATTCCTTGCTTAAAATTCTTTGCACATAGGAAATACCGCAATTCTACCAGAAGAGAGACTTCCATACACTGTGTGAGGATACCAGGTGCCTGAATTCAACTGCATTCTCTAGGGGTCGTGCAGGACGGAGAGCCAGACCGTGGGATCTCGAACAGTGATGTGAGCCCCTTATCATTTCCACACCTCAGCTGTAGCAGATGAATCCTTGATTTTTGGAAGTGTGCTCTAAAGAAACAGTGGTCAGATCCTTCTGGGAGGCCTGTACAATGAACCAAAGGGGAAATGTGCTCGGACGCCAGGCCAAAGGCTGACAACTGCTGAGTTTATAGCTTCCTTTGTCCCCTTCATGTTCTATGAGCTCAAAGGAAGGGCAGAAGGAGGCAGCAGGGGCCCAGGCCATGAACGGCTCAAGAAGAGCTGGAATCCCTGAGGTGTGCGAGGCAAAGCCCAGTGCGAGCAGCCGCCAAGAGGAGCACCATCTCTTTAAGGAGGAAGTCAATACTTAGGTCCCCAAAACAGTGATTTCAGGGTATATTACCTTTTTACACGTTGGGGAAATATCATGGCAATAAGTAATTTGCAAAGATAGCACGGCTGAAAAGAGCAGACAGAGACCACAGAGGCCACGTCGGGCTGGGGCTTGGGGGGAGGCGGCTGGGGAGGCGCGAGGGCGGACAGAAGGCGCCGTCCGCCCTGCTCCCGGCGGTATCTCAGCACCGGGAACAGCTCCCGGCCCAAGGGGCCTGCTGAGTAAATGTCTATGGAGTGGACGAGGGGGCAATAAAAGCAGAGAAACAGATGGACAGTTAAAGGTTGAAAATACGTGTTCAAGAAAGAGGAAGAGGAATGAAATCAATGTTTTTGAGTGAGGGGAACAGGAAAGAGCTGGAAACAAGCAAGGAAGACAGGTGTGCGTTCCGAAGCGTCCACGACCTGCACACAAAAGACGGGGCAAAGGTCTGCCATGGAAAAAAGCAGTGTGCGAGACTGTTCCCACAGGACCACGTCCTGCGTTAGAAAGTCAGGATGGGCCCGGGGCCTCGATTTGCAAGATGAGAAGGTTCTGGAGGTGTGTTTCACATCCATGCCAATGTACCCAACACGACTGAACTGTACCCTTAAAAATGGTTAAGATGGTACATTTTGCTAATGGATTCTTTTTTTTATCATAATAAACAAATCAACTTTAAATTCCAAAAAACTAGAGAAAAGGGCTGGGAATCAAAAGAAAAAGGTTGATCTACGCTAAGCTCTTTAAGACACGCTTCACAAAGAAGGTGAAATAAGTAATAATAAGGTGATTTTAAAAAGAAATAACGAATCATTTTAAAATATCACGCAGGATTGAAAGTCACCAAGGAAACTAGTACGAGGCATGCCCAGTTCAGGGAAATAAGCATTTCAGAAGAAAAACAAAGTAATGAGATTCGTGAACTTTTAGGAAGAAGCAAAACTGGAAGGGGAGCTAACCATGAGAAGTTTATCTCCAAAACAAAGCAAAGAAATAATGAAGTCAATGTAAGAGGGAAAACATTTAATTTTATTAACTTAGAGAAAACAGAATCTTTAAACAATGAACCCGCCATACGGTACGCAGGCAGTCACACCGTATTTCAAAAAAACCCATATTTATGATATAGAAGCTGTAAAATTAACTTGACTAAATGAAAGCATATCAACTGGAACTTTGTTATTGGAAGCATTTAAAATGCTGTTTCCAACACAGTCTGACTTTTTATTTATTTACTTATCTTTGTTTTTTTTTTTTTTTTAAGTTTTATTTTTAGTCATCTCTACACCCAATGTGGGGCTCGAACTCATGACCTCAAGGTCAAGAGTTGCACGTTCCACCGACGGAGCCAGCCAGGCACCCCACATTCTGACTTTTTAAATAAAGACATAAAAAAAGCCATAGAGTTTGCAGGTTCAAAACAACACGTTAATTTTGGTACTCCTTCCGAAAGATCGCAACCGATCTTTATGCGGCAAGGTGAACATCTGAGCATTGGACCCATTACCTCTTTGGGTCCAGCTGTTCCAGGGGGGAAGCTGAGCGGGGCCAGTGTGTGCACAGAACACCCTCACATCTTGAGGAGCAAGCAGTTCCACAAAGTGAGAAGACTCCAAGAAATCTTTCTTACAATTCGGGACTGAAGTAGCCTGTTCAGAAATGTGACTAACCCTCCAGACAGAAATGAAAACACTGCCACAAAGGTGTCCTAGGAAAGCATTTAAAATAAATGCAAATATTGAGATACTTGCGAACAATATTCCCTGAGAGGTAAATTTCTTCCAGACTCCTCACGTGATCCACGCACGCACATATCCTGCAAAGGCAGCAGGATTTTCCGACATATGCCTTAGTGATCGTCATCAAACCTGCATTTTATCTTCTGAAGGTCAGATTTCCATACCAAACAATACACCAGCTCGTCCGACTAAACGTGCGTACAGCATATTGACTGAGGATTCCTTCTCGTGTGCAGACTGAGGGGACTGTCCTCTCTTGACCAATGCGTAACTCTAGGCTTCAAGACCAAGCTCAAGAGTCTCCTTCAAGACCCCATCTTTGACAAGCCTCGCTACGTAAGAATCATTTCTCCTATCTGTTGCATCAGACAGCAAGAACATTTATAATCGGCCACCGTTTGCCTCTGCCCACATCGGCACGTCCTCCTCTCTAGTTCTACCTGGAAGATCTTCAAGGGAAAATGTTTTCTTAAGCCTTTCCTTGTCTCTTCCATCTCCGCCACACCCACTAGGGTCCCACAAACACCCCAGTCAGTAAAACAAACACTACTGTGATCTCAGGGGCAGCTCCCGATCCGATCTTACAAGATCTTTCAGCGTGACGTCTACACATAAAACAAAGTAATCTCCATCACATCAGTAAGGCGTGAGGCTGAACGATTCTGCCAACAGGAAGAGCTTCAAAAAAGATACACTACATGTCTCTTCCCAAATTTTACAGAAAAACGACAGCACCTCAACTCACCTGTTCTATAAAATCCAGTCGTTACAACTTGAAGGGGAGTAAGTATTGGAACCAAGAATGATATAAATACAAATTAACGATTCGGAGATTAGAATAAAATGAGGGTGGTTACTCTGCAGCTTATTTGTTTTCCCTCTTAATTAGAGAGAACTCAGGGATGCTCAGGAGGCAGGGGCAGCTCTTGAGGGAGGGCCAGCAGACCACCGCTCCCGGGCGGCTGCCTGGGTTTACCCCTGTGCTCCCGCAAGGGCAGCAGAAACTAACTACACAGTCTCCCCAGCAGCGCGCTGCTACGGTCTGCCTCGCGTCGTGGTTCCTGAAACTCCCGCGTATTAGGTTTCAACAGCTACATCTAGATACGGTTGTTAGGAGAAATCACCCAGGTCGATACGGCAAAATGTGTGGATTCTTACTGTGTTTTTGGAAGTGTACCCCAAAGCAGCCGTGGCCAGCTCCTCAAGGCCGTATGCGGTCACAGCTCCACGCTGACTGAGAGTCTGGAAAAACTCACTGTTTGCTAAGAAACACAGGAAAATAAACAGGTGGTCCGGTGACAGCGACAGCTTAAGGAAATCATTTTTACCACCACTGAAGTTGGCTTATTTTTTAGGATGAGGACACCTCGGCGTGTCCGCCTCAAAACCAGATCATCTTCTTTCACTTGAAACACTGAGAGTTGTACACACATAAGCCTTTGGATTTTAGGATTTTCTGATCTGCATCACAAGGAGCAAGATCCATACAAGGTACGATAACCCCAAATTCCAAGTACATGCATGTGACGTGCTCATGGCAGAAATATTACTTTCCGTATTCAGGAACTGTGTGTCATACCTGACATCACAGAGGTCTGTGCTAAACCTGTACTTTAAATCCCTGGAAAAGAAAGGTCAGAGATAAAAAGGAAAAGGTGTTTGCAACTGTGCATTTCTAATATGGCAAATTCCTGATATATCATGAACGAACTGTGACAGTATGTGGATGACCAGAAAGGCAAGCTGTACTCAGCCAAATGTATGTTTTCCCCAATGCCCTTAGAAGACAACGATCCCCTTTAAAAAGTGAGTCTTTAAAATGTGCTAAACTCTACCCTCCTGCAGCAAATCATCAAAACATGGCAGAGTCACTAAACAACAGTTCCTAAACTATTACACAAACGAGGTTCTCCTGATGTTCCTAATTTGCAAAACTATGACACGAATAGAATCCTTGTGGATTTGCTCATCTCGCATCAAGCGCCAAAAAAGCTCAAAACACTTCAGGGACCAAGAACCACACCGACAACTCTTCCGGCTTGGCCGATGTTTAGGAGCAAAATGATGTATTTGCACGGCTGTACTTTTTCTCCAGCTCATTTACCTTGTACACCGTGTACGCAGCAAAGGGCATAGTTGAGGGCGTCCACGGTGCTTGGCTTACTGTGTCTCCCTGATGGGAAGTATTTTTTCATTTCTTGCACAACCATCATAAGTTCTTCAGAAGTTCAGTCTTGCTCTTCACTGTAAGATAAAAAAAAACCCAAACCGTCAATTCACACTTTCAACGAGAAGAGCAGCATACGATGTGCCAAGCAACTTTCTAAGGTGCATCCCGCGGATCAACTCATTTAGTTCACAGGTTTCTTTTCCCCTTTGCACAGGTGGGAGATCCTGGCCAAAGAAACTAGTAAACATCGAACATTTTCCATTCTTGCTCATTCCCACTGCAGTTCCCCCACTCCCTGCTCAGCTAAAGCCTTAACCACTCTTTCTGGACTTCTGGTACTCTTTGGTAATTCTTCAGTTTCCCAGAGCTTTTCATTCCAAGTTGTCTGAATATCCCCCTAAACTTTCTCCTAGGCTTACAAACAAAAGAATAAAACAATTTAAGCCCCCCTTCCCCTGTACTAGCCCGAGAACAACAACAAACCAGGTCATGTCACCTGTTGCGGCTCTCCACTTGTGGGCTCCCCAGCTGGGATTTCTGGCTCCACATCTCCTCCTTTCCTCGCCCCACGGCCTCAGAGCCGCAGGCCTGTGGTCCTTCAAGTTCCTGAGATTCGTTCCCCCTGCAGTCTAGACATTCACCGCTGGACGTTCCCAGGTCTTCACAGGGGTCGATCTTTTGCTCGGCAGCCTTCAGTCTGTTTCCTGCTTCTGTTTCACTTCGCAATCAGCGACAGGAATTTATTTCTCATTTTGGTCCATGCCACTGCCTTAGGGAAAATGATCGGTCATCAGGAGCCGGCCAATACTGATGCCCGGTCACCTGGACGAAGTTGCCTCTGCAGGATCTCCATGCAGTCTCGGATGGCTCCGCTTGAGGGAGCAGCTCGAGGCGGGGACACAGTGGGGACAGGGGTTTAATGACACGGACCATGTGCTGTGGAAGCCGGGTGTGACAGACGCCCCCCTCCCCGGCCAGACTCTCCCATTCGCCGGCCTGCCCACCCGCGGCTCCGCACGGGCGGCACGCACCCAGAAACTGGACCCGGGCAGAGGGAGCTTCCGGCGCCAAGTTCAGGAGCTCCAGGTTCCCGGCCCGGCGCCGCCCGGCCGCCGGCTCCACAGCGGAGAGCGGACCCGGAGAGACCTCCCGGGCCCGGCACAGCACTCACAAGCAGCCGCCGCCGCTCGCCCCGCGGTGCCGCGACCCGCGTAGTCCCCAGGCCCGCCGCGCGCCGCGCCCCTCGCGCTCCAAGAGATGCGGCCCGGCCCCCCGACCGAGCGATTGGCAGCCGCGGCCGACTCTGCGCGCCCCCATTGGCCCGGGGGTGGGGCCTGCGCGGGGGGGTGTTACATAACTGGAGGCGAGGGGGCGGGGAGAAGGCCCCGGAGCCCGTTACGTAACGCCGGGTGTCGGGCGGAGGGCGCGCTCGGCCAATCCCGGCAGGCCGGCGCGATGACGGGGGGCGGAGGGGCCCGGAGGGGGCCGGAGGTCTGGCCGCGCTAGTCGAGTGCTCCGCCCCCTTCAGGGTACCGGCGGGGGTGGGGTGGGGTGGGAGGGGCTACGGCCGGCTAGAGCCAAGCGCGGCTGGTATAGGGTGCTCGAGCCGCCAATCACTTGGGGGCGGGACCCGGGAGGGGTTGACCGGCCCCCACGTGAGGGGCGGGCAACCAGGCGGCTGGGCGTGCAGGTGCCAGGGGCAGTCGGGGCGGGGGTGGGGGGGTAGCCCTGGAGCGCGGGTCCGACCAATCCCGGGCCGCGGGAAGAAGCACTGCACATCCGAGCGCCTCGTCTGCGCCTTCTCGGGTTCCCTTTTGCGTGTTGCATAACTTTCCTGCTCTCGCGCCCGCCAGCTCTTGAGGCTCGGAGGCCCCCGGCAGTAGAGCAGCCCCGGGAAGATCAAAGCCGGGTTTCAAAAACGGAACTTTGACGACGGACTCTAAACATTTCCCTGGTCTTCTTCAAGTTACAGGTTGATTTGGCAACGGGGGGAAGACAAGTGCATGTAGAAGACACGGTTTCAGAAAAGGAAGGTGTGGCGAAGTCCTTTTAAAAATACCAGCTTGAAGGTTTTTTAGATTGCGTGTCAACTCATCGGAAGTGCAGAGCTCCACCCCTCTCCAGTGCCTGGTACATGAAAAATCTTCAGTCTTTATTGGATGAATAAAGGAATTGTACAGAAAAGGGTGGGGGGGGATTGTTCATATCATGTATTGGATAAACCACCTCCTTTTTCGAAATGATGGCCGATCTCCCTCTCCTCTCCAGTTTTGTTTTGTCGAACTGCATTCATTCAACACGTATTTATTGCGTGGATGATCTAGGCCGGGATGATTGTGGTCCCTGAGAAAGAACGGTGGCAAAAGTCCCTGCCATTCAGGGCGTCTACCTTTTATGAAGACGGGAAACACAAGCGAGTGCACAGAGGTCCGAAAGTGGAGAGTGCTGTGTGGAAGATGAAACGAGGATGGAGTGTAGCTGGGACAGGGATGGAGGGTGAAGGAGGCAACAGACACATCAATCTGGTGATCGGGGAAGCCTCTCTGAGAAGGCGAATTGAGACCTGAGTGTGTGTGTGTGTGGGGGGGTGGACCCAGCGGAGGGGGCAGAAGGCACCTGCAAAGGCCCCCAGACCTGACAGGGGGTGTGCTGACAGAGCAGGTGTGTTGTTAAGGACCAGAAAGACCCTCTACTTTGGAGAATTCACAGAAGGAGGAGGAATAGTGTGAGGGGAGATCAGGAAGTTAGGAAGGGCCAGATTATAATTAGGAAACGCAATTTGGGTTTTTTTCTAAAGGTAGTGGAAAGAGGATTTTAAGCAAGATAGAGATCTGTATCAGCCAGACTTCTACACAGGTGTGGTTAGCAGGAAGCTGTTAGTTACAAGAAGAGGGCTGAGGACCGGTAGGACTAGGGTGGTGCCAGGAAGGATGGTGAGAGGAGGCTGGACGTGGGATGCCTGTGGGGCACAGAAGCTTGCCGATGAGTTGAATGTATGTTGTGAGAAGAGAGAGCGAGACAGTGATCAAGGGCGACTCCTGGGTTTTTGGTGTAAGCAGTGCTGCGTGTCATGGGTCAGCAACTTAGATGGACACGTCTGGGGATAGTAAGTGTTGATGAGCGGAGAATGGAGACTTGTTTCGCAGACGTGTTTGAGGAGCGCATTATACATGCAGGTGGGATTGTCAGGTGGGGGTGACTGGATCTCTCAGCCCGGGACATGGGGGAGAGGCCAGGGATGGAGATATGGCTGACATTTGGGAGAGGCCAGAGTCCCTATGGCGTTTACAGTCATGGGTGAAATGGTGTCAACATGAGAATGCAGATAGAAAAGGGCCAAAGGCCAAGACTGAGGGAGAGGGGAGGCACGGAGATTGAGAGGCCACGCAGAGAACCAAGCGAAGAATAAGGAGCCACAGATGGGTTGAAAGAAAAGCAGAAGAATGCTGGGTCATTGAAGCTAGATAAAATATTTCAAGGACAGAGCTATTAACTGTATCAAATGCTGGTGATACGCAGAGCAAGACAAGGGCAGAGAAATTTCTGTGGCGCTTCACCAAGACGATGACCTTGGTTAAAGATGTCTCAGCAGAGTTGGCTGAAGGAAAAGTTCAATGTGAGGCAGTGATCACGGGGAGCTGTGGGAAGGGAGTTGGCTGCGTGGGGCTGTAGACAAATGTTTGTTTGCCCAAGGGAGGGATGTGGGGACCACGACTGGGGTCTGATGGGGTGATCCAACAGGGAGGGAGAGAGGATGAAGCAGGAGGAAGAGCTGCAGACAACAGGCAATTGCTGGAGGGAGGGCTTCCATTAGGCTCGGGTCCAGAGCCTGGGCCAAAGGCAGGCACTTGTGTTAACAGGGGATTGGCCATGGTCTTGACGGTATAAAGACAAGTGGAAGATTTTGAAATGCACTTAGCTTGCTACTTAAAGGATGAGAAAAAATATCAATTATTTTCTAATAATTATGCCATAATTGGCTTATTTAGTAAATTGTGGCTTTACAGATTGAATTTTCTGCTAGTATGAAAAGCGGCTCAGTTGTAAATAAGGATGCTATTTTTTTTTAAGATTTTATTTTTAAGTCATCTCTGTACCCAACGTGGGGCTCAAACTCACCACCCTGAGAGCAAGAGTCCCACGCTCCACCGACTGAGCCAGCCAGGCGCCCCCAAGAACGCTATTTTTAAATGCACTAAGCAGTCAATTTTAAACAAACAATCCTCACGCAAAACCAATAAAAAAAATTACCATACTTAAAAAAAATGTTCTGTTAGTGATGCAAATATAGAATGATCATGTAGGGTGCACAACTCATCCGAAAATACTTACGAGTCAAGGGGAATCTGCCTCATTCTTTGACCGAAATTGTCATCAGGACGCCAATGTTCACAAACATCACATTTCTCCTTCCGGTGACATGTGTTTCCTGCCACCTCTGAGGTTAGGCAGGGTCACGTGACTTGCTTTGGCCAGTAAAATGTGAGCAGAGATAAGAACCCCACTTCCAAACGGAAGCTTTCCGAGCCAGCGCACAATTCCTGATGTTCCCTTCCTGCCACAGTGATAACCCGAAACAAATGTTTACAGGAAGTCCCCCCCGGAGGGACTGACGATAGAACCTTCCTGTTGCCTGGCATTGGACATGAGGCATGATCAAGGAAATAACTTCAAGCCATTGAGATTTGGGGAATGTTTATTAGGTAGCGTTCCAGCCCATTCTGAGTGATCTGTATGGTGACTAAAAATACCAACAAGTCCAGTGGACTTGTCTGGCGTTGGATACTGGTTGGATGGTAATGCCATTTTCTGGAACAGACACTATTAACGGTAGGAAGAGGAGCATGTGGCAGGCGAATGCTTAATTCTGTTTGGTCCATGCTGAGTTTGAAAGGCTTGTGTCCACTGGGTCAGGAATCATCAGTACGTTAATGATTAGAGACGAGGGAATAGGTAAGATTGACCAGGGAGAGGGAGAAGAACGGAAAGAGAAGTTGGCTGAGGACCCAGTTGGCCAAAGAATCCTGACGTTTACAGGAGAGGCAGAAAAGAGCCCGTTATGGTAGATTTTCCTTCAAAAGCTTGAAAATGGCACCAAAATTTACATAGATCTCATTATATTAAGGTCCTGAACAAATTCCACTGTGCACAATTCAACTGAGAGTGTTCTGCCAGGATACATGGCACGCCAGACAAGAAAGAGGCAACCATCTACCCAAGGTCAAGGCAGTGGGAAGAAGTCAACCTCTTTTCTCCCAGATTTATATAGGAAACTGGTGTTTTATTGTAACCATAAGCAAAGGCTACTTCCACCCGTATTTTATTGTTCCTAGTGGTGGTAGATTAAGAGGGGAAGTGTATTCAGGGGGAAGGATACGCAGAATCAAACTGAGAGCCATGTTTGGAGAAGTACCTTGACCATCCACGTCACCTTCCCTGCGTGCCACGTAGGCAGCTCCCTATTCTACCAGATACAGGGCCAGGACTGCACGTCACTCTTTTAAGAGCATATATTTAAGAAACTCAAAAGCCAGATCCTGAGCATTCTGGTAATCGTGAGAAAGCCAGCCCCCCACTTCCCCAAGGGGAAGGGTTTGCTTGGGTTCCCTAGGCTATGGGGAAATGCTGGGGACTAAGCAATGAGTCCTCGGGAAGGAGACTGGGGAGAAGGAAGAGAAAGTGGAGTTTGGGGTTTCTAAGTGGGAGGTAAAGGCAGCAGCAAGGACGGCCCTTTTTAAGACTTGGACCATGCACAGCTCTTCTTCCACAAGCAACACAGATACCGGAATTACGTTTATAAACAGTTTATTCAGTTCATTATAGTGGGTGAGCTCCCAGCTAAATGCACAGATACAAGCGAGGTGCCCCTGGGTTAATGCAGGAGCCAGACGGCTACGTGGGACTGGGCACGAGGCAAGGAGGGAGCACCAAGGTTTCAGAGAAAGACCCGGCTAGCGCCCCCGAGTGGCCGGGGTGGGGGGCTCACGGCCCGCCCCACACTGACGGCTGCTCCCTTCTCACAGCTGGGTGCCCTGCAGGGCATGTCTTCACCATGAGGCCAGGGGAACAGATATTAAAGGGAGCCCGTGTCCTGGTGTCCCTCAACTGTTGTTGCTTTGTAAGTCACATGCTAGCACGTGAACAAGAATTTTAGAACTCTCCAGTAACCACGGGCCAGAGCGGTACCACCACCGCAGCTCTCCCTCAGCGCCCCCCACCCCCCCACCCCCGCCTGTCTGCATGCCTACCTGAACTCCCATCCTTAGGCCACCGCCCTGATGGTCCAAGTCTCACACACACAAGTCCCTCAGGTGACAAAGCTACTTCCAAAGCAGCATCTTGTGCAGACAGCCCATGACGTCGAAGAAAGAAAGTGTCTCTGGTTAGCTATCCCCTGGGAAGAATCATCCGCCCCTGACCAATGCCCAACTGAAAGCATAATTTAGAAGACAGATTTAGGAAGTGGAATACAGATAAAAATAGGAAACAAACTCCCGGAGGCTATCGTCTGTGGGGTCTGGGCCAGTTAACGACCAGTTCATAGACGGTCTCACTTGAAGGCTGCAGAACCGTTGCTCACACAATTAGCAGAGACCTAGTGGGGTGCACGGCTGACCATCTGCCAACTGCTGGGTAGAACTCAGTCTCTACGGATGACATGGTCAGAGTCCCGCTTAAACCTTCTCCCACCCCTGGGAGAAATGCTGAATCGGAGGGGGAGCCGCACCGCCTACCGCACTCCAAAGGCAAGAAAGGCCTGCTAGGGTGTAGAGGGTTCACGCACAATATTATCATTTTAATTCTGAAGGGCACCTTAAGTTCCATTTGTCACTTTTTTGAATTTATCTGTCAGGAACCAACTTAAGGACACTGTACTGGCATTCAACTTTTTGGCAAAATAGAAACTTTGGTCATAGCCACAGTTCTATAAAAATGTTTTAAAGAGGCTATTACTTCTGATTAAAATAATATTTTTAGCAAGTGATACAAAAACAGTCACAAGAAAGCAAACATCTTCATATCTAATGTAAGAGCAACAACTCTTCCTCCACATCTTATTTTAAATACAGCGCAAGAGTCAGTAGTGCTTATAAACAGTAGAGAGTTCTCTTAGAGGGAATCTGAGAAATAGCAAAATAAGGCATAACCTGTTATCGTTACAGATTTGCGTTAGGCAGTAGTGTTCTTTCTGGAAGGCACAAACTGGAAATCTGATCACCGAAAGGTTTAGAATGTGGTTCTGAGGATGTCATAGGACAGGGATGGCTAACTTGGAACAAATTCCCGTAAGTGGCATTCATGGCAATTCATCCGACAACATCACTTCGAGGTGACGACCCTCGGGAACTTAAGAGATCCTCTCCATCAGCCGCACGTCAAGTCTGGAGTGCTCATGACATGACAAAGGCACGTTTCCTAGAAATTAAACTTTACCGTAACGAACAGAAAAGAATCAGTTTAGACAGAACAGTAGGCGAGCTCGAGAATTTAGCAGGTTCTAAGTCAAACGTCTTGAAGAGGTTTCCTGAACAGCAGGCCGGGGCTGCACGGGTTCTTCACGGGGAAACATTCCACACTAGCGAGCGGGGGAGACACAAGAAGCAGAGGAAACAGCGGTCAGTCTCTCCCTGAAGCCCGGGTCAACACTGAAGGCCGCAGGCTGAACGCGCAATTCAGTCTGGCCGACTTCTCACCAGGGGCCCCTCTGCACTTCGTAGAGGGCTTGAGGGCACTGTCAAGGGAAGGGACGGGGCGAACTGCTTTTGCAAATGGTTCCCAGGCCCTGGGCTACAAACGGCAACGGCCTGTTCCAGGATCACGTACGGTAGCAGCGGTAATAACGCCAGTCATCCCGCTTCAGCGCGCACGCGCGTCTGCATGGGTTCGTCTACTCCTCCGGCCACGACTACCACTATGCGCCGGGTACCGCCCCACACGCTCTATCTATTGGGCAGTGGTGTCCTCACAGCAAACATATGGGGGTACTATTATCAACCCCACTTTACGAGGGAAGAAACTGAGGATCAAGGATGTTAATCTGCTTGCCCAAGGCCACGCAGCCGGACGGGAACGGAGCCACGGTGGATAACAGGGAGTCACGCTTTTAATCAACAGACGATACTGTTTCTTGTAAAAGGAAATATCAGATGAAAACGTACTCCGTGAAAACAGATGCGTTAGTGGAAATGAATACATTTTCTCTAACTTCAAAGGACCAATGTTTATATTTAAAAAACCCTTGGATTTTAGTGAAATAACACTCAAATATGTAAAACATTTACTGAAGAAAACGAAAATCTTTGGATAAACTAAGAGTTCTGCGGGAACTTCTATTCTGAGTTCTTGTATGTGGAATCAGCTGCGCCCAGACCGAGAAGACCTGAACGATGAGTTTAGGCCAGGGACACTCACCGATGATGATGATGATGATGACGACCACGACGACAATCCCTATCGCCCACATCTGTGACAAAACACAGACCGTTTCACATTTCCAAGCAGAGATCGTGTGCTCACCGGAAAGTACAATATTCTAGTCACTGACCGAGACGTTAAGGTGCACTACAATCTGAAACAATTCCTAATTTGTAAAGCCTAAATTTACTGTTCTCAATTACGGCATGCGGTCATTTATCTGCTTTTTAGAAGATGGTCAAATGACTTGTGGTCCGTGGAAAGGCATTCGCTTGTGTATACGAGCTCCTCACACAAGGAAGGGCTACTAAGCTGTCCTGTGCGTCAGAAAGTGTCCCCGATACCAGTAAGGGGGCAAGACACACTCGGGCTGCGGCAGACGCAGACCCGCTTCGGGATACGCAGCTGGAGGGCTGCTTCCGCACGTCTGTGGAGCCCACTGGCTTTCAGCCCACCGGCCCCCCCATCCTGTGACGCTGGAGCCCCAGTCACGGAATCACAGGCTAGCGGACCGCCACGCCCAGCCCTCTCCTGCCAGGCTGTGCTCGGGGCCTTGGGCTGAGGTCTGTGACCGACTTCGGACATTCCTGTTCTACACGCTTCCAAGGTCAGCCACGGCTCATGGAGCATTCCTGGCTGAGGGGACGGGAAAGGGGCATGGATGCAGTCAGCGCTTTAGACTCAAAGTCGATCCAGATTGCCCCGGAGGGGACGTCACACTCATCTCCCACACCTGCAGCCTCGGCTGGCCCTCTTGGGAATACAGAGGGTGACTTCATGTAAAGACCAGCTAAAAGAAAATTACCTTGCAATTCTTCCACCAATATTTTCTCTTCAACTTGGCAGCACTTGTTTCAAACTGGGATGCTCCCGCCTGCAGCGCGTCTGCACGATCGTCTAACTCCGAGAGCTTCTGATCTCTTTCCAACACCTTATCCACATTGACTCTCATGATGTCCACCACCTGAAGGAACACGGTCAACACCAGGTCACGCAGAAAGGAAGGGGAGAACACGCAGAACTCTCAGCGAAGTAAATGGGCACCTTTTCTTTCAGGACAGCACTTTATTACCTGGAGCCATACTTCCATTTAAAAAGGAGGGAGCGGGGAGTGCCTCGCGCTTCCATGATGAAAACACTCAGCAAACGAGAAATAGAAGAACACTTCTCTAACGTGATAAAGGACATTGATGGAAAAGCCCACAACTAACATCCATGCTCAGTGGTGACAGATGGAGAGTTTCTCCCTAAGATCAAGACAAGCAGGGGTGCCCACTTTCACTAATGCTGTTCAACACTGTACTGGAAGTTCTGGCCAGAGCAACCGGGCAAGGAAAAGAATAAAAGACATCCACACTGGAAAGAAAGAAGTAAAACGATCTCTATGTGCAGATGATTCCATATATGGAAAATGCCAATAAACACATTCAGTGAAGGTTCGGGGTACAAGACCACCACCCAGAAATCAGACTGTTTCTATACAAGATAAATGAAAAGGAAATTAAAAAAATAATTCCATATACAGTAGCATCCAAAAGAATAAAATACCTAGGGGATAAATTGAACGAAGGAGGCCAAAGATTTGTGCACTGAAAACTACAAGACACTGCTGAAAGAAATGAAAGACCTAATTAAATGGGAAGACATTCCATGTTCATAGATGGGAACCCTTCCTGTTATTAAGATGGCAAGACGCCTCAAGCACTGTACAGATATACAGATTCGACAATCTCTATTAAAATTCCACTGTCGTTCTCCCCCTACCATCCCCTCCTGGAAACAGAAAAGCCAATCCTTAAATTTTTATGGAATTGCAAGGGGCCTGAATAGCCAAAACAATACTGAAAAAGAAAATGTTGGAGGACTAAGATCTTCCAATTTCAAAACCTTACGACAAAGCTCCAGTAAACAAAGCAGCGTGATTCTAGCATAAGGACAGACATACAGACTGGGGATCCAGAAATGAACTCAAACATCTATGGCCAACTGATTTTTGACAAGGCTGTCAAGATCACTCAGTGAGGAGAAGGATGGTCTCTTCAGCAAACGGTGCTAGGAGAACTGCACAGCCATATGCAAAAGAATGAAGCTGGACCCTTACACCTCCCCCTATATATAAAAATTAACTCAAAATGGATCAATGCCCTAAGCATAGAGCTGAAAACTATGAAACTCTCAGAAGAAAACATAAGAGCAAATCTTTCTAACTTCTGATTTGGCCATGGATTTGACACCAAATCAAGAACAACAGAAGAAAAAATAAATTGAACTTTTTAAAAATTAAAACCCTTTGTGCATCAAAAGACATTATCAAGGATGCGAAAAAAAAATCTCCAGAATGGAAGAAACTTTTTGCCAATCAGTTACCTAAGAAGGGTTTAACATCCAGAATACATATATATTAAGAACTCTTACACCCCAAAACAAAGAGAGAAACTACCCAATTAAAAGCCAGTAGACTTGAATTGACATTTCTACAAAGAAAGCATATGATCAACGAGCACATGAACCTAATTCGACACCACTGGTCAGTAGAGAAACGCAAACCAAAACCACTCTGAATCCTATTCACTACGGAGGACCGCTCCCCTCAGGGACAACAGAAACTAACAAGGGTTGGTGAGGATGTGGAGAAGCAGGAGGCCCCGGACGCTGCTGGAGGGAATGTGGACACGTCTGGCAGTTCCTCAAAAAGTGAAACACACCAATGACCACGTAATCCAGCACTCCTGCTTCTAGGTGCGTATCCAGGAGAGATAAAAACACGTCCACACAGAAATCTGGCCAGGCAGGCGCGCAGAAGCATTATTCACGACAGCCAAAAGGTGGAAACTCAGAAATCCCCTCCACAGATGAACAGAAAAACGAATCATGTACACACACACCGTGGAACACCACTCAGCCACAAAAAGGAAGGAGGTACTGACAGATGCTACGACGTGGATGGCCATCGGCAACATCATGCTGCGGGAAAGAAGCCAAACACGGAAGGCCACACGGTGCACGACCCCCTTTACAGGACACAGCCAGATCGGGCAAACCCACAGACACAAAGCCGACTGCAGGTCGCCAGGAATGGGAGAAAAGGGGAACCGGAAGTGGTGATGACACGTGTCCAGACTGTTCTTCGGGGGGAGGCAAAAGTAGTCAAATTAGACAGAGGTAATGGCTGCACAACATTATGAATATACTGAACACCACTGGTTAATAGTTACTTGTATGTTATGTAAACTTTACCTCAATTAAAAAAAACCCAACAACCTCTCCTTAAAATTCCTTTGGTTAAGAAAAAAGACCCAGTTTGCTTTTGTAAGTACACAAAAGTTTCATCCAGGGTGGACTTAGAATGGGTTTCTTACCATGGAAATGTAAAATTTTCAGAATTCAGTTCATAAACAAAACCATGAGACCAAAATATGACCAAATGATTTAATAATGCAATCTAACCTAAGTTTAACTCTGCTTTTTATTTTTTTAGAAGATTTTATTCATTTATTTGAGTGAGAGAGCGAGCGAGCCCGAGAGGGAGGAGGAGGGGCAGAGGGAGAAGCAGACTCCCCACCGAGCGGGGAGCCGGACGTGGGACTTGATCCTGGGTCTCCAGGATCATGACCTGAGCTGAAGGCAGACGTTTAACCGACTGAGCCACCTAGGCACCCCTAACTCTGTTTTTTTTTTTTTTTTTTAAGATTTTATTTATTTATTTGACAGAGATAGAGACAGCCAGCGAGAGAGGGAACACAAGCAGGGGGAGTGGGAGAGGAAGAAGCAGGCTCATAGCGGAGAAGCCTGATGTGGGGCTCGATCCCATAACGCCGGGATCACGCACTGAGCCGAAGGCAGACGCTTAACCGCTGTGCCACCCAGGTGCCCCCTAACTCTGCTTTTTAAAGCAGCTAAGTGCAAAAGACCAAGATGTCTTTGTTGGACACTGACAGCTCTTCAGGCTACAGAATGCTAGTCTGAACGTCTCAGTTTTCATTGTGGGTCTGCATATACAAAGCAGAACAAAAGATGCCGTGAGGGCCCTCTAACTCAAGAATTCCACAAATATCGATTTGTTGGGCTAGAGCAGCTGGCCAGCGTCTGACTTCTGTACATGAATGGGTGACAGTTGGAACTGAGTTCTAGAGGCTTCCTCAAGCCTGGTAACCAGAACGTCAGGTTACTGTAAGAAGCGTTCTGATGAAAAATCTGGTTGGAGGGATTGGTCTTGGCTTGAACAATCTAGACATCTAATCCTTAAAACTCTATTACCTTATTTTATAAAGTGGTTTTTTTTTCTTTTCCTTTTTTTTTTTTTTAATTGTGGCAAACTCTATCTTATAAAGTAGTTCTTGGAGGAATGGTCTCAGAAGTATTTGTGGTTCAGAACAAGATCTGGTCATGGGAACACAAGCATGACACCTGGAGACCGACTTCTCAGAAGCTTAGCTCATCTGTCACATTTATGGAACAAAATTTCCTTTATACTCTTGCTTTTATGATACTTTTTCTAAAAAGCATTCTTTCCCGAGTGTTTCCATGTTGGTTTAAAATTCACTGTTTCCAGCGTCTGCAAGCAATACCTCATCCACTTGAGTCTGAGTCTGCTGAAGTCTGCGGCTGCTGCCAGAGGCGGCACTTGGACCTGCAGGTGCGCCTGTAGACCTGAAACGCGGAAAGGCACAAGCATGAGGGAATTCTGATTCCAAATACATTTCTGTAAGTATGAAGACATTATTCCAAGACCTCGCTGTTAGAAGTTTTATAACTAAAGCAGAAAAAGAAATCCTTCCTACAGCAATGAGCAAAGGTTCTAATGACATTTCTTCTAACTCCTCTATAATTTCCAAGATTCATCTGTATGTGAAAAGTGACAGAGTCTAAAGTGAAGGTTTAATAAGCTCTACTCTGCATCGCTGAAGCACCTGATCTTAACACCAGGGATCCTAAGAGAGGAAAACTTTATCTTCTAAGTTTTTATTGTTTAAAGGCACACATCTACTTAAATGCACTCAGTACTCTTCTGATCTCTCATTGTGGCAAGACTCGTTTCCACAGTTATGAACAATTACAGAATGCCACTTTTCCAGTACGGAGAAATATATTCATTTACAGAAACAGGGTCAGGAACATCAAGATGCAGGGAGGAGAGGTGCTGTGAGTGGAAAAGGTGAGATGAAGCAGTGCTCCCTCTCTTAAAAGGTACTCCTCTTTTCAAATCCTCACTGAATGCCTATTTCTCCCCAGGCAGATCTTCCTTGACCACCTGTGGCTCTGAAGTCTTTATTGCTTCCATTACTTGGTTGGCCACGCTTTGATTTTGCACACACCCATGCACACCAGTTGACCCTTGAACAAGGTGGGGTTTGGGGCGCCGACCCCTTTCCCCTCCCCACAACTGAAAATCTGCATGTAACTTTTGACTCCTCCAAAAACGTGAACTACCAATAGCCTACTGTTGACCGAGGCCTTACCAATAACATAAACAGTCAATTTACACAGTTTGTATGTTATATGTATTACACACTGTGTTCTTACAATAAAGTAAGCTAGAGAAAAAATGTTAAGAAAATAAAAAGACAAAATAATTTACAGTACTGTACTGTATTTATCAGAAAAACCCCACGTGTAATAGGACCTGCACAGTTCAAACCCACGTTGTTCAAGGGGCATCTGTAATGTCTTGCCTTCCCTAAGAGATCACAGACTCCTGTGTCTAAGAGGTCTCTTCCCTGTATCCAAGACAACACCTACCATGTGTCTTGCATACAACAGCTACTGATGCTGCCACTGATTCCAGTTCTATTATACCTACCATTTGTCAAAGACCAGGGATGTAGCAGATCCCATGCCTGCCCTTGCACTTTTTTATTCTCTGATAGGTTAACAGTGAAGGACCATGTACTGGCACATTTTCTCCAAGCATGTTCTCATTTAATTCTTATAACTCTTTGAAGGGGGTACTACTATTAACCCCATTTTATAAAAGCATAAAGTGGGGTTTAGAAAGTCAACACAGCTGGTTGCAGTGGAGCCTGTCTGTAGACCAGGTCCCACAGGATCCCACGGATCTAGACCTTAACCACTGTGATTTCAGGGCAGAGCGGCCTCAGCAGGTACACTCCAGAGGGGTGGTCCCAGCCCCTAGAAGGAACCCAGGGAAAGCACCCATTCCTTCCTCCTCTACAGGTGAGCGATGAACAGGCGGGAGGGGACAGAGGGTCCTTGTGACTCTTGACAGTTTTCTCTGAATGTGACCACCGGAAACTCCCATGTTTTTAAGAGCCACTACAAGACGGCTTCTGCTTAAAGAGGGAAGGTCCACAGCTCTGCTCCTGAGTCCACTCTGACCACTGGTGCCTCTGTACACAGGACTGAGGTCCTTTCCCTTGCAACTTCCGGAGCCCAGCCCAGCACCAGGCCGCGAACAGGCGCTCCAGGTCTAGGGCAGAGGCCACCGCTCCTCTCCGGAGCCTCGGGCCGGGGATTAGGGAAAGGGGAGAAGGGGTGGAATCCAGGTAGAGGCAGGGGAGGGAGGGGGCGTTTCCAAGCTCCGGGAAGCCCCCGCCCGCCCCGCCTCTTCCGCGATCGCCCGACCGCCGCGGGCTGCGGGCTGCGCGGCGGGGCTGGCTCGGCCCGCCTGCAGCCCGCACCCTCGGGACCGCCGCCCACCCCTGGGCCTCGGGAGCCACCGCGCAGGCCCCGTCCGAGCGGCTGCCGGGGGGAACCGAGGCGGGGGAGGGTCCCAGCCGCGGGCCACCGTCCCCCGGAATCCGAGGCCGCCCCGCGTCTCGCCGCGTCACTCACATTTTGGCGGCGGCGGGCGACGGTCAACAGAGCGGCGCAGCGGGACCGAAGGCCGGGAGCTGGGCGGGGCGGTGGCGCGGGACAGATGACGTTGCCGGGCGCGGCCGCGAAGGGGCGCGCCGGAAAGGGGCGGGGTGTCGGGGGGCGTGGCCACCCGAGATTGCTGGGCGGTCCGGCGCGAGCTAACTGCGCCGGGCGGTGCACCTGGCTCTGTCGCGCTGGGCACGCTCTGCCCGTCGCCGCCCTTGCGACGCTGGGGTGCGCATTAGGCACTGTAAGGGGACTGTGTAGGTAAATGAGGGCGGGGGCGTGGTACATTATTCTGGGCCGGGAGCCATTTCCCTGGAGGTGACAGTACTGCGGGCTGTGTGCTTCTGCTTGACGTCCCGCGTTAACCCAGTGGTCCTGGAGACCCCACGTTTCCCTAGGAAACTTGTTAAAATGAGATCGGAAGTCCCTTTGGGGTATTTATCACAGGCGTTGATAGGGTTAGACTTCCTCTCTTCGTGTGCTCGTTTGTGACTCAAATGTTTGTTACTGCACAGACCGTACTACAATCTGTTTAGGGGAGCCTGGCCATGAGGAGCTGTGTTTAGTTTCCACATTTTTGTATTCCCGGGCCCCGGCACAGAGTAGGTCCTCAACTTCTGAACGGCTGTAGGCGGAGTCACAAATCCAAATGCAGGAAGTTACTTTGCAATGTATTTAAAGTTGCTACTGGAAGTATTCCTACCAACGTTGACAACGCCTACCTTAAAAAAAAAAGAAACAGAACAATGCAAAACACTGCCAGGTCAACCGGCAGATGAGATGAGAAATGAAAAATAAAATACTTAAATACCGAACTGTCTTTTCCGACCGTCAATGTAATAATTTGAAAAGGGAAGTGTTAGTGTGTATCAGAATAAACAAGAGTGTCACAGAGGAGATGGGATTTGAGTTGGGTTAAGTCGATAAGAAGAGAACTCACCAGGCAAGGGATGAACAAACATGACCAAAGACAGCAGTGGAAATGGACATGGTTTGCACCGCCCAACCAGAAAGGGCAGGTTGGGGTACAGGTGAAAATAAGACAGAATAAAGAGGATATACAAGAAAGGAGAATGTCATTTAAATGCAGTGGGCTCTAGAAACCACTGGGGCCTGGTGGAGTTGGGAGATATCCTGTGGCCTTGGTCTGGCAGGAGCATCCACACGGGACTCCGTGAAAGAGGGACTACCAGGGAGACAAGATGACACCGCAGTGAAAGGAAAGGAGATGATGACGGAATTCTCAGAAAAGAAGATGGATATTAGCAGTCAGTTGGAAAATGCCTTTTCAAAAACAGCAGAGGATTTTAGCGGCAGCGGTGAATTTAGATTGGTGTCTGTATGTTTCAAGTAACTGGTATGTTGAGAGGTGCCTGAGAAGACCGTTGAGAAGCAAGTGTTCTAGGGGCAGTGGCAGTAATTACTAAGACATTTTTATTTTATGGGCATGTCTGAAACTCTGTAATAGTCGATGCCAAAACATTGTCTCTAGATCTAAGGAAATTCATGCAATGATCTCATCTGGGTTTGAAACAGCCTGGTCACCCTGGATTTCAGTACTAGGTAAAGTTAAAGCAAAGCACACACATAGTATGGGGAAATTTTCTTCATTTTTAATTTACAGCAGAAAGAATATAAAGCATTCAGAAAACATTTTCCATATTTTAAGGGCAATTCAAAACATTTTGCATGGTTTCCAGCAGCTGAGTTCTTCAACAGATCCATTGATTCAATGATGCTTCACATGCACAATTACAAAAATAAAACTTACAAAAAAGAAGACATCTAGACTAGTTTTACATGCAAGTCTCAGGGACCCCCCATTGGGCGCCAACTACTGTGTGGAACTGCCATAAGCGACCGTGCAGCCAGAGAGGGGTTCGAGTTATTGTCTTTATTTCGTTCACACAGTACAGCTGATTTCAAATGGGTAACAAGAATAGCAATTAAATCTTCAGGAGACAGAATAAGATTAGCTATTAATTTTATAATGAAATCCTACTCCTGGCACTTGGGAATTCAGATTATCCAAGAAAGCTGCGCTTACCTATCATCTTATATTCAAAATTAAGATTCACAACCAAGAAAAAGCGGTCAGAAATGCTTCGTTTCAGTGGAAGTGCATTTGTACCTCACCTAGGATTCACAGTTGTACTGGTAGGCTACACCGATAGGTTTTGAACCTACTTCCGATCCCCTCCATAAGAACGCTCCTAATTCTATGTAGTCTTTATCTTCCAGAAGTTTCTAACTTACTCGGCTAAAATGTAGCATGGGAGACATTAAAAAAAAAAACAACAAATGAATAAATAAATGTGAGGGGTTAAAGCAAATCCACTGAGGTCATTACTCTTGTCAAAAGATCAGTTATTTGTACCATAAGAAATGGAATAAACGTATCTAAATTCAGTACTAATATGGGATATTCTGAAAGAGCTGGCTTTCACCTTCCTATTCCCATTTTCGAATACAATTGTGTGTTTGTAATTACTCAGTGTCCTCCTACAAGTCAAATTGTGTAAAATAATAGGTATTGGGGAAGGGGAGTGCAACAGCTGCAACATAACTCACACATTTAAAAACAAAATCGAGCCAGGTCAGTTTACAAATGTACATGTGGCTACTGGTTGTGGGGCTGTCACTGTTGTCTAAGCTGATCACAAGTGGTAAGACATATACTGTACAGTAATCCGAGGTTGGCAGTGAAAGGAAGTAATTAAAAAACAAGTACAATTATAGAAAAGGCACCAAGAGCACTGACCCCAGTTTTTACCACAATCTTTTTGTATCTACCTTCCTTCTAAAGACACCAGTTTAAAAGCTTATTTGTGAATATTTTTAGGCTTCACAACAAGCCTTGAGTTTTAACTTACAGTTGGCAGCCAGAACCAAGAAAAAAAAAAAACCCAAAAAACTATTATCTCAGCTTTACACCAACTGGTCCTGAAACCTGGGAATTTTAAACTGGCATCATCAAATGCGAACTTTATTCTCTCAATTTAACGTTAGTAGTTTAGTTTTTAAAAGCATCAGAGTTCTTTGGCTCCTCATTATATGGAAAGAGTAATAGACCATGACAACCCTACGAGACCAGTTTGCATCTTTTAAATTTTTAGTTATTTTTTGTGCAATTTTTGTTAACATTTTCTGATTTCCAGCAGGAGATAGGAAAAACATGAGACGTTTTCCTACTTTCCATACTAATTCTTTTGTCAGGTTTTGATCGTTCTAAGTGTTCTTTTTGGAGTGACTGGATGGCGTGAAGCACATACGGATTCATCTTACGATTATCTGTTTAGCAAAAGTAACTTAATTTTCGTAAGCAATATTAGCATTCACATTACTTGGCACCGTTGGCAAAAAAATTTTAAATTAAATAAACTCCTGATAGCCAAAATTAAATGTAAACATATCCTTTTTTTTTTTTAAGTAATGTTACTCTGCCTTTTATCCTAAGTCTAAATACAGTAGCTCTTTTTTTGTTTTTTGTTTTTTGCAGTTTAGTCATGCTTTAGCAAAATGTTCTTCTAAAGAACATTTAAAATAAAGTACTCTTATAGTGAAATAAAGTTTTTTTTTGTTTCATTTTACAGACCATAGCCACTAATGCTTTGCTTTTGTTCATTTCTTTTTTCTTGAGTTCATGCACATATCTCTTTGTTTTAATATATACAATATATACAAACAATACATCCACATTTTTTCTCGCTCGTTCAGACAAAACTATACAAATAATTTTATCTTGCCATGTTATTGACCTTTGTGAATAAAATATTTAGCAATTAATATAATCCCTTTCAAATATTTTCTCACTTTCCGTTTCTCCTTCTCTATATACACAGAAACTGCTCAGTTTGGATGAGATTATAGCCAAAAATATGGAATTTACTGGCCAGAACGCAGCACCACACTGATCTTTTAGGTGGCAAATGTCCAGGCAAGGTTTATGATTCCTTAGAATGACTACAGTTTCCAAGGTTACTAAAAAAAGCTCCATGCTGTACCAATTCTCTAAGTAAATCTCATTGCACATGAAAGTAAGGCCCAAAAATTAAAGTGCTGAGCATGACAAAAGGGACAAGATGATCACTATCCTCGCAGGTTCTTGGGAGGTGGTGGGGACAAGAAAATAAATTTAAACTCTGTAAGCTGTTTCTCATTAGTTCCCATGCATTACCCGTTGACCACACACCCGCCCCTCTGCAAATTTCCACAAGACATTAAAAACCTGCAGATTTTAAAAGTTGCATTAAGTGTGCTGTAGAGATGAAAATAAACACAGGTGAAAATAAAAAAAGATCGGTGACGGAAATGAGAGCACGCGGACCGTTACAGATTTGTACGATCTAAGCCCTCCACTGAGAACCAATCCCAAAGATTCAGCTTCTTGGAAGTGACTGACAGGTGCAGGAGCAGCGCTCTCTCTTGTTGCTAGTGCGTCCCCACCTTTGCTTGTCTATATTTTTGGTATAAATATTTGTACAGTTCCACACGATGTTTGAATACAGCCCTATATGAGAAGGAAACCGGCTTCTTCCTAAGAAGAGGAAGCCTCTTTCAGTTCCTCGTGGTGTCTTGTTTTCCCATGATCCAACAGAAGATTGAGTTCCAAGATGTCTTGCTGATCAAATTAAAAGTTGTCCATGAAAGTGCAAATGCAATGACCAACACATTCCTGTTAAAATCCTGCAGCTGATCTCCCCAAAACTGCAGAGGGATTGTGTGTGTGCGTGTGTGTGCGTGTGTGTGCGTGCGTGTGTGTGTCGTTGCATGTCTCTGCTAAAAACAGAAATGAAAACAGTCTGAAAAGCAATGTCACATTGCTAAGGGATGCTGCTGTATGTCTTCAAGTTCCTTGGCCTTTCTCAACTCTTTCACTCTGGAAGAGAAACAGAACAGAACACCAGGTGATAGCTATACAGCGAAACCGTGGCCAGACGAGGGGAAGGGCATTACCATACCCTCTGAAGTGAAAAACCAAGACAAAAACCCTTTGGAAGACTGACGGCAAAAGAAACTCCTGCTAAATCCCTGGGGGAAATATTCCAAGAGGAAGACATGACCCTTCCTGAAACTCTGCTCTGCGTCGAGGGCTCTAAACACAAAGCAAAACCGAAGTCTACTGCGTCAAGTCACGTGTGAGAGTAACGTGCTCATCTTAGGAAGAGTTAACTGGTCACCTAGCTTTCCTGTTAGCCTGTTGGGACCACCATTAATGCCCGGCAGTCCCACAGGAGGCGAGTCAGGGAAACTGCACACACACTTACTTCGCTTCTGACACACCCAGGGACTGAACTGCTTTGCTCACAGACTCAAGACCGTAGGTATCTTGCAGCCGAGCGGACACCTGCACGGCTCTACTCCTGCGCTCGCATATTGTGGAGTCTTTCCCATTTTTGTTATTCCTTACCTTCCTCCCATCCACCTTGTAACTTTACAAGATGTTCAGGTCACTTCCCCAGTGCTCCCAGATGGATAGCAACAGGGTGCGTACCAATAAGGTACACTGTGTTCTATTTATCAAACAGTTGCAGTAAACAAATTTAAATGACATTGGTATCAACAGAGTCGTGGAAAGTCCACATCAGCAAATTACATGTTAATTATCCCCTCCAGTCTATAGTTCTCAATATAAAACTTGGTCTGGGGTTTCGAGTATGGCCACCTGACGTAGATGGGGTGCCATGGAAGGGGTTGCAAGCTAGATTATTTCCTTTCAGTGACAAATAATTCAGATCTTGCCTTAATAGCAAAATGATCAAATACAGGTGTGACTTCTGGGTCTAAGTCCTGAACACAGCATGCGCGGTACACGACTGACGGTGTAGCTCTGCACGCCATATAATAACATTTGTTTCCCAAAATGGGTGTGGGAGAATGGGTTTAGGCAAATAGAAGCGGCAGTTTCTCAGGACATGGATACCCTGTAACCTCAACAGCGCAAGAAGTCTCATCTCTTTCTCTCGTGGGCTCGTACAGAGGTCAGTCATTCCCAAACACAGTTTTCTGATTCTCTAAGGGTAAGGTTTCTGCTGTTATCTTAAGTGATACCGGTCAATTTAAATTCTACTTTAAAACAAAAGCCAGTTTACTTTCTAAATAGATTCTCGTTAGCACTCAAGAAAACATTTTGAAAAGCAGTAGGAAGTTATCGTTAACATTACACAGGCTGGGATTCTGTGGCCTGGCACATACGCTATTATAGCAATTTAAGAAAACAATATATTTACCACCTCCAAGCAGAATCATTTCTGAGTATTCTGCAAAGTTGATACAATCTCTTCAAAGAGAAGTTGCTCTCTTTCAGAAAAAAAGCTTTATTATTTTATCATCATTAATACTGAAAAGAATTATCACGTTCGAAAACTTTCTTATTTGCCTGATTTATTTACTAAATACACCAGCTCCAGCTTGATCAACGGTGTATCTTCAAAACTGTTAAATCCTTCTTTCTTAACAGGTACATTGAGAACACATCGCTCTGTTCATAACTGGATCCAGGTATTTATTGAGTTTTAAATTTTGTAATTAAGTATAGCATGGATTATTAAGCTTGAGGGTAATTTGGATATTACAGTACAGAATTGTGCATCATTATAGGTCCCTAATTTTGGACATGCATACTTGATAAATAAATGGCTTTTTAAAAATTGAAACATGCTATATCGTGTGTTCAATTTTTAAACATGCAGTATCTATACTAACAGCCCTGTGGCTGGGAAAATGCAAGGCATGCACTGATGCCCCCTTTACTTCCGGGCATGCAAAGTGTCTGTACTTGTGCAGACCTACTTGCTGAATCGCCGCCAAATGTGCATGCTAGTTCAAATACGACATCTGATTTCTGCACTAGTACAGAACTCATTCACAAATATGCAACAGTGACTCCATCACTGAGGAGATTTCTAGAATCTGAAGAATTCTGAACTCAAAATCTGACAGCATAAACACAGATATCCATCCACAGTTTTTCTAGAGTGAAGAGGAATGCTTTAAAAAGATTAAGTTCATCATTGAGATGAAAGAAAAAAGAGAGCGAATTATAAACCAGGAATGTTTTATACAGTCTCATACCGAAGAAGCTGTCATCAGCTGGTCATAGTGGGTAAACCTTAAAAGTTTTTTAGTTAAAATGGTCACATTTGTTTTTGCAGGTTTTTTTTTTTTTTTTTGCGATTTCTTTTGAAACTAATTAAAAAGTCAACTAAGTTTTCATAAGGTTTCAAAGTCACCATGTAAATACTCTGCTATGAACTAGTGATGGCCTCACATGGCTCTAGGTTAAGGAGAGATGCATGTCCACATACAGAAATGACTATGATCGTCTACACTGGGAAAAGGAGATGCCCTGATCTCAGATATGTTTTCTAGGCTTTCCTCACTCCTGAGCTATGGCGGGGAACTTAGTTCTCAGTTTCATGATGAAGTTTTTACAGTACGTTAGCATGACAAATGATCCCCGAATGGCTTCAGTGGCATAGGCTTTTTTTTTTTTTTTTTTTTTAAGAGAAAGATGTTGAAGGAGGAATTAGGGAAGAGGTGGGGAAGGCTTCTGCTCCAACGGCTGTACAAAGGCTTAGCATTCGTTACCTAGTTTAGTCCTCCCGACACATTCCCCATTGTCTCCAATTTGTAAATGCAGAACCTGAGATTTATAGCAATGAAGCAACATGCCCCAAATAATACAGTTAACAAGTGGCAGAGTGGGGCTTCAAGCCCAGGGCTGTCTGACTTCACCTCTCCACCCGCTGCCTCCAATATACCTCAGGAGAATAAAACAATGGAAAAAAAAACCAGTTACTGTACTGGTTTCTCCAAAGGTACTTAGAAAATCTCTGTGGCATGAGAGGAGAACATCGTTGAAACAGATAACAATTCATAACTATATTCCTAACAACTGCATTTCCTCAACTCGGAGATGCTGTCCCTTATGAGACCTATGTTAATTTTACTACGGTGTTTGGGAGGACAAAAATTCCTCCACATAAAATGCACTTACCAATTTTATAAAATGGATCTGAGATCTGAAAATAGCGGGAATAAGAACCAAGGAAAGGGAAGATTTTTATCCTCCTCCGATTTCCAATTGGCAGACTGTGTGAATGTCAATTTACCTCTCAACGTTTAGATGAAATTGAGAGACTTTTACAACTCGCCCTACTGAAGTCATAAATGGAGCTCTAAGTCACTAGAGGGCAGATTATTAGGGTAGACTGGAGGCACCTAACTTTAATTTAATTTTGTTTTATTTTAAGTCAAATGTCAATTGGACAAAAAGTAATGTTTGAATGGTATATTGCCTATAAAGAAACACAAAACAATTAACTATATCACCGAAGTAATTTAGAACATGTGATACTAGAATTTTTGTCAGCAAATCTTAAAACAGATGTTTCAAATAGTTACAGAAATTTGTTGTTGCCTTGTCTCCATCAGGACATGAATAACCACTAAAAGGCATGTGTTAACTAAACATGCATCTACCACGAGAAGCGTCATAAAAGTTTAGCTGTTATCAACTCTCAGTTTTTCTCCTTGCTTACTTATATTTCCAAAATGTGCTACAAGGAGTATACTTCTTTTGTAATCATTATTCCTGCTTATCATTCTCCGGAAAAAAAAAAAAAGTTTATAAGACGTTTTTCTATCCCTCTGTTACTACTACGACGTCTCACAAATGTTGGATTCACATGACACAAAACACACCCAACTGAAAAATTCAGTGGAGAAAAAAAATTCGATTTTATAATCCAAAACCAATGTCGACGGACGGAACCGCTGTCATCGATAACTTCCTGCATTATAAGCCTAGTTTTTTCAGTACACAGCTTGGTAAATAGAGATCAGAATTCTTGAAGTTGGAATTACGCTTGAAGATCCAGTCACCGTATTTATAGGACTCAGAACACAGATGTTCAGCGAACTCCTGGTGCGTGGTCTACGCTAACTACGTGCAGCTAATGGTTACTGAGGTCCGCTTCTCTAAAGGAATTACACCTGCGAGATTCATTCAGGGCCAGTAAAAAACCTACCCTAGCAATGTCCTGGTCATCTAAAAAGAAACCCCATTACAATTACGCTTGCTTCTGAATTTCCCCATGCAGAAGACAGGCCAAGCAGCCTTCCGTGGGACTGGACAGACAAGTCATGTGGGACAGAGACTACAGCTTCCGTAGTTCAAGGCTCTCACTACTGTACGGAGAGCTGCAAGGAGCACATTCCTCAGCGTCCCGTCAGTACCTTGGAAAAACGGTACTCCTAGGACTGGCTTGGAGTTGAGGTAATTAGGGCAGCAAGACTTTGACCCGTGACCATGCCACTATTAAAATTGGAGACGACCTCGGGATCTGCCCAAGCACTCTAGGCTGAACATAATCGCCACTCTGGGATACTGCTGCAGTCTCCACAACAACAACAAAGCAAAACCAAAAACCAAAACAGCCCCCCCCAAAAACCAACCGACCCCCAAAACAAAAAACAAAACCAAAGAAAAAACAACAAAACGAATGTTGCATTCTAATGTACTGAAGTGAGGTAGGCAGCAACAGCACTGAAAGCCAGCAAAAGCCCACAGGGTTTATTTCCGTCAGACGTCCAATGATAATTCATGAATAAATGAAGTAGGCCTGCTTCCGAAACTTGTAGCAAACGATGGCTCCATGGGTAAAGCATAAGGCAAAGCTGCTTCATTACATCTACTCGGGAACGCTCAGCCAGAGAAATGTTTCATGAGTCAGTGGATTTCAGCAGGTATATTCTTGCAATGCTGGACGTCAAAAATATACAGGGCAGCCAGATGCGGCTTTCTGATTAGTTACCTGTTGCTCTGAGAGCTGCAATAGCTCGTGGGGAATTTAGGAAAAGAGAGATCTTGCCATTTTCCAGAAATCTCATTTGGATTGCAAAACAAAAAAGACAGAGAGGCCCAGTAAGAATGACACAGAGCATGTCGTCTGCAATTTAACACACACCACTGTGTTCCAAAAATATTCATTTCCTAAAAGAGGCAAGTAAGACAAAATTACTTTGGGTATCTGAATTACATCCACAATGACACATCCCACACATTCGTTTCCTATTCCTCACCAAATATATCGGGCCACTTGGGAACTACGCCTCCTGTCGACTTTAACTAAGGAAATGTGATGTCACTGTGTTTGACCTAGAGCGGGGTCTGCTTCCCTCTGTCAAGCAGCAGACTTTCAGGCATCGTTAGCCAATTGTCCCTTGGGTTAAAGCACATACAACAAAGCCAAAAGTATAAGGGTAACCTGCAGAACTGAAGAGATTTCACCGGACTGCTCTCAAGAGTCAGCACTGAAATCACTACTTACCCAGATAACTGGCACCATCTGGCAAAGTTAAGTGTTTAGAAACCCAGTTGTCAAATACAGAGAAAATCTGTTGCTTAAAAATTTGTGACCAGAAAGTGTTACCTCTTCGTCCTCCGATTAGGGTTCTTTTATGCCAGGAGCATAGCTTTGCCCACCTTTACTGAGCGCACATACTAGGCCAGCCACTTACAAAAGCAGGTTATTGGAAAACCAGATTGCCCACTGTTTACGAGAGTGTCTGCAGTGACCGCTCCAGGTGTACGGCCCTCTCACAGAAGTATTATCCCAGGGGAAAAAAGGAATTTGTCTAGGAATTGCTTTTCAGAGAGTAGTCTCTCTGATCTGTGAGAACACTTCCCAATACCCACAAAAACCAAATATCTTAGAGAAGTGGAAAGCCATTTTCTAGCTAGGAAAAGAGGGATTGCCCTGTCTAGTCTCAGTACCTGGAGGATGTCAGGTAATTCGGGTATTTGTTGTTTCTTGACATATGCGGTATCTTGGTTTTCTGCTACGGCACTAAATATCGCCCTGTCCAGTGTACTCAAAACCCGGCTGGGAAGTAGTGTTTTCAGCAATGTGCACCTCAAAGACTTCTTCAATCTCAGAAATCCTCCAGTCAGTTTTTTGAAAGCAGAACACCTACATTAACTGAATTAATAATGAAGACTGTTGATTTAAAGATCTCTCTGTGCATAACAAAAGTTTTCTCTTAAATGGACAGTTATTGTGTCCAAGACAAAACAAATCCCTACGAGAGTTATCAAGAATTTGGAAACTATTTTAAGTGGGTAAACTAGGGGCTCAGTCTGGATGAAAGGCTGTGTGAAAATAAGCTGATACGGTGAAGGGTATTTGGGGCTTTTTCTTAGCCTTCCCCAAGTGAAGACTAAAAGCTGGAAGACACAACGGTATTTTCTGGTTCTTATGTGCCTGGAATTAGCCTATTGTGCCTTAATTCTGATGACCGACATCACCTGCCTTTCTAGAGAGCCTACTGTTCATCCGTCTAGATGGCAGGGTTCAATCACGTTTGACAAGCTCTGCCTGCAAAATTTAATTCCTTCAGTCTTCAACTATTATCTTTTGATGTACCAACCTTAAACGTCTTAAGTATGGGACACTTCAAACATTTACAAAATATGTATTTTAACTTCTTTGATATAAATTCCAGGAATAAGAACTCTCCTCGGAGAATGCTCTGCCTCCCAAGAGTCATTTCAACTTGGGGACCTTTGGAGGAAGGGCCACTGTGACTTCTCTGATGGGACAGAGAGGGAGCGAGACCTTACTGGTAATTAGAGCCACAGGGAGAGAAACAGGACCAGTCTAGAACGAAACTGAGCTTCTCAGCTCCTATCTCACAAACTCCCTGGAGACTGCAGGTACGGGGTGTCAGGGCATTCCAACTTTCCCTGCCTGGGGAGGAGCTCGGGAGGCTGGGACGGAACGCAGCAGGCACTAAAGAAGCTACGGTAGGGACTCTGGTGTTGAAGAGCACCTTTGCAAGACGGACTCTTAAAAATGATCGCTGACATACCAGAGGATAACAAGTTTCAGAAGTGTATAAGCAACCATTTTTACTAAACGCCGTCTCCTTGCAGCGACTGTATGAACTGCACATGCCAGATACTACAGCTTTTAGTTAAACGGAATCCTAGGGCATGCATCTGCTCTTTGGGAGGTTTTTGTTTGTTTGTTTGTTTGAAGTAGAAAGAAATATTATCTATGTATGCAGAGAGTGAGAGGGAACAGAAAGAGAAAGAGATGGAGATTTGGGTGCCCTTTTTTCTCTTACGTTTTAAACAGATGTCTCTGAGCCAGCTCTGCTACATGGGACAGCTGTGAACAACTGCCCACTCCTCAAGAGGACTAACTAGTTAAATTTACAGACCAGTGTAGCTGCTTTATTATTTTTTTAAATACATTTTCTTTCAGTGACTATCCATGGTTCTAACCAGGTGAGACTCTGAATCTTTTATAGGGATAGAGTCTTGTTTTAGGAAGAACTTATAAAAACTCAATTCTCCTATCATCATCATCATCGTCGTCATCATCAGTCAGCAAACTACAGCCCATGGGCCAAATCCAGCCCAATGAATATCTGTGTAAATAAAGTTTTATTGGCATGGTAGCCATAACCATTTATGTACGTGTCATCTATGGGTGCTCTCATGCTCTGATGGCAGAGCTGAACAGCTGTGACAGCGACCGTGTGGCCCACAAAGCCTAAGACATGTACTATCTTACTAAAGCCTCTAAAGCAAAGTTAGCTGGCCTTTGACTTGAAATATAATGAGTAAAATACCAGCATCCACATAAATGTACTTGGATGAAAAATATTAGCTCCAGAAACATTAGAAGTTTTCGATTTTTTGAATTATCATCTCTTCTCGGAAATCCTACGCATGACTCAAGTATCGCCATAGGGTCAGAAGGGAGGGCGCTGAGCGCGCCTGAGCTGGCAGAGGTAACTTCCGTGCTAATTTTTTAAGTGCATTTTCTCTTAAGTCTATCAGACAAAAGTTGTCCAATCAATCTACATTCAAATCTGATTTTGCTGAATGATATTCCTGGCTTTTAAATCAATTTCCTGACATTCAATCCTTTACTGTAACTTCAGGCATGTGACAGTCCCATCTGACAAAGATTTCTGCCCCTTCGGTATACCTACAAATCCGCGTCATATTCTAAAATCTCAACGACACCAATGGTGTCTACTGGATACCGCTCCGTTACCATTTCTTTAAAATACGAATTCTACTGGAACACCCAATCTTCACTGCAACATACAGTATACAGATTTAAGACACTTGACGCCACGTTGTCTTTATTCAGCATTGCTGTTAAACTCTGGAAGTCAGGTTTGCTCGCTGCGTTATAATGAATGTCCTGCAGTGTTTCTGAAAGGGCAGCTTCGTGGGCTGACTTACCTCATGGCACCAGGGAAAGGGAGATTTAGAAAATGAAACTAGAGGAACAGGGGAACGGGGAAATAGTAACTCTAAATAAGAAATCGATTTATTAAAAAAAATAAAATAAAAAAGGAAAAAAAAAGCCAGTATCACCTGGTGAGCTTTCTTGCTCTAGAAATTTTGGACACAGGCAGTAGTGGAGAGAATTTCATGGTGGCCAATTATCTGAATCACAGAGAACCACCTGCTGGATGTTTTCTTATGGTGCAGCCTTGTCTCAACCCCACCGACGTCTACGCATGCCCTGCGGCCGGGTCAGAAGGGCCTCCCTTTCTCTCACTCATGCATTTGTCCGTCTGCTGTATGTGACTGTTTGCATGTCGTATAACGTAGCAGTGTTAGTAATTAGGGTTAGTTTTCATTTTATCGTATTTCATTCAAAATGGATGTGGAACTTACTGGCATACCTAGGCTGCAGCCCCATGCAAGCAAGCAAAAAGCAAAATATTGAAAATGGAAGGTAAAGGTAAACACTGGCTAGCAGGCAGCTAAACTCACCCTTTTGTACAGCCTATGGTCCACCAGGGGGCTTTAGACAGTAAAACAACACCAAAGAGCTATTAGCATGTGAGGGTCACAACAGAAACCTTATACATAGCTTTATTTCAACAACAACAACAAAGAGTATAAAGTGTTTCCTTTTTTGGAAAGAAAGAAAAGGAGGGGGTGATGGGGTATGTGAAATGGGCAGGTAGGAAATTCACCAATTTATCGTGAAGTCTAAAAATGTGGGGGTCGTATGACTTAGCAAAATCCTTAAGAAATGGGACACTTCTTATTGATTCCTGAAGCCATTACCTACCTACCTCTTCTGAGAGGGTGTCATATGAGGTTTCTATTTTAATGCTTCTCAGGGACAGGTCACATGACAGTTTCTCTTAAAATAATATTCAGTACCCCAAAATGGAAACAGGGCTATGTTCATCCTGGGGAAAAGAGGAGCTCAGACTTTCGGTTCAACAGATCTTCAGGACACAAGGGTGGGAAGAGACTATGGATCTGACACAGGGGGCATACAAAGGTCATTAAAATTTGCCTGCACATTTCTCCTAACCTCTGAACTATTCCAGGGCAAGTAAGGAAGAGAGCCAGTCCAGGGGCCTTTATTTCATCCCAAACAATGAATAGGAATTCTGAGTCCAGAATCTGATGTTCTCTTCATAACAAACCTTCTTGGCACCCTCAAGAGTTTACTACTAGCTAAAATATGAAGCAGAGAAAGGTAATCATGAGCTTCTTCCCTATTGGTTTACAAAAAGAGAGCTCTGAAAACAAGAGCGAAAGGATTCCTTTGCCCGGTTTACTCTTGGGGAGGGGGCAGCCTTTGATGCACGTATGTTTTGTTTAAATAGCTTACCCTCTCAACTCGCCCAGTGTAAACACAGCGCACGGCTTCGGACAAGAAAGAAGAGAAAAGGAGTGGGACTTTGTATCGGTTTTCTCCTAACAACCAAGGTCGCACTACCTACAGGTGTTTTCAGAGCTTGAGGAGAAGACTAGGAGAAACAAGGAGAGTGCGACTTGTGAACGTTCAGGTTTGTTCGAAGTGGTCTAAGAAAGAGCAATGTAAAGCTAATTTTCTTAAAAATAAAATCTTCCAGGAAGGCACTAACCGCAGTCTCGGCAGGACTGGATAGAATCTTCCTGTGTTTTTCATTTTGCAGGTCAGAGAGGAAAAGGAAGGAGGGAGTGTGAGCACATGTGAGAACCTCTGGAAAAGGGCCTAGGGAAGGCCCAGAGGTCTCACTGAACGGAGAAAATCAACTACCCTATTTGGCTGCAAGTACGGTCATGCTGGCAAAGGCAGGACTGAGCGGGCGAGAAGAGCCGGCCCTCGGGAAGGCTTGTAGGACTAATGTGATTATGTACAGGTGCTCACGTTGTCATCTGCGTTTCCTAACAAGACTTCCTAGTTGAGTGTCGACATTGAAATCTCATCGGCTAGCTAATTACGGGGGAAAAGACCCCACTCACTGCGTGGGAGAGCAAATGCGCTGCTGAGGCCTAGCTGGTGTATGTTAGCCGCTTTCAAGTAGCGTTCTAGTCAGAGAATTGCAAATACATCCTAAAGAGTATTCTTTTGCAAGTTTTTATTATTGTTAACGTGTGGCTCTGTGCACATTTCCTTTTAACATCACAGAAAAGAATTCTTTTGCAGACAGAAGGAAAAGTACAAATGGCCAGTTAACCCCTATTAAGTCTCCAAGTCAAAAGTTTCCAAGTTAGCAAGCAGACAGGTTAGGAGCCAGAAAAACTGAAGTAAAAGGGAGCCTCTGTGGGATCGAGTTGAACCCGGACACTCAGGCTTTAGGTACAACGAAACAGGAAGAGGAAACGAGACGTCAAAGAGCTTGCTTCCGAGTTTGGGTCTGCAAACCGCACAGCTCCCGATGTGCAGGGAAGCAGCGACACCACACAGGGTCATCGAAACACAGCTCAGAAGGCCACTGGGACAGATGTCAGACCAGAGTGCTCACCTAATCAAGAAAACCAAACGATCTCACCAGCTCCCCCCAGATCTAAGAGAAGAGCCTAGCATTCACAAAGGAAGCTCCAATTTGAGGAAACAAAGAGAAACCCCTTGAGCTGGCCTTGTGGGAAGCTGTCCTGTCTCCAGGGAAGGCCCCCATCACAGGAGCCTGTTTTCTCCTCATTGAAAATGCACCTCTCAACTCAGACGGGTTCCCCTTCCTGCACATCTCCAGCAGAGGGCACCCGCTATTCAGCAGAAATCCTAAGTCGGAAAACCTGGATGGAGTCGGTGGTTTTCCATCCGTTCCCTGAGAACAGGAACTCTGTTTATTCTCTGTGTGGACGCACACGGGCACAGGGAGGGCTCGGAGCGAAGAGTGTGCTGCAGTGTCGCGTGGAAGTAAGAGGTGAAAGAGAAACGGGAATTAAAAGCTAGTCCCACTACGCTGTCCTCACACCCAAATTAAGACGGAAAGTCGCTGGCGTGAGTCCCCACGGCTTGCTATTTCCCATGTAGTCTGAGACAGGTACCTGGGTTCCGGAAGCAGCAACTCAGTGCCTAGTTAGAGTTCTGCTCTCCTACGCGATTCGGGACGCTTACTCTGATGAGTGTCGGGGACTCGCTCTGCAGAGGCGGGCATGCGTGGTTAGGAGGGTCAGGGCTGTTCTACTGCTCTCGACGAGCACACTGTCTACATGAGGGGTAGGGTTACCTGTGGCGGCAGCGGCGGAGGAACCTCATTATTTTTCGAGCAGCTTGGTCCTGCTTTTTGGTTAGCAAACTGCTCCTGAAAAAGCCGGAATAGCAATGTCACAAGACGGTCCTGTGACGCTTGATGTGCGCATGCTGAAAACAGGTGAGCAGTGACAGAGGGCTTTTAATTAAACAGTTCACATAGCAAACCCAACAGCATGGGCAGGCCCGGGCCGTGACAGAGATGGAAGGAGGGGACCCCTTCCCCTGGCCATGAGGGACACAGGGCCCAGGTCCAACATACGGTGACACTCAGCTGTCCTTTCACAACCCTTCATGAGCTCGTTTTGTGGAAGAAGGCATTCCGGCCTTAGACAGGCTTTCTCAGGGTCAAAGCTAATTCACCCGAGTCTGATTCTCTACTGAACTACTTCTGTTGGCATATCTTACTGCGTTCAGAGTCCCCATCGCACTCTCAAAGATGAACTAGCTGGCCTTTGAGGTCTCACATGCAGGGACACTACAATTCAGACTGCCCAACGGGGTGCCCTCTCTGAACAGGAACTTGGGTCCTGCCAGCTTCCCACCCCAGCTGAAGTCAGGTGGGGCCACCAAAATAACTGAACGGGGGCAGGGGGGCAGGCTTGGAGAGAGAAGTTGCTAAACAGACAAAGATGGACTGACAGCGCGGGTATCACCACACGCAGTCACAGCATCTTGAGTGGTCAAGAAAGTCCCCGTGGCATGCGTGTCGCCCCAGACGTCGGGGCAGGGCCATTCTTTCCACGATGCCAGGGCTCTCTTCCCCAGACAGCTTCACCCCGCTGAAAGCTCAACCCACCTGAGCTTCTGTTGTACGATGACGGCTGTTCGGCGAGCCTGCCGTCTCTTGCCACACTTCTTATAACTCCGGTAATACTTCTGGATCAGCACAGCAGCGCGCCGGCTCTGCTGAAATTTTTTTTGTTCGTAGTAACTTCGGAATTTGCTCTGGATAAGGATGGCAGCCTGTGTCATCTTTTTATAAAGTGCATACTGCAGGGAGACAAGAACAAGCACACAGTAACAACAGGGGCCACACACGCCGCTGTGTCCTCGGAGCGCGCCAAGGGAGGGGGGGAAGGACACAAACGCCTTTTTCCCCTTTATCATCCTAGTCTCGGTTCTCGGTTCAATCATCAAAGAGGCAGACTAGGAAACCTTTTCACCTACCTCTATCCAAATGCTTTAAAATATTAGTTTACGGGTTGCTTTCAGACATTGTATTGCTTTAAATGTGCTTTTCCCCCAAAATAGAAAATATTTTGCTCTTATTGAAAAAAAAATTTTTAATAGCAATTATATGTAGACATTTAGGAATAATAAAAACATTTAGACAGTACGACTGAAATGTTTAAGATTCATATTTACTATCCAATTTCAAAATATTTTAAAATAACCTTTTTTATGCATCCCGATCACCACCACACACAAGCCCGCTAAGAGCAGTCAGTAGCTGATTCCTAACTACTGTTCCGTAGGACACATTTCTGAGTTGCAAGGTCCCAAATACAAGGCTTATCATGAAACGCTGACACCTTTAAGACATTTAACCTGCAAAAGATTAACACTCATAAGACCGACACAGGGGTGAAGCCATGAAACCGGGAAAAGTGTCACAGAACCGGGGCCTGCTCGGGAGCTGGCGCCAGCAGCCCTCCGCCCGCCTGCTGCACCGCACGAGGGAGGGATGAAGGCACGGGGGCAGGAGCTCTCCTCCATTTCCGTCCCCAGGCACTAAAAATGCAGAGCTCTCCATATTTAAAAAATGCGATGTCCAAACTGCTAATGAAATAGAATAGGACTCTGGGGACAAGAAGTCACAAGGAAGCACTGTGCTTGCAAGAAGGCAACTTACCATCACGGAGAAAAATACTCCTGAGAAAACCCCTGTGCCTAAGTACATCTCTGCCTGTACGAGCTGGAGCGAGGGGAGGGAACTGACTTCTCAGAATGTTCAAGACACAAGACCCTTGTGCAAGATTCCTCTTTAGTCTCGTCTGACCTGTTTTCCATTTTCATTTGCCCCAAAATATTTTCAGACAGCCTGTATCCTACAGAGCTGCTATGGTTTTCATCCCCTTGGCCGGTGCGCACTGCACATTCAGAAACTGCCCGGCCACAGTGAGGCATGCACACCAGGAGGAAGGAAAATGCACTAAGTGGCTCGCTGCACTCACAGGAATTGGCTTGAATGGATTCTTTAGATTGACGTGACCGAGAAAATGTCCAATGACTTAATGCCAAAACCCACTCCAACTGAATAACCACGTGGTCCCCAGAGATGCACTGTGGTTAGGTGGCCTGGCAAGGGGAGTGAGCCTGTTTCCTGACCCTGACGTCTTAATGGCCCCTTCTTGTAGCTGGTGATGGGTGTGAAGTTTGTGACTCTGGTGGAATGGTTTGTGAGGGGACTTGGGTGTCATTACCTTCAAGGCTATCCATGTCAGCTTGGGGAGAAACAGAAAATACAAGATTAATGTTAGATTGCTGAATAGAAGGAAATTAAAAACCAGAACCAATAAAACTCCCAACCAGAAAAAAAAAAAAAAGTCAATCTGGCTACATTAATGCCTTCCATCTTCCAAAATACTTGTCTTATACTTGTCAGTATTTCAAAAAAAAATCATGCCTTCTGTTTTCCTGGTTGTAGACAACACTTCTCTGGGAGGGGATTTTAAAAACCAAAACCAAAACCAAGACTCATCTTTTGGAATAAATACCTGTTGTAATCACAGACTTGAACCTTTGACTGTGTGTCTTGCTTGTGCTAACATGAGGACAGAGCCAGGTACCGTGGTGCCAGCGTTTACACAATAAACCTTCATTTTCTGGGATCATGAACTCAATGGGCTAGAAGCTGAAGACTCCTCCCAACCCCCCCTTCACTAGCAGGGCTTACTCTGAGAGAAACTCAAGAACATGGCAACCTATACCAGAAATCGAAGTGAGCCCTGCCTCATAACAGAACACACTACCACACTTCCGTATGACTACTACACATCTCAGCACGTATTATTCCTTAAGTAAAAGTTTAAAACCTACCTAGAGCACTGTCCACTGACAGGTTCTAGAATCTACTGACAGGCCTGAACTTTATCATATGGGCCAGTGTAACTCAATTAGGCAAGTTTTTATATTTTCTAACCACCCAGGTGGTTAAGAAAATCTAATATTGACTTAATTTCTCTGAGCCTCAGCCTCTTCATTGTAAAAGGACATAAACCTGTTTATTGCCAGTAATTGTAAGGAGTAGATGTGATGAGATGATGTGGGCCGCAAGGTCTAGTACATCCTCGGGGCCCCATGCACATTAGTTCCCTTTCCCACGTGAGAGCAGTTAGGTAACCTTACACGGTGTTTTGGAAACAGTTACACTGCGCAAAAGAACACTGAGGTATCCTCCCTGCATCTCTTAACTAAGGAATGCAAAAGCCGTTTAAGATGCTGTGGGTGTCTTAAGATATTTTGGAGATATTTCTTCCAAGTCTTCATTCGAAAATGGATAGGAAGGAAGCTAAAAGAAAAAGTGGCTTGAGAGTAGATAATTTCTATAAGTCAAGGTCAAAGATAACTGCCATTATTTCATTTGCTCCCTAGAGCTCTTCAATGACTCCAGATACAATTACTGGAACACAGTGCCTCACTTCAGACAAAGAATTTTCTCTGGTCAGACCAATATCTCAGGTGGGTCATAATACCGAAAGGCCGACAATCTGAACAGACATTATTTTGTGACATAAGTTTAATTACAGATGGTTTTTTGGTTCGTTTTTTACCCCCTGCTCTGGAACATTTCCCTCTGGTTTTTGGTCAACGTAATCCAAAGTCAGTGTTCGAATCAGGTCCTGGACACAGTGCTCTCTGGCCAGACCACATGCTAGAATCCCCGGGGACCTGTGCTGTTTGGACAAGGAGCACTTCCTACTGCAACCCAAAGCTGTGGTTTACCTGTTTATATTTTCTGTAACAACGCTGAATGACAGCGGCAGCCACTTCCTGCTGCTCCCGCAAGGGTCGGCCCTGCAGGGCAAAGTGAAGGAAAAACACGGCTTAGTGTAAGAAATAACAATTTGGGAAAAGAAATGTCAACTTTCTTCAGACTTAAATAGAATTACTCCTCATTTGTAACTTTCTCTAAGGCCCCCAGGTTTACTAAAATACAGCGATAATTAATGATAAGTAGAAATTAGGAAAAATGAATTTACAGAATAAATCTCTGATTCTTGCTTCTAAATAGAACTATGATATTTGGATGTTAGGAGGTCCAAAAATATTCGTTTTCCAAGTATTTAACAAATCAGGTATTGTAGACATGCTGCCAGATTTCCACTGTCTTTCCTAATATAACCCCAACTTCTCCAACTTTGGGATCGATGATTATTGGCTTTTAACACCTTCTCGGGGTGGTCAAAGACACCTTTGAGAATCTGTGGAAGGCCACAGACCGTCTGCCACCAAAAATGCACACACAAGCTTTAGCATAAAATTTCAGGAGTTCATGGGCTGCCTACAGTCCCAGTCCCTTAAGAACTCCTGCTTTAGGTTATAGATTCCTGTGGCAGAAGTATCAACTTCCTCTATACTAACTAAATAATAAATATCCATTATCATCACCAAGAATAAATTGAGGTGGTGATAACTATCACCCTACTGGTTAGTTTTATTTCCCTAAAGCATCTAAAAATTATTAATATTTCATGTGACATAATAATTCCAAATAACAATTCTACAGACTCAGCAAAAAAAAAAAAGCATAAGTTTTGGTTTGGATGATTCTGACTTCTGTCTGTGTTCCCTGATCTTACAAATGTCACATCAGGACTCTGTTCTACTTTACCTTGTATTTCCGGAAAGCAGTCTGGACGAGTCTGGCGGCTTCATAGAGTTCTCTCTGCTCGTGATCAGACAGAGTTAGCTGAGCAAATTCATTCTCGACCTTCTCACTGGTAGACGCACTCAGGAATTCCGACCAATCTGCTGCTGAGGGAAGGCTGGGTTTCTCAAAAGCTATTTCACTGACTGGGGAGCCAACCGGGCTCAAGCTGGTATTAGAAGAAGGGGTTAGAGGTTCGTTATATGCACTTCTGAAACAAGAGGAGACACAAGGGAGAGAGACTGGTGATTGATCTGCACGACCCATTATATACTGCTGAGAAAGGAGACAAGGGCCACTGCGCGCTATTAAGAATATGCCTTCATTCGGTCAAGTTGCTGAACGTATTCCGTACTTTAACTGTCCTTCAGGTAGTAAGTTCCTACTGAGTACCTATTATGAGTTTAGCACTATGCTAAATACGAAACCCACTGAAGATGCTGTCTGGCCCTTGTGAAACTTCAGTTGAATTGTGGTGAAACATCATGGGACATGACCTCACATATGCTACAAGGGGAGAAAAGTCACAGAAGAGGTGAGAACATGAGCAGGGACCTGAAAGTGGTGAAGGAACTTGTCCCCATGTTTCCTTCCTTCCTGCACGAGGGCTCCTATTACACAGCATTCATCAGATCTAATTGGCCTCCCACGCCTCCCGTTGAGCCTGGGAATTTATGCCGGTCAGTGACCCACGGACATCCACTGACCTGATCTGGGTAGCGCTTGGCAGACGATCGACATCGGCTAGGTAACTGGCCAGCCAGCTCATGGTACTGCTGATGGTAGCAGTGTCTGTTCTTTCCAGTGCCGAGGGCTCCGTGGGCACAAAACTCTCCTGCTTGATTCGATCAGGTGTGGCTTCGATGATGTGCTCTGCCAAGGTCATCATGTTCACCTGGAATCCAGAGTTCACCAAACAGGTTAAGAGGGAACCTTAGAAGTTATCCAGCACCCCCCACCCACGGGAAGAAAAAAGCAGGGTGGGCAGCCTTCTACCTCAATCCAGTGCACCCCAATATCACTGTAAGTTTTATACCATTCAGCCAAATATGCTGAGACCTGATTCTCTCCAAAAATCATAGTCTGGCCAAAAACCTTCAGTCAAGTCTTAGAGAACTTCTGCCTTGTACCTACTCTCTGTTCAGCTGGGACCAGCTATTTAATGATACTGTGGGCAGTTCTTCAGCAAGTTGTCACGTTACCATGGTGATGCTGCAGGTTACCTAAAGGATGGTCACCCCCGACCTTGGCCTTGCCTAGAGACCCCCAGTCCTGTAGAGGGCAGCAGTGAGCCAATGTGAGGGGCCAGCTCAAGGTTGACACAAACCAGTTAGATAATCCTCTTCTTGACCTCCCACCTTCCTGCACACTGAGAGGAGGATATGGGACCCACTTCTGGACGAGACTCTACAGACATCTGCTGCGGGGTTTGGGGCAAAAACTTTTTTTTTAATTTTTAAAAAGATTTTAGTTGTTTGTCAGAGAGAGAGAGAGAGAACACAAACAAGCAGGGGGAGTGGCAGGCAGAGGGAGAAGCAGGCTCCTCGCGGAGCAGGGAGCCTGACGCAGGACTCAGTCCCAGCACCCTGGGATCATGACCTGAGCCGAAGGCAGACGCTTAACCGACTGAGCCACACAGGCGTCTCGGGGCAAAGCTTTTGCTTTCCTGATGAACAGTATTGATGCCCTTGACTCTTCCCCTCTTCTTCCTGCCTTGACTCCAAACAAGTTCCAGCACCCACATTGTAACCGTAAGGAAACAAGAATCAAGAGGAATTGTTGCCAAAAAGAACAAAAAGTTCAGGGAAAAGTCTGGGCCCGTTGGCATCACTGAGCAAATCAACCTCTGGACTTCTTGTCATGTGAGAAAAATCAATCATTTGTTACTAAACCACTCTAGTTAGGGGGCTGATACTTGCACCCCAAGTACATTCCTAATAGATAGAATTAGGAATCCCCAGGGCTTAGTCTGCATTGCCACAAATTTAATTAGACTTGGAGATACGGCCTTGTTTTTAAAGACTTCCTTGCATGTTTCTTGAAAATAGAAATTAAAATAATAGCAGTTTAAGCTTTTAAGTGAATTGAAAGTATTCTGAAAGGACCCACACAAAGGTGACAAAATGCTTATCTTACAACGTGAATGAGCCTCCCAACAGTATGCTAAGTGCAAGAAGCCAGACACGGAAGCCTGCAAAGTTCAGGAGGCTGTTTATATGAAATTTCCAGAAAAAGCAAAACTCAGGGGATAGCAATCAGATCGGTGGTTGCCTAGGGCTGGGAGGCGAGCAGAGATGACTGCAAACGGGCACGGGAAACTTTCCGGGGTTCACAGCGGTGCTCTAAAGGACACCGAGGGGATGGCCGCACAGCTGCACACACTAGCATTCATCACACGGAGCACTCGGGGTGAACTTTATGGGATGTGACGTATACCTCAATGAAGCTGTTAAAAACACTTATCTTGGGTAATTTTCTAAATTTTCAACAAACAAGAATGGTTCTTGTAATAGGAATAAAAATGAAAAAAATATTGCAGGCTTTCTTTTTCCTCCATATAAGCCCCTTGATTTGTGACTCAAGCAGCAAGAAGTCCTAGCCTGATACCTTTTCCATGAAAGTATTCAAATATTTTATTAAAAGCAAAGTGGAATTTCTGGAGACTGAAGGCTATAACTTTACAGTCACCCCCCCCCCCCAAAGTCCTTCATTTTATGAACACATATCAGTGTGAGAACACCACAACATCACCACGGTCCACACACTGGGCGACCACACACACTTTTTACTGTGCTGGCTGCAAAAACAAGGACATTTAAATGACTTTAAACAAAACAATAACATTCTAAGCAGTGGGACCTAAAAAGTCACGTCATTTGCTTCTCAACTTCTTGTATTGTGGTCAGGGAAGATAGCCTTTAAATGTGCAGCTTTGGATTTTTGTTTAAATTCCCGTCGTGTTCTAACGTATGAGCAATTTTCACGCATGTGGCTAGGATACCTGAAAGGAGAAATCATCTGTATAGTTGCTAAGTGTATGAATTACGTACATCTGCGTAATTACATAAAGCATATCCCGCATTAACTCTATCACATATACTAAATATACCTACGAAAGCCAGCTTTCTAATAGCCTTGTTCCGTGTTTTCACATCCTTCCTGCAGCTAATCACGCTGACAAATTCTGAGATAAATGTCAGTCTCACACTATGATTATGAGTGTGGCTCCACATTGCTTTGTATTCACTGGTTTTCGTTTTAGTATCCAGAGGCTGTGCTGCTAGTTACACAACTGTTGATGGGTTGTATCTTCTTGACAAATGATTCCTACATACTGTCTGCCTTAAACTGTACTTTGTATCGTTTTTCTCTTTACACTCATTTGTCTATTCATCTTTGCCCATGGTTTCCTTTTCCTTCTCTCTGTGTCATCTCATTTTAGTTCTTTTACAAGCAGCATATAGTATGTTTTGCCTTTTTTAAAATCCAATCTGAGAATCTTTTAATAGAATTGCTAGTTAGCAAAGTGGGAATGAATCATGTTTGAAAATATTCCTACAATATTACGTTTTCTGTTTATTATTTCTGTTGCTTCACTTATACTTTTTACCATTCCTGAACTTTTCCCAAATGGGCCCCAATTCCCTTTTCCCTCCTTCGATGACTTAGAAAGTCTGTAGCCTGTATTTATGCCATCTATTAACCTGACATTCCTAACAAGCTTATTTCAGCCTACGCTTATCAATAACACAAGTGGAACAAAATCTGCGATCTTCCCCAAGTAAGATCTTTAATACCCTGCTTTAATACCCTTCACCTTCATTTCCCTACCTCCCTAGTTTTATTAAAATAATAAGAATATTAGTTCTAAAATAGGATTCCTCCTATATTTAAAGCATCCCTTCTTAACAAGTGCCCTTTGTGGGGCGCCTGGGTGGCACAGCGGTTAAGTGTCTGCCTTCGGCTCAGGGCGTGATCCCGGCGTTATGGGATCGAGCCCCACATCAGGCTCCTCCGCTATGAGCCTGCTTCTTCCTCTCCCACTCCCCCTGCTTGTGTTCCCTCTCTCGCTGGCTGTCTCTATCTCTGTCGAATAAATAAATAAATAAAATCTTAAAACAAACAAACAAACAAACAAAAAAAACAAGTGCCCTTTGTGTACGGTCACACTATCAAGTCCTCAGACGTATCAGTTTTACCGGTTTACTGTCCACTCCTCCCTGAACTCTGGCTCGAATTACTTATTTCTTGTATTACTTATTTTTCATTATTTTTTCATTTGGCTGAATACTTCTTGAGACTGTTGCTTTTTCACAGGTAGATGCTCTTAAGATAGCAAAATATTACTCTCTCAAGGCTCAGTGAAAATGTAAAGTAGAACTTTTAGGTTATTTTGTATTTCCTGCATCAATCCCATTTTGGCAAAGGCCAACTGCTATAAAGCTCTGCCATCCAATGGTTATTTAAACTTAAATTAATCGAACTTACGTAAAATCAGAAATCCAGTTCCTGAGTCACACCGGCTACGTTTTCTGCTATGGAGACCGAAAAGTGGCCAGTGGCTACCGCGATGGGCAGTACAGACACAGAATGTTTCCATCACGGCAGAGAGCTCCAGTGAACGGCACTGGCTTTCACAGTCTGGTGATTTACTATGTTTACATTTATAAATATTGTCCTAGATTGCTTAGTATTGCTATGCGGTATGGCCAAATCCAGCCAGCTTCCTGTTTGTGTAAATAAAGTTTTATTGGCACATAGCCACACTCATTCATTCAATATTTTATAAGGTCGCCTTTGTGCTGTAAAGGCAGATTAAATAGTCATGACAGTCTATATGGCCCACAAAGCCTAAAATATTTACCATTTGGCCCTTTAAAGATTCCAATCAAATTCTTTGATTTCCCTGGCAGGCCTCCCCACAACTGCAATGGTTGGCAGGTAAGTAATGGAGCCCCCACCCTACCCTTCTCTCTCTGAGCTAACAGCAGGGGTGACAGGAAGGGGGCCCTGGGATGAAGAGGAGCCACTCAGCAATGGGACCTCTCCCTAGGAATGCTGGGCAGGATAGGGGCTCTCCAGGCCCCTCCCTCCTGTGGCATTTCTATAGGCTTGGTTCTCTACTGAATTTTTCATGGGAGTTTTTTCCCTGTTACATTTATTTTGGGTTATACAGGAACTAGGAAAGAGAGGAAGTCAAATTCATACTCTTTGGCTGCTCATTAGGTCCTCACCTATGCAGTACTGTTTATTTAATGGAATTTGCCTGCTTATTAGCTTAACCTCCAGGTTACTGCAGTATATACTCTCTTAATCTATTGCAAGTTTAATGCCTCACCAGAATTCTGGAGTTTCTAGGTTTATTATAAGGACAGTCAATCATCAGCTTTAGGGATATTTCACTGCACCTCGAGGGCCTCACACCACATACGCCTTTACAATGGCAGATGACAGCTGTGCTCAACAAATCACTTAGGTCATTCAAATTATATCCACAGGCCTCCTATTCTAGCGATGATCGATGATCAGGCCATGACTCTTGTTAAACTTGTACTTAAAATAGGAAGTCAGTCTCCCTGGACCAGGAGGGAAGCAGAAGACCACCACAGGGCCCTGGGCGAGTTCCAAGGAGCTGGTGTGAAGAAGGAAGGCTTTGCTGAGACCCAGGTCACTGGTGTTCAGGCCCTAGTCACAACTTTTGAGTCACTGGATGAAAATGTGGCCCAGGCAAAGAAGATACTCCAACATTCTTACGCATAAGACTGCACTTCTAACCCTTTGCTGGTGAGCAAATCACATGGCCTGGGGGAACAGGCTGTAAAGATGGAGGGAGCGACGACAGACGCCCAGGCCTCTGCGGGCTTACCTTGTCCACGCTTACCTGTATATCGTCCATGGGCTGTGAGCATTCTGCGCTCTCCGCACTATCGCGGTAGGACCCCATCTCTGTATTCACCACCTCTCTGTTAGCCATCATCAGGACACTCATTGGTTCCCGTGGACGCACCTGTGAAGGTGCTGCATCCTTTCCTACACTGGTCCCCTTCGGATTTCCAGTCACCTGTACTGTAGACACACCAATGTAAAGATCTTTGGAATTCCACTTTACTACAGGCTGAGATCCAGAGGCTTGGAATCCTGCAGTCTCTGGAGTGGGAGGGGAGGTTTCCCGGATGCAGTCCCTCACTCCTTCACTGGGGCTGATTGTCTCGGGGACACACTGCTTAGAACTAGGGCTCTGCTTCCTGATATTTGGCTGTTCCAGACTCAGTGCAGTGGAGAGCAGCTTCTCCTGCCTTGCCTGGAAGTACTCAGGGTTCAATTTATGCTTTTTGGGAGCTGGATAATCTTTGTGGCTCTCACTGCTGTAGTAATTAGAGGGTTCAGAACGAGGTCTTCTCAGCTCTGAAAAGTACAGTAGAAAGGATAGTCAGGACAGGCGATAAAATTAGGAATCCTAAAGAATTAACACTTTCTCTATGCCTGGGAGACACAAAGTGCAAAGCCGGAACTCAAGACACGTCCCTAACATTTAAATATTCCCCAGCAGCATATACTGTATTCAGATAGTCCTCCTCCAAAATTTGTGTTTCTTTCTTGAACGGACACAGATTTTTTTTTTTTTTTTTTTGCTACTCTCTGCATTTATTTTTGGGAGGGGTAGGGGGGAAGCAGTAGGCATTCTTATAGCTCAAAGAAAAATCAGAAACATAAAAAAACAAAAAACAAAAAAACCCCAAACCCTTAAGTGTATGTGAAAATCCTATGGACTTTTCTGAGGGTAGCTGCATGAAAGCAAATGGGAAATATGTCGAGTTCTGAGATGTAATAATTTTGAATATTTACCTGGATTGGTACTTGCAATAACGGTGACTCCTTTGGGTATTTCTGGAGAGTTGATGGCTTCGCTGTGCCACTGGCTCATCCAGCTATCTGTGTTGGGCTCTTCACTCGGAGGACAGTGTATTCTGGGGTTCTGCCCCAGCTGCGCCTGTTCATCTCTCTGCAGGTGCTCCAGACACTCTGCTAATTTCACATGACCCCTTGACCTGGCAATTCCCAAAGGCAGCCTTCCTAGAGAGTCAGGAATAGAGATGGCCCGACGGTCCCACTTGTACAGCACGACAGCAGCTTCTAAGTGCCCTAGAGCACATGCCCACATCTAAAAAACAGCAAAACAAAGCAAGCTTTCTCAGTACAAGTTGAAAAACATATTCTACTTTTGCTATTGCTGCCAACTGACAAATCGGTCCTTGCCGGCAATCTCAATGGGGCCATAAAACACTACCCTATCCCTAGGCCAGTTTAGAAGAAGAGTTCAGGGGATAAATGAACCTATTCCTTACCAGAGGAGTACAGGAGAAGTGGTCCACATTCAAGGGGTCGACCTCCAGTTCCAAATCAATGCTGTCTGCATGTTTTGTGCTGTAAGGGATAGCACCAGAAATTACTACACAATTAATCAGTGTTCAAGAGAGACACCAGAATGTTCTAAAACCCACAAAGATGAAACCGAAGTGTGCACGTAATGTCCCTGAGGTGAGGAAACAGAGCCCCTAATTTCATAGGGTGGTTTGGACTAGTGGTCCAGAGGAAACAGAAGGGCAACATTTAGTTAGTACCTCAGTCCACATTTCTTGGGCAGAAGTTCATAAAATTCCCTGGGGAACTGTCCTCAGAGAAAGCCCTTTGCTCACAGGTATGGTCATGCTCACTGAATGGCCAGATATCTCTCCACCAGTGGAAACGCTCAGGAGGAAGCTGCCAGCTGATGAGCGAGGACGCCCCCCAGCCGTCCACACCCCAGCCTTACCGCCACTTGATGAGGGTCTGGATGAGGGTGGCATAGCCCTGCGCAGCAGCCAGGTGCAAGAGGGTCATCCCGCGGAAGGTCTTTGAATGGATCAAGTGCTTGGACTTGGCCCAGCAGGCTCGGCTCATCATCTTCTCACACACGACAACCACACGGTTCTCGAAGCAGCTCCCCAGCGTCCCAGGGCCAGAAGCGCACTAGGAAGAGGAAGTGCCTATTAACGACTGAGGACCAAGGGCCTCCCCCTGCCAAGCCAGCCTTTTCACGTAGGAGAAACAAATGCTTTACGATTAGCCGTCCAGAATGGGAAACACCAAACTGCACATAGAGAGGCATCATGAAACAGAGACTAGAACGTGCTGGGCTCAGCTCAGCGGCACGTGGCCATGCTCGTGGCACATGGTAATTTTCCATAACTCTGAGAACACCAGAGTCTGTCTATCACAGCTGACACTCTGATTATGAACACCATGTCGCTCCACCGCCGGGAAAGCGTAACTGCTAAAAAAAAAAAAAAGAAAGAAAGAAAGAAAAAGGTGCCACCAGCCTCCAGTTACAGTACACGCAGTAGACCATGGACTGGAATGAGAACAAGCAGGTAGCCGAGCCGGTTCTTACATCTGGGGGTACACCTGGACCTCTGCCTCCCTTGCTCCTCCTCAAGGAGAATTAAGTCACTTAGAAGGAGATTTTTTTCCCCCAAAGAAACACTTTTAAAAATCCAATAATGATCCTGTCCTTTGAGGGAAGCATTAGAGATCTTGACATTTAAGTGTTATTAACAATAATAGAGGAATACAGAAAAGAGAAATTCACGAATTTTAACTGTGGCTTTCTTCTCTTACTCAGTTGTAAAGCAAGAAAAATAAAATCAAACTTAGTCACCTCAACAGTCACCTCAAACTGAGTCTCTGTGATGGCAGCCCTCTGCTGAACATCCCCCCACATAAATGCTACTTCTCGCCTGAGTCTTACCTCTGGAATTATTTAAAAAGTGTTTTTTTTTTTTTTTCCAGCAATAAAGCCCACAAAATTCAATTACTACAGAAATATTGTTGCTCCTCATTGTTTTTTTTACTTTTAGGCCTGTAAAAAAAGAAATGCCTACAAAAGTAAAAAGGCAGATGATAGATAGAATGTCACCCTTGCTAGGGCTGGAGCACAGGTGGGTGATCCCGACCTGTGGTAGAATGAGCTTGACTCAAAAGGCCCAGGCAGAGCCGCCCCACACGTCCCAAACAGACACACTCACACGCACGTGGAAGTTACAGGTCAGTGAACAAGAAGGGAATTTTTTTTGTTTGCACTAACACAAACAGCCACATCTTTATCACAGAAGGTGGACACAGGTGTGTACTGAAGCCAGCATAAATGATGGAAGGCTCTTCCACTGCAGTTGTTATGGGATCAGGTCATAGCAGGCCCGTTACCCAAGGGCTGGGTTGTTAAGATATTATACTCCATTCCTTTCATGAGACCTTTCTTAGTGAAAGGAAAAGGTTTTCATGGGACTCTCTTATTTGACATGAGATATGTCAAACAAGGATTACTTCTTTCCTAAAATTAAGGAGTATAGGTGAAAAAGAATCCTACTGTAGCCTTAACAATATTTTACTGTGTGCCAAGTCCTTCCTTTTCACTCCTGAAGACAGGTGAGAAATAAGAAGAGAACTCGAGGAAAAAGAGGTTAATTTCTTGGGTGTGGTCTATAATCCACTTTGTTTTTGCCTAGGATTATTATTAAAAATATTACTAACATTTGATATTTACAAGGACCATAAAACTCAAAATGTTCACTGAAAAAAATGTAATTGTTCCGAGGAAATCATTATTCATCTTGAAGAGAAAAAGAGAGACTGACTTGAGGTTTGCAGGGAAAATAACTCAGTAGTAGAGACAGGAACACTCTCTGTCCCTTTAAATTTGTGTCTAGGGTCTCCTGAAAAATAATTTCTGCCCAGGACATTTTCTCAAAATGAAGATCCTAAATGAATTTTTATAAGGCTTCTAAGACTAAGAGGACTCTAAAAAAATATCTAGTAATTTCCCTATATTTGGCAAATTCTTCATGGAATTTATGAAAAAGCACACGTGAAACAGGATGGAACAGATAACGTTGTTCCACCAAATAATTTCAGAAATAGTTTCTCTGGGTCCTTCTCATATGGTCATCTTGAGTTTATACAAGGCTTCTGAATTACTGAATTCAATTATGTTTCATATTTACACTTAAAATAGATAAGGAATGCAGAATACAAAATAGATTCCAACTGAACTCTGAGTCACCATTGGGCCTGCTTTTCATTGGATCCCTCAACTCCCACTGCCAGGCAACAGCAGTGAATTCTGAGATCAACAGCAGGGATTTAAGGCTTCAGGAGGTCAATACCTGGGACGGTCCACAGGTCAAGGCTTCTTTGCTATTACACAGATTTTAATGCTTCGGGGCACAGGATTATGAAGCACTCCCTGGGACTAGTCTAGGAATGATACCGGTATCAGACAAAGGACTTGTGACCCACTGCCTCCCTGATCAATAAGACATATACAAGATGGAAGGGGTCAGTCAGTGCAAGCTGGTACCTGAGCTTGGCTTCCTCCGTTCCCAGTCCCGTTGCCCCCTCCACTGCTGCCTCCTCCGCTCCCCTGCTTGTGCTGCTGGGACCCCGTCATCTCAGCCATCCTCCTTTCCATCTGCTCCAGGCGCTCCAGGATGGACATCCTGAACTGGTTATCTAGGGCAGAACAGGGGAGAGTGAGGTTGTGTTCTGGAAGAAGAGCAGCCGACGTGGGGCCTCGTCAAGCCTTCAGGACTGCCATCAGCCTAACGGAACCACAGAGGTCTGTCCAGGCCAGACATCTCCAGCATGGGACCGAGTCTGACGCCTCCCACCAGACTTGCAGCGTCTACAGTAGCTCAGAGCTCTCCACTATAGGAACAGAAAATCCCTTTCTGTTACAGTACTGGTTTCACATTCCTGGCACCCCATTTCCTTGCCAAATTCCCCAATGGAAACCTTGGAGAGATCTGGCAGGTAGGCCCCTAGAACGAATAAATGAGTACAATTTAAATCAGTAGAAGAAAGGAGATGTGTGCGTCAGTGTGCATAAACGGTGTGTATAAATAAATTATATACGCATACATTTTTTAAGAGTAGTATCTGTTTTACCCAAACACTGGGGAAAAAATATTTTATTTGCTGATCATTCACTGGCTGAGACCCTTACACATTTCCTTGAACATGTGTCAGTCTTTTGAGGCCGATACAACCAAATGCTTCGCCTCTACGTAAGAAAAACATCAAGCCATTACCATTGGGGCTAGGGCTGTATCTCAGAGAAGTCTGTGATTCTGCACCACATTTCTAAGATTAGACTCCCTCTCTCTCCACATTCATGCATTTACACCCGCATACGTGTGCACGCACACATGCATATCACGATTTGGATGGCATGCATACATAAGAAAAGAAGCTAATAAAAAAAAAGAAGCTAAGACCATTTTAAAATCATTAGCACCTATATTTATTCAACACATTTTAAATAACGCTACGTCAGATATTTAGTAGTAAACTGATCAGAAAAGGCCTCTTCCTGCTCTAGTAGGGGAAGCAAGCAGGATGAGGTGATGAGGAACAATAGGGTGGGGCTAGAATTTAGGTAAGTCAGGAAAGAGGACACTTGAGTTTGACCAGAATGAGAAGGAGTGAGGTCTGCAAGAGCTGGGTGAGTTACTAGCAAATGCAAAGGCCCTAAGCCGGGCATTCAAGGAGCAGGAGGTGGGTGGCTGGACCACAGCAGAGAGGAGAGCAGAGGGTGGAGCTGGAGAGGGGGCCAGGACCAGACAGGACGCAGACAAGAACCTGGCTGTGCCATAGGAGAGCTGTGTAGCTTTGCACAAAATCTTTAGTGCCTCAGTTTCCTCAACTCTTAACCGGGGACAGTAAGCTTCCCATGTGCCAGTCACCATTCTGATCACTTTACAAATATTAACCCATTTACTCTCCACAATAATCATGAGGTAGGTACTGTTCCCACCCTCTTTTCACAGAGGAGGAAACTGAGGCATAAAACAAGTAATCTCTCTGGGTCTGGGGCCTGGAGCTTAACCGCTATATGACACCAACAGGAGGGAGAGGTTGTGGGAAGTGAAGACACACAGAACTGGTGTTACCCTTGGAAAGAGAACTTTTTTCTTACAATAATAGGACAGTAAATACCTGTTTCACAGGAAAATTTTCAAGACTGGCTGTCAGACGGATTCCACTTTACTAAACCACAAAGCCAGAGGAGGAAGACTGCTCTTCAAAGATCATGACATTAATTTCTAATAAAGCTATTTCCAGGAAGCACATTAAAAGAAAAATCCTCCCCCTTTAAAAGTGAGAACTCTGTGACCATTGCGTGCGTGCGCGCGCACACACACACTCACACACACACACGGCTACAACAAACGCCGAGGCCCCTGTGCTGAGCATCTCAGTGGGCGGTCACAGGGAAGTACCCTGAGTCCACGTGTCATGTGCTGCACATGGTCCTTGTCGTCCTGCGACCCTTGTGCCTTCGGGGCTGGTACCAGAATCCTTATTCCATGCCCTCTCCCTTAGAAAAGGGACACTTTGCAGAATGGAGGACTTTTATGTGGAGCCAAATGAAGACTAAGAATCCTCCCTTTCGAGTCTGACTCCAAGTCGGACGGCAGGGATGCCCTGTGGCACGTGTATCGACTCTCCCTGCTTCTTCCCCGTCATGCGCTTCACCTGCTCCCAGACACTTGTGCAGCCCACTGAGACCGGGCAGCTCCCATAGCCACCTGCTGATGAGCTCTTCTCAAGCCTACAAATCCTGCCCCCACTAGACAAGTGTGCAGAATCCATCTTGCTGGTTTTGGGTCCTTGGTTGGAGCCCGGTGGCCAGCATTAAGCTTCCGTGTCACGCACAGGGGTGGAAAGGCAGAGAGAGCAGAGTCCGGTGGTGACCCACCCCCTTGGGGTGCCGCGGGGCGCCTGGCCTGCCACCTGGCCCCGTGGAGATGGCTCTGTTCCGGCGGTTGCACTGCTGCAGTGAGGTCGGCCTCTCGCACCCGCCCGGCCCCCGGCCCAGCACGGACACTGTGGACAGATCCTCTCTGACGTCGTGGAACTGGGCCCTGTGCACAAAGTCTCCGGATCAAGACACTGAGTTACAACTCCACGACTGCCACCGAGGTCCCAGCTTCTGTTCTGGGCTGTCTGTTCAGCACCATCCCCATGGCTAACCATGCAGTAAGCTCTCTCACGTTATTAAGCTGCTCTGAGAAGCACTTCATGAAGATACTCAGAAGCAATTATTTGCCTCTTAACAAAATTATATCATGCATTATGGCATCTCTGAGCCTCTCAACTCCAAAGCGGGAAGGTAGTGATAATTAAAATAAGAAACAACCTCAAATGGAAATGATTGAGCTGGCACCCCGTAGCGTATGGGCCTGTGGTACTGTGTTGACCGAGAATCACAAGAGCCTTCTGATCCCACTTCCTGTCCTCCGAGCATGGCCAGGGCCCCTCTCCGTCCACAGAGCTTACTCAGATGGATGAAGGAGGGTCTTCCCGTCTCCATTCCTGGCCAGTCAAAAGTCACGATCGTACACTTGTTCTGGTTTTAGTTTGATGATGTGGGAACTATTGTAAAGTACTTGGCAAATGCAGAGCTGTTTATTGCCTTAATTGTATATAATGTGTGCTCATGGGATAAAGGGACGATAATTACTGAAAAGCAAAAAAAAAAAAAATTCTGATGATGTTAGAGTAAAAAAGTAGATTTCAGATTCATTTATTCATGCACAAGTGTTTATTGAGTACCTACTCTGTACCAAGCACTGGGGGTGACCTGAACATTAATGAAGATGTCCCTGCCCTCATTTTTTGGCCAACAAATAATTTCTGCAGGCTGAATAAACTGGATTTTTGAATTAATATGGGGGCGGGGTGAGAAGAGAGAAAACAAATAATGTGTAGATCTAGGGGGCTGATAAATTTGGCCTCAGCTCTCACCCATGACATTTCAAACAAAGCCAACAGTGACTCAGCTTTGAGAGATTCCAAGCCCCATGTCCCTAGGAGAGTCTGAGGGAAGCAACCAACTCCTCCTCCATGAGCACCAGACTGCACACGAAGCACGCCGAGAATACCTGCTTCCACGAGCACCTTAGACTCCAGAGGTCCCAGCCAGGCAAGCCAGCTGTTCCGGCTCGAGCTCCCGCCTGGCTGTCCCCAGCTTTCTGTTCTTGTCTAGAAGGATTAGGGCTCTATCTGTCTCACCAAAACAAGCTGCTGCTTCTGCAGAAAGGTTCTCCCAGTCTTCCCTGCCCCTGGAGAAGCCACATTTGAACCCCTGGCTCTGAAGCCTGGGGCCAGGTGAGGTCCGACACCGGTTCACTTCCCGTGGAGGAGAAGTTCCAGGGGTGCGTGTGGGCGTCCCTCCTGTGACAGAGTGTCCGTGTGCTCCATCCGCTGTGCTCGCCCTCACTGCGGCGGCTCTCACACGCCAGGTGGCATCCGAATCACCAGGAGGGCTTCTCACGACAGATGGGTGGGCCCTAGTCCCAGGGTCAGTTTGTTTTACTCAGGAGGTGTGGGTAAGGCCCAGAGGCTGTACTTGTAACAAGTTCTCAGGGGAGACTGATGCTTCTGGTCCCGGGCCACATTCAGGAACCACGGCTCTAAGACCCCACCTCCCCCCATCAGAACGAAGCCTCTCTCCGCCTGAGTGCTCGGTAAAGGATGGCCCAAGAGCCCCGCTCGAGCAGATGCGCGGGTTGCTGCCCAGCGTGGACACACGAGACGTTACCTCACGGAAACCATGCCAGCTCCTTCCACACCAGCTCTGTCAACAACACTGCGTTGCACACTTTCTTCTCATGTACACAGCCAACTAAGAGCTGACAAAACCTGAAAACTAAAGTCTGCCCCCCTGCAGCGCTCTCTGTAATGAATCAGACACCATTTGCTCACTCCCATCGAATCTTACCGCCTCATTGCTTTCTTCTTCTCTCAGGTCACTAAATGGGGTGTCTTCCCACACGTCTGTCTTTGTGTCTTGCTTGTCCCTACAGCGGTCTGTTTACCTTCATGGTTTCAGGGAATGAGGGCTTTCAACCACCATGCAGCAATTCCTTCCCACGACATTCAAGACACACGCACACATGTGCCTGCGCCCCAGACAGAAAGTAAATAATTCTGACGGCTCTGCAGCAACAGTCTGGCTCGTGATTCATCCAGCCTCTTCATGAGCCCGTTCTGCACCCCTTTTTAGCAGAAGTGGCATTTTTAGACTGGGCAGCTGTGACGGAGTGAAGGATCGCGGGAATAGAGATGAGAGCTCCAGGTTTGATCCTGTTGCTGCTTGATTTTCAAAAAATTACCACTTTGCACCTCAATTTTCTCATGTGTAAAAAAGGGATACCACTATCCTATTGTTTTTGTGGGAATGAGATAAACTTCTGTGAAATTTTTTAAAGTGGTGAGGCTTTCTTCAGTCTGAGCAATTCTTGGACTGGGACCCAGTCATACCGATGGGGCGCTCTATTAAAAAATGCATTGTAGGGGCACCTGGGTGGCTCAATCAGTTAAGTGTCTGACTTTGGCTCAGGTCATGATCTCAGGGTCCTGGGATGGAGCCCTGCCTCGGGGTCTGTGCTCAGTGCAGAGCCTGCTTTTCTCTCTCCTTCTACCCCCCCCCACACACTCATGTGCTCATTCACTCTCTCAAATAAATAAAATCTTTTAAAAATGCGTTTTTTAAAAAATCTTGAATGTTAGATTTATGGATGAGTTGCAAAGATGTGGAGCTCTGATAAACCTTTGCCTAGTTTGCCCTAATGGCGACATCTGACATATCCATGGTACATCTGTGAAAACTCGGACACTCACTAGCATCACTACTAACTCAACTACAGGCTTGAATTAGACTCGCCGATAGAATTAAGGGACGTTTCCGGTGCTGGGATCCAGTTGCGGACGCCACGCTGCATTTAGTTGTTCCACGCCCTCTCTCTTCTTGGATGTGACAGTCTTCTCTGTAGCCCTTAGTTCCACAACGTTCACGGTTTTGAGGAACACTGGTCATGCACTCTGTAGATGTCCCTCTGTTCAAGTCGTCTGCTATGTTTTCTAACGAATGGACTGGAGTCCTGAGTTTTCAGGAAGAATATCAGAGGCAGAGTGCACTGCTCATCAATAACATCGGTGGCATGCGATGTCCTGCTGATGTCGACCTTGATTTTTGGTCAAGGTGCTGTCTGCTAGATTGCTCTATGATAAAGTTATCATTTTCCTCTTTCCATACTCTATTCTTTGGAAATAAGTCCAGCCCACACTCTAGGAATAGGGAATAAAGCTCTACTTTGTGGATGGGCGAGTATCCACATATATTCTTTGGAGTTCTCCCATAAGGGAGATTTGTCCTTCTGAATTTATTTGATCAACCATTTATTTATATCCATATGAACTCACAAATATTTACTTTACCCTTTGGCCATAATCCCATACTACATTCGTTTATTGCTCAAACTGTCCCAGTTTTGGCCACTGGGAGCTCTTTCACATTAGCTCCTGTGTCCCTTTGACATACCCCCAGCCTCTTCCCTTCTTTTTCAGGCACTTCTTACTTTCTGGCATTATAAGATACCCAGGTTCATCTCTTATTTTCCCTGTCCCAGCCCTAGAGTCAGCAATTTCTCTGAGGAGCCGTGGTTCCTTTTATTGGAGAATGGCATTTAGAAGCCAAGATCTGGGTGCTGGGTGTGCTTGGAGCTGCTGGGGCGTCACTGCTTCCAGGCCCTCTCAGCAGACAGAGCGAGGAAACACGTGTAAGTGCAGATCATGTACACAAACACATCTGTGATTGTTCTGTATCCATGTGTAACACGCTGAAATAAACGTGAGTCCATACTGACATCCGCACCTCAACAGCACTGCAGTGCCCATTGTAGCCTTCTGGGGGGGTACTTTAAATGTAGATAAGATGATGGCGGAAGTAACTATGTGTTACCTGGATGCAATAAACCCATATATTAAATGCTGAAAAGAAATCTCACTGATGTACTAAACTACAAAAAAGAAATTTGTAAGTCTAATTTCCGTCACTCAAAAGTATAGGAATAGAACATAGCATACTAGTTTATCCAACTACCTTGTTATACTCCAGTTATTAGAGTTTCCCACAACATTAGAAAACGTATAGAAAAAATACTCAAATTCCCAGAATAGTTTTGAGTACTACAAAGGTCAAGAAGAAGATGAAGAAACACTTCCAGCTAATCACTGGCCCGAGGGTCAATGAGTGGTTCATTGGGGCTTCATATCCCCTTTTCCTTTGCTGGGTTCACCGTGTCCCAGCCTCCCCTTAGGGCCTGTTATGCAAGAGTCACATGGCACAGCAGTAGGCATGGGTCATCTCCTCCTTTCTCTTTGATAGGGATTCCCAAGCGTCAAAGGGACTCATTTAAAAATGTCCCAAGTTAATATTTACCTAAAAACTTGAAATTCCTAAACAATACCGAAGTTTTAAAGACAGAGAAAATCTCATGAAGTCAGACTTCCCATAGTACGTTCTAAGTTTAGAAAGGTTGGCGCTTGCTTCTGTAAAAGTGGAGAATCCCAAGTATTTAAGGATCTGATGTAAGAAGGTGTCTACATCAGCCAGACTTCCTAGGCTCCCAGCACTTAGCTGTACCTACGGTTGCCTCTAGATTACCTCTCCGCAAGTCTTGGAACCTGGTTTATTTTCAGGGCTGTACTGAGCAGTACAACATGAGGAAGTTTCAGACATTATATCAGACTTAAGTCCCCCTCCCCCAACTTTGACCTAAAAAATAAAACTGAAGCTTTTTGGCATGGCATAGAACGTTCCTGACCAGCTGTCTCAGGCCACTTTTTAGGGACTGTCTTATCACTCACTGTTCTTCAGTCCACTGGGGGTTCACGTGCCTTTGGGCCTTCGCTCACGGCAACTTCTTCCCTTGTCCACCAGGCGAGTCTGCTGTTCTTCAGAATGTGGCTCACACATCACTTCGTATTATTATTGGATATCCACAGTCGACGAGTCCACATGCATTATTTCTAGTCCTCAAAATAACCAAAAGAAAGCTTTTCCTCTTCATTTGACAGATGAAGAAGTTGAAGCTCAGAAATGTGTTGCTTGCCCAAGGTCATACTGCTTGTAAGTATCGGGGCAGGGATTTGAACACAGGCTGGACTCCAGATCCATGTTCTTTCCACTATGCGCAGTGAACCTTCACGTCTTGCCCTGTGCCCTAACAGTACTTAGCAAACAAATGTAGAGCTGTTCTCCTACAGGTGTCCTTTCTATTAGGGGGAGTTGTGTTTTTTTTTTTTAAAGATTTTATTTATTTATTTTGACAGAGAGAGACAGCGAGAGAGGGAACACAAGCAGGGTGACTCGGAGAGGAAGAAGCAGGCTCCTAGCGGAGAAGCCTGATGTGGGGCTCGATCCCAGAACACAGGGATCACGCCCTGAGCTGAAGGCAGACGCTTAACGACTGCACCACCCAGGCACCCCTAGGGGGAGCTTTTTGAAAGCAGGGAGCTTGTCTGCACCCTGGCACCAGATACAGAGTGGGTGCTCAGTCAATGGAAAAGAATATTATTTTCTAATTTAAGCCTCTTCTGGAAGCCGATTTACTGATGAGGTCATCAAACTCTGGGGCAAGGGCTCTGAGCAACCTCCACTAGCCACCGTGGATTCCAGGTGGCAGCATACCAGTTAGCAGCAGTCTACACTTCTTCCCGCGGAGAGTGGTCAGGATGATCAAAACCCAACGGAACTGACTTGAAAACACGTGAGAAAGCTCTAGGAGTTTACTTGGCCGGCTGCCACTTCCTTCAGGGAAGGAGATTATGTACCTGCAGCGCATTGGTGCAAGACTCTGGCAAAAGATCTGAGAAATATCGGACTTCTTTACAGACACAAACTGGGGTTTCACAGCAGTGCCGCTCTTCTTCATCCACTGAGCTTCCCATTATATATTTGATACAGTCCCACTTTTCTCCGGCAAAATGGAGTATTTGGAACACACATGGCTGGCAGCCCACCTTAGCGGACGGAGTGCCTATAATTAGTTACAAAAGTGCTTCACAAGTCTGTCACGGGTAGATTGTTGTATAAACGTGAAATTTTTATTGTCTTAAAAGAAAGATTTTTTTAGAACAGCGTCATGAAGTATGCGTGGATCTGAATGCCTGAAACCCAGCTAACGAATATCTGCAAACACGAGAGAACTTGTTGCTACAACTGCTTGATCTGAGCCACCTCCGGTCTTGTTGCCAGAGCAGGAGAAAAAGTTTTGCCTTGGCAGGTAAATGAATGAAGGAGCAATCATCAAATACCACCTGCTATTTTAAAACGCGTTATTTGTAGCTCAAGTGCACATGTGCCCTCCTGTTGCTATTTGGACTGGGAATGAGAGGCCGTCTCTCATTCCATTTACAGCCCTTGGCCGCACTGGCAGGAAGAGCTGATGAAGCAAAAGGGGGCATGACTTGAACTATTTCTGTAGGGACTGCAATTGCTGCTTAGGAAGCCTCCTAAATTTTTTAGGAAGCTCGGAAAGACGGGGAAAATGAAGTCACTTAATTCCTTCCCAGAATAAATGGGGCCACTGGAGCACATGAAGCTGTCCTCTCCGGCAAGCCATTTAAGATGTCCAAGTGTGGAGGGAAGGGTAAGGGCCGGACAGAGATAAGGCACAAGCTGTACCACTCTGATTTTCCAAAGCAATGGCTAAATTTAGCCTCAGAAAAAAACTGCCATACTCCACTTTTTAAAAACTCCCCAACTCTACACACCAAGACAAATGGAAGTTAGCAATTCTTCTCAGACTTTCTTCACTCGCAGTGACTTTGGATCCATATTTCTTCTCCCTGGTCCATGTTTTCCACTATTCACAAACTCAGAGCTTGGACGCATCAAGGAAAATCGGGTAGGGGGCTACTAAACAACTCACAGCGACTAGGAAACAAACGTGACGAGAGGAGTCAAGCAAACACGCAATTATTTCTCCCTTGAACTCTTTCCATGCCAGAGGCTGAGGTGCAGGAGGGCAAGAATTTCAAACCTGTTCTCCAAGGACACGAAGGCTTGGTGGAAGACCCTAGCAGCTCAGCTGTGCTGCCCCGTGGCGTGAGGCACAGGAGAGCACCCCAAATTATGCCGGAGCTGACTGCACGGTCAATACAGTAGCAAATCCGACTGGAGTTCAGCGTAGTAAAACTGCAGCCAATTGGTGTGAGAACAATGGAAATCAGGAACTCTGATGCTGATTCTGTACCTACCTTCACAGCCTACAGCAGAGTAGAACATTCTAAGTCTGTTAACTTCCAAAAGCAACAAGTCTGGAGAATACCATCTCAACAGTTTCAGTGCCCAGTGAAAATAAGAGATATTACAAGCACAAATGGAAATGTTCTAAAGTAGTAAGAGCAAAGTGAATGAAGACCAGGGGAGCCTATCACCACTAAGACTAATGAGGTCTTTAAAGAAAAAGCGCTGTAATGAGACTTGGAGGTGAGCAACCATCTTCCTCCTCTGGATGCAAAGGCGTGACGGTGGAATGAAATTTAAGTGCACACAGGAAAATGGAGATGAAAATCCTAACACCCAAGAGCTGACAGGGCAGAGAAAAACTACAAAATGCACAGCAAGTGTCAGGAGGCAAGACGACTTCAAGGAACCACCAGCAGGTTGATTGGTGGTGCTCAGCTCTAACAGCAAAAACTCCTGAGCACTTGAAATCTTTCAGGAAGTACTATGGAGAATCAGAGCCAGAACAGGTTCGTTCTGCAAATAGCGAGTCAATCCCCACTCCCAAGGCACGACTACTTGGCACTGGTGTGCTGAGGTTCTCGGGATATAACAGGGATCAAGAAAGCTCACGACGTCGTGGTAGCACCCAGGGAACCTAGTACGATGGAGCCTTTATTTCAAGGACCTCAGTCTGATGTAAAGGTAAAGAGGAGTCTTGTGAGTTCTGTTCATCGCGATATTCCCAAGGCCTAGCAGAATGCCTGGCACAGAGTAGGCCCTCAATATGGATTTGATGAATACGTGATTTAATTTCACCTGTTAGAAATATAAAATGTGAGTTTAAGGAGAACAAGGCAAAGGATATTATTTAGAACAAAATATGTTTCCATTAGTCATTTCTGTGGTGTACTTTTCTCCAGCCAAGTTAGTAAACGCAGTCCCTTCCCTTCTCATGGGGCCACCTTTTACCTGATGCCATTGACTGTATCAGGGAGCAGGCATCTGGAAACAGACAAAACACCTAATTATGACTGGTACACAATAACTCTTACATTTGGTAGTTTCCACCTCAGAAGTAGCATTCCAGAACAAGGTCCAGGTGGAGACTGTTGGGGTGAGGAGGTGGGAGGGGACTGAAAACTCCATAAAAAAACAAAAATGAAACCAAAAAACTTTGGGGACACCTGACTGGTTCAGTCAGCAGAACACGCGACTCTTGATCTCAGGACTGTTCGAGCCCCACGTTGGGTGTAGAGATTACTTTTAAAAAAGTAAAAATCTTAAAAAAAAAAAAAAAAAGAAAGAAAAGAAAAAAAATCTTTGCTAATCACATGTGCTACCTGGTACCTGGAGGAAAAAATAATCCTGGCTGCTTTAGCTAATTTTACTAATCATAATAGATGTTATTTGCCCTGAGTTCCTGGTGAGTTTCAATATCTGAAAAACCATGTGTTTGGGATTCTAGCTGGAAAAGTCCTTCTCTGTGTCCAACTCATTCTCCATACATTATTTAGAGGTCTGCTGTTGGCAGTGCTTTGCTCTCAGAACTAATTGCAGGAATGCCATCTGCACAGACATTCCCAACTGTCTTGCCTACTCGTGAGAGTTAAAGTCCAAGATATTCCAAAAATATGTATTTTTTTTGTAAACACTGGATTCTCCAGAATGGTTTCAATTCTAGAACTTGAAAGTTTATTAACTACGAAAATACTTTTTCATAATGCTATAAGGTTTTGTAAAAATCCAGAATAAATATGGGTGAGGACATCATTTCCAAATGCATTGACTGAAATGCATATATTTTAAAGAAAACAGTTGTATTATTTAAAATAATGGATGCATTATAAAGTAGGTCTTGAGAGATGAAATGATTCAAGAATACTATTTTGCAACTTATCATAGGTCTTTCTGACAACAGAGAATAAACATTTAAAAAAAAACCCAAGTTGTACCATTTTAAACATGTTTTTCAGAAATAAAAATATTTCTCTGAGGGAGAACATTGGAGTTATTTATTTATTTATTTTTAAAGATTTTATTTATTTATTTGACAGAGAGAGAGAGAGAGCCAGCGAGAGAGGGAACACAGGCAGGGGGAGTGGGAGAGGAAGAAGCAGGCTCCCAGTGGAGGGAGGAGCCCGATGTGGGGCTTGATCCCAGAACGCCGGGATCACGCCCTGAGCCGAAGGCAGACGCCCAATGACTGGGCCACCCAGGCGCCCCAGGACATTGGAGTTTTAGAATAATTTTAACCATTAAGCTCCTTTTTGGAGGTGTCGTGATCCCTGGGAGGGCAGTGTGGCTCGTGGCCCCGACTGCCGCATCGGAACACACCAACGTCTGCTCTCCTGGGTCCACACGCCACTCACCCCACACTCATGCACTACATCTCCCATTACCACTCTACCCCTGCACCAGAGTAATCTTCAAATTTCTGCAAATTCCAAATCGGTGAGGCCTGAATGAATGTATTATTGAGGCCAGTATTCAGACATCCCTTGGATTAGGTGGAAAGGCTAACAAGGTATCACACTTTCCACTAAATGGGGATGAAACTTGATTTCATAGAGTTGGGGGCTGCCTTGTCTGGCTATCCTCTTAGAAGCCCAAAGCAGGCTTCTTTAATCCTCCACCTTGGAGCAGAGTGGGTCTAAAGGTTCACGGAGTAGTTAAGTCATGGAACAAAAGGTTAAGAACCAGCTCAAAGGGCAGCAGGTGCTAAGCTTGGGGAACATCCCTCACAAACCCCAAACACATTCCTCCCATTCTCCCCTCTTCCTCATTTTCCTGATTTCCCTTCCCTGCCCCAATCCCATCCCTCCGCAACCTCTTTGTTTCCCTCCCTGCTCTCGCCTAACTGGCACCAACCCTGGATCCACGTATGTCGTCTGTTGGAGGTGGCTGACAAAAATACTTATGGTTAATAATAGATCAGGTAAGATCGAGATTCACGAAAAGAGTAAAATAAAGCTCACGTAAAGCTACTGTACAGAAAACACATACAGTACCCTCCAAAATCGTTAATTTTGAGTCCCAAATTTGGCTGAACTTGGCAAACGAAGCAAAACGGGAGGCAGTTTCAAGATCACGGTCAGCTGTTTTGGAGAGCACGTGATGTCACGGACTTGGACATCCTTGCAATAAAGGCAGTACTGGGTTTCAAAGGACTGCTTATCACCATTTAGTATTAACAGACACCAAACACTATTTCACAGAAGCAGTTCAACCAAGAGCCGGTGTGGTCCGACTTGAGAGCTCTCTGAGGATTTGGTTTAAGTCAAGGGGAGACTGAAGCATTCCATGCATGTCTATTATTTACTGCTCACTCTTTCCTGAACAGTATTTTATGATCCTGATTTTTAAATCTAAAAGTAGGCGAGTTGATGGTTTTCAATTTCCTGAAGGAAAAGCTTTCTGTACTTAGTTGGTTTTTAGTAGTTATCATTAAGGAACTCTCAACGGATTTCTCTTCTGCAGGTCAGTGGCTCTCAACTTTAAAAACAAACGTCTTTACTGTAATGAAATAACATATTACTGGAGTTTAACGATAAGGTTGTGTCCTGCAGAGGCAATTTCTTTCCACAATTCTTGGTGGGAAGACAGTAGCTGCCAGTGTTTAAATCTATTTGACAATAAGCCTAATAACTGACCAGTCAGCTGCCGGTTACCACTTGACGCTCCTGAGTGACACCGTGTCTGCTGAGTAACGTCCCTATGCAGACATAAAATGTACAGGAGAAGCTGGACCTCCCTTGTTAGGAAAGAACCCGTAACAGTGTTTCCTACCCTCCATCATTCATTGGCTCTTAGCGATGAAAGCTACAAACCCTTTCCTAGAAAAGCACACATGCACAAAATCGTACATTCAATATCAGGGGACTCAGACCCAAGGGAGGGGACAGCCGTGAGTTCCAGGCTCAGGACGATGTTGTGGGGACGGTCCACTGAAACATTTCCAAACTGCATGCTGTAGAAGATTTTCCACGAGATGTTACTCAGTAGACCATAAAAACAAAATGTGTCAAGGTGTTTTTGAATTACTGGGTTAAACACAACTAAATACATTTGCATTTCTTCAATGCAGGACTTCTCGGAACCTTAACAGGCTAACTAACAGATGCTGTAAACTGCTGGTAGAGAGCCGGAAGGCATGTTCCTAAACTTATTTGAATCTTTCTGTGTGGGGCTGCGGGAGCTTCTTATAAGCAATTCCTGTAACTAATGTTCCCACAGAAGAGTTTAGGAACTAAAACTAGTCCTAAAGAATACCCCGGGACAGACAACGTCTGGTGAGGAAGTTCCTGGTCCACGCTCCTTGTTTTCCTTTTCCAGTCACCAGGCAAGGCTCAGGTGTCACACCAACCAGCCACAGACCCTGATAAAGTTATGTGGGTTAAGGCGGAACGTCACCCAGGGACTAGTATGGGAAGCTGTCTGACCCCACATCTCTTCTTCCCATCTCCTTTTTCCTTCCTAGAAGACTCCACTTCCTCTGATAGTCCAGTCAGTCCCACTTCAGATGACCTCTGACACACTGTCTGTCCCTTCCACTGTTCCAACCTTCAAGATACCTCAGAAGGGTTTCTCTCTCTTTTTTCTCGGTGCCACTTGAGAATAAAAAGAAGACTGTAATTACAACTGATAATAAGAATAATGTTATGGTTCTGTTATCAAGAAACTTAAATTTTATTCCTCCAAAAAGTTAGGGAGCTAGACTTTGTAATTTCTCAGATATTTTGGGTTCTACCCTATGAGTTAAGAATTTTCACCAAAAAGTTTTCATTTACTAAGTTATTTATGTATTTATTTATTTTTAAAAAGATTTTATTTATTCGACAGAGATAGAGACAGCCAGCGAGAGAGGGAACACAAGCAGGGGGAGTGGGAGAGGAAGAAGCAGGCTCATAGCAGAGGAGCCTGATGTGGGGCTTGATCCCATAACGCCGGGATCACGCCCTGAGCCGAAGGCAGACGCTTAACCGCTGTGCCACCCAGGTGCCCCTAAGTTATTTATATGTACCTCTATTTTTATTTGAGCAACATCATTTAATATGAAAATAGGACGTGCATTATTTCATATGTTTTGGGACATGTAAGTGTAGGCTCTGTATATATTACGTACATTATACATTTCAATGTTTTGCAGTGTATAATGTGATATACACAAGCATACATATTATTTTAATATTTTTCTCCTGCAAATGCTGAGTATCCATTACAGGTCCAAAACGTTTTTCCTCTCAGGCTAGCTTGGGAACATACCTATCACTTGTTGTACTGTTTATCTGAGAAATATCACTCAACTGGCTTATAAGTTTTCAGAACACCATCAGTTTTAGGCTGGGCTCTTCCTATTTTTTACATCGTTAGATAAAACATCTTTCACACATGCACAGAAATGCCAGAAGCATGGATTCTGGCTAGAGCAGAATGAATGGTTTCTTTCCTTAGAAAAGACAAAAGGATATTTAAATGAATTCTTTGTTGATTTATCCAAACCACGGCGTATAATATATTAAGGACTTGAATCGTATTTTTTAAAAATGGTCCTAGGAATTGTGAGTCAGCACCTATTAAAAGGTGAAGGTTCTGGTGTCTTCTCATTTAAAATGAGACCATGAGAATAAAATCATGGACTCGGCCTTATTAGGAGCTTCTGCGGTTTCCGAATGAAGGGTGCTTTCTTTAGGAATATGACCATCGGGCTGAACATCAAAAAGCGCCGGCTCCCTCACAGTATGCCTGCCTCGCATCCCTCCCCCTTCCCAGGCTATGGCATCTTGTTTCTCCTTTGGGAGCTGCTCCTGCCCTGTGCGTAGTTCAGGTGGTGCTGACCCCAATTCTTGTTTCCAGGGAGGGAGAGGCAGGCCCTGCTAATGAGAGTACTGCCTCCTCTTATTCCAGTGATTGGACACATGAGTCAAGCTGAGCCAAGAAGAACAGAACATTTCCTGGAACAACTGGCAAAGATGTGCTGTCTTCCCGGAGATATTTGCTAAATTGGCAAAATACAAGCCTGGAGCTTTGAGGGGGCCATCTTGCTACCAATGTGGAAATGAGAATAAAATCAACATAGACAAGAGTAGAGTCAAGAGAGGGAGAGACAGGTTCCTAATGCTATCACTTGAGCGTCTGGAACCAGCTATATCTGAAGATAACTCCAAAACCAGACTTCCTAAGAGTCAATAAATTCCCTTTTTTATATAAGCCAGTTTGAGTTGGAGTTCTGTTACTTGAAGCTAAAAGAGGAGTCTAAGGTGACTCTAGTAACTGAAATGTGGATCCTTTCACTAAAATAGTGAAAGTCTGCTCCCACTTACAAATAAAAAAAATATCCAATTAAATATCCATTACATATACCTCGGTAGTGCAAAATTATCATTGGAATCTCCCTATAAAACGTGGAATAAACTGCGGTGGAAATAAGCTGTCGTGCTCATTTGAACCATTTTGATTACCTAAAGAAATCAGAAAAAGGTGCACTGAGCTCCAGCTGAGCTGGAAACCTATCTGGTGTTGAATTCCATACCTACAGAAGCATCTCCACTCGTTCAGACCTTAGGTAAATCAACTGTCATAACAGACACGGCCCAGGAAAGGGAATCACTACAGAACACTGAGATTTAAAGAGCACTCGAGAATTACCTGGTCCAGGGGCTTTCAGTAGCTTTTGACTGTGGCCCACGGAAAGAATTAAACCCAGTACACACACGCGCGTGCGTCCTGAAACAAAAACTTCTCAAATCCACACTTACCCTGCACAGGGTACTCTGATTTTAGAAACTAATGATGCTGACCACTAATCTCCTGAACCACTCCTAATAGGTTTAGAACACAGGTAAGGCACTGATCCAGAGACCTAAGGTGATTTACCTGAGATTTCTTTTCTTTTTTTTTTTTTTTTTTTTTAAGATTTTACTTATTCATTTGACAAACAGCCAGTGAGAGAGGGAACACAAGCAGGGGCTGTGGGAGAGGAAGAAGCAGGCTCCTAGCGGAGCAGGGAGCCCGATGCAGGGCTCGATCCCAGGACCCTGGGATCACGCCCTGAGCGGAAGGCATACACTTAACGACTGAGCCACCCAGGTGCCCCTACTTGAGATTTCTCATTTACTCAGTGGTAGAGCTGAAAAACAAAACAAGTACTCATCCTACTGTATTATTCCTAGATGGCAAGCGTCTGGCCAACCATAAGAAAGCCAGAAAGATGATTCAGGTGGCAGACCTAGCGATTTCACAGTGGTACAGGCCAGGACTCTTCAAGACCACTTAAATGAAAACCCCGATCCCCTAGGGACCCTGAACTGCTCTGTATGGGAAATCCTGTGGCATCTGTGTCCAACTGACTAACAGACAGGACTGAACTGAGTGCAAGAAGTAGGATCAGAGGGAGGTGTGCTTTCAGCCTGAAGACACACATTCCCAACACATTCTTCCCATTCTATCCAATAAATAACACCATACATGTAATCTGTTTGTCAACTAACAGTAGTCATGAAAACTCCAGCTCCCAGATTTCATTATGCTAGGTGGGGAGGGGAGGGTATAACTTGGGTGCCGCCCTGCCCTTCAAACCGCCACTAATCTATGCTGGGAGATGAGGGAAAAGGCTTCAATAATAAGACTTGAGTTAGGCTCAGAGAATTTAGAATACTGAGTAGTTGTTGGGAGACGGGGAAAAGCTGGCTAAGAGAGCGGTGAAAGTTGAAAGGTGAAAAAAAATGGAAATCAGTTAATCTTGGTAGTGGATGAATGTTAATTTAACGTATTTGGAAGAACTTATGTTATTTGCCATTACTTTCAATATTACAAAAATGTTATATCAGTTTAGCATCACTAGCTTAACTCCTATAAACTTTCACTCTGATTAAATTCCTTGCGTACTTTGCCTTCCTCAAATTTGTAATAATGTTATAATTTGCTTAACAGTTGACCTATAATAGGTACTTTTAAAAACGTGTTGACTAATTGATCTTTCTATACGTCATATGTCTAACGCTATGCTCTACGTTCAGTGCTTACCAGACAACACAAAATTAAAAAGCTACAGGTACCATGATCTTTTCGAAACTAAAATTTGTTAGTACACAAAAGGAACTATACTGAACTAAAGCATCAAGCAAGGTCATACAGACATTGTCAATGCACCCACCCCCAACAGTACAAAAAGCAAAGACACTATTTACAAAGTCTGGTGCCATGACTGTAATGAGCCTCCGTGCTACCCTGTTTAGGGGCAGAGCGTAACTATTTCCTGAGGGTAAAGGCATCCCCTTGCCTGCCTGCTGCAAATTAATCCATGTCTAGATGTGTCAAACAAGAGCAAAGAAATACGCTCATTTGACTTCAGGGCAATCCACTCAAGAAGGGGACAAGACCATCAGTGATGGTGTCCGTGATCACGAGCTGCACTATCCTCACGCCATTAGGTGCCGACACCCAGCAGGCTCCTCAGCATCTCCCAGATATTAAATGTGACTAATGGTGACCTGCAGCCTTCAATGTCATTCAGCGCATCTCATCGGGGCTTCTCCCATCAGCACTGAAAAGTCCTGGTTGGCTGTCTGACCTTACACAGAATGTAAGAAAGTCCATGTCAGCTGTAAGGAAGACAAAATTAACCCTACATCATGTGTATTGTTGCCACAAAGCCCAGAATGCAGAGGCCTGCCTCCAGAAAGTATGTAAGATTTTACGGAATGAATGCTACTAACTTCATTAGAGCCCCCATTTCCCCTCCACGTACCCTCACTTTCCTTTGGCCTTATCCTTCTTTATTTCACCTATTTTTATCTTGCTTCATTGTGTGATAATATACAGCCATACCTTGGAGATACTGTGGGTTTGGTTTTAGACCATGGCAATAAAGTGAGTCACATTTTTTTGATTCTCAGTGCCTATAAAAGTTGTTTTCATACTATGCTGTGGTCTACTACTTGTGCAATAGCACTCAGTCTTAAAAACAAACTACATACCTCGATTAAAAAATACTGCTAAAATATGCTAACCGTCAACTGAGCTTTCAGCAAGTCATAATCACTGATCACAGATCACTGCTAACAAATATAATGATAAAAAAAGTTTGAAATATTGCAAGGATTACCCAAATGTGACAGAGACATGAACTGAGCAAATGCTGCTGGAAAAACGGCACTGACAGACTTGCTCCCTCCCACGCAGGGTTGCCACCAACCTCCGATTTGTAAAACATGCCTTATCGGTGAAATGCAATTAAAGCGAAGCACAATAGAACGAGGTACGCCTGTATCTCTGTAAGTTTCCTTAAATCATCAAAAAAAAAAAAAAAGAGGTGAGTGTACACAAACTACGTCACGTGTTCATGCGAAATGCTTTTTGGCAAGGGAATATATAACTGAAATAACTCCCAAATATTCAGCTTATACTGTGACAGGATGCCATGGCTGATATTTAACAATGAAGACTTGGCACCACTCAGAGAGTCTCTTTTTGAAAAGATCGATGGAATACAAATATTAAGCCACTTTAAGCCAGGGAAAGCAAAACCCTTTAAATGTGAGAAGAAACGGCAGACACACAATGAACAGTCAGAAAAGGGGTGGGAAAGTGCACACCGCTAAGAATAAATGACTTCCAGAAACCACTGCACCAGCTAAAAAACGGTGCCAAGTTCAACAAAATGGTCTTTACTGACCTTTCTGGGTGATTCCTAAAGTTGTGTTTTAAATAAATGTATTAACAATTTTCCCTTAGACATTTAAAAAAAGCAGCCTACAAGCACAGTTCTGAAGCTTGAAAAGTTCACAACAGCAATGATTGGGAAATATCAGAAAAGTTCTGATGGTTCCCAAAGGAAATTCTAGGTCCCCAAAATGTCCATTTCCTGCACTGGCACAAGATGAGGGCTTTTGAGAGAGCACCTGCAGCTTAGCCATCAACAAGGGCCTCGGGGCTTTCGCTAGGGACATTCAACATCAACTAACTCTTTAACTTCACTATCTTTCTCACATGAAGTAAAAAATCCTCAGTTCAACCTGTTGTCTATGCTCTCTAAAACAGTCCAACGTGAACAGCCTGCAGCAGTGACAGCTGCTAGTATAGACAGGAAGGCCCAGCAGTGTCCTAAGAAACTAATAATGTGTGTGTCTATGTGTGTGTATCACAAATGCAGAAAAGTTGATTTAAAAAAATTTTTAATACAATGTCGTTCTTAACTACTGCATTAAATACTGTGTTTCTACTTTGATTCTATAGAATATAATTAATCAGGATGATTTAATGGAGGTCCCTTAGATATTTACGGTACTTCTCTGTTTTCTCTATTAAGCTAAATTTATTGGGGAAATGCATGTCTTGTAAATAAATGTTATTTTCTAGTATATTAAACATGATTACTCTCTAGATCTAATATAAAGAAAATACATAAGCATATTTGCTATTGTCTAATTCCGGTCTTAAAATACTATTTTCCTATAAACACACGCCATGAAATGTGCTACTGCTGAACGTGTTTCTCTTTACCAGGTTCCCAGGTAGCAGTTTCTCTCTATGACACAATTTCTGTAGGAAAACTCTCTGAAAAATTCCTTTGGGTAGGAAGAGAAAAGGTTTCCTTTATATACAGCCAGCCATTTTACCATATATGACAAAATCTGGGGGAGAGGGGCATAGTTTTAAATTTTCAGGTCTTGGCTTCACTGGTGACTGAAATATAATACACAGAACCAAACACACACATGAGGCACTTCTGTAATATCCAACAGCACTTCTCACGTTATTGAATCTGCTTTGCTAATTACATACCTCAGATTGATCAGTAGAAATCATACCAAGCAAGAGTGGACAAAATATAAAATAGACTAAAATTGTCATCATTCCCTGGTAAACCAATTGATGAAGAAGATACTTTGCAATAGTATTAGACTTTCAGAAATTTGTTTTGATGCCTACAGAAACCTACAGAGATCGAAAAAGTCTCAAACATCCGAACAGCATCAGGGCCACCTCTTAAAGTTGTGCAATACCTAAATCAAGTCACGGAAGATCCTGTAAATGCAAGAAGGCCTCCCGGAGGCTCTATTCCAGCCCATCTGAGCGTGGCTGGTGGAAGCAAGGGTCAATGCACCTGTCCTGTCGTGGTTTGCAGGTAAATCAAACTCTCAAGTTTTTCCAAAGCTCCTGGTCTCTGAACTCAACCAACTTTCCCCGCCGGGTTCCACGCACACATTAATAAAACGTTCATTCACTCCATTGGCTTGCTGGAAAAGGCAGCCTCCAACCGCCTAGTCCTGCAGAGGCGCCTGGGGCCGAGCTCGGTGCTGTCCTGGTGCTGTCCCTTTGCCAGCGCCCCGCAGAGAGGGCACCTGTCCTGACCCTTCTCTCCCCTCCCCGCATAAGGGGCGCCTGTCTGGATCTTCTCTCCTCTCTCCGTGGAGGAGGCACCAGTCCCGGGCCCTCTCCCTTCTTCCCGAAGGAAGACAACCTGTCCCGTCCCCTCTCCCCACGCCCCTCCGAGGGGGCTCCTGTCCCCGCCCCTCTCCCTGCCGAGGGGCACCCGTCCCTCCCCTCCCCGCCAAAGGGTACCAGGGCCCCCCACTCCCCGCCGAGGGGCACCCGGCCGCTCCACTTCCCACCGAGTGGCACCTGCCTCCCGCCTTCTCCCAGCGCCCCGCCTTGGGGACACCTGTCTCCCCCTCCTCGCCGCCTCGGGACACCTGCCCCCACCCTCTCCCCGCGCCCCGCCTCAGGGGCACCCGTCCCCGGCCGTCTCCCTGTGCCTCGCCTCGCGAGCGGGCGCTGGATCCGAAAAGCCCGCCGCCGAGGCGCGCCTCATAGACAAAAACCAGTCGGCGGCCCTGTGGGCGCCCGCGCGGCTCGCGGCTCCCGCCCCTCGCCCC
>NW_024425786.1:5400896-5405044 GCF_017311325.1 Ursus maritimus | reverse complement strand
ACACACGCCATGAAATGTGCTACTGCTGAACGTGTTTCTCTTTACCAGGTTCCCAGGTAGCAGTTTCTCTCTATGACACAATTTCTGTAGGAAAACTCTCTGAAAAATTCCTTTGGGTAGGAAGAGAAAAGGTTTCCTTTATATACAGCCAGCCATTTTACCATATATGACAAAATCTGGGGGAGAGGGGCATAGTTTTAAATTTTCAGGTCTTGGCTTCACTGGTGACTGAAATATAATACACAGAACCAAACACACACATGAGGCACTTCTGTAATATCCAACAGCACTTCTCACGTTATTGAATCTGCTTTGCTAATTACATACCTCAGATTGATCAGTAGAAATCATACCAAGCAAGAGTGGACAAAATATAAAATAGACTAAAATTGTCATCATTCCCTGGTAAACCAATTGATGAAGAAGATACTTTGCAATAGTATTAGACTTTCAGAAATTTGTTTTGATGCCTACAGAAACCTACAGAGATCGAAAAAGTCTCAAACATCCGAACAGCATCAGGGCCACCTCTTAAAGTTGTGCAATACCTAAATCAAGTCACGGAAGATCCTGTAAATGCAAGAAGGCCTCCCGGAGGCTCTATTCCAGCCCATCTGAGCGTGGCTGGTGGAAGCAAGGGTCAATGCACCTGTCCTGTCGTGGTTTGCAGGTAAATCAAACTCTCAAGTTTTTCCAAAGCTCCTGGTCTCTGAACTCAACCAACTTTCCCCGCCGGGTTCCACGCACACATTAATAAAACGTTCATTCACTCCATTGGCTTGCTGGAAAAGGCAGCCTCCAACCGCCTAGTCCTGCAGAGGCGCCTGGGGCCGAGCTCGGTGCTGTCCTGGTGCTGTCCCTTTGCCAGCGCCCCGCAGAGAGGGCACCTGTCCTGACCCTTCTCTCCCCTCCCCGCATAAGGGGCGCCTGTCTGGATCTTCTCTCCTCTCTCCGTGGAGGAGGCACCAGTCCCGGGCCCTCTCCCTTCTTCCCGAAGGAAGACAACCTGTCCCGTCCCCTCTCCCCACGCCCCTCCGAGGGGGCTCCTGTCCCCGCCCCTCTCCCTGCCGAGGGGCACCCGTCCCTCCCCTCCCCGCCAAAGGGTACCAGGGCCCCCCACTCCCCGCCGAGGGGCACCCGGCCGCTCCACTTCCCACCGAGTGGCACCTGCCTCCCGCCTTCTCCCAGCGCCCCGCCTTGGGGACACCTGTCTCCCCCTCCTCGCCGCCTCGGGACACCTGCCCCCACCCTCTCCCCGCGCCCCGCCTCAGGGGCACCCGTCCCCGGCCGTCTCCCTGTGCCTCGCCTCGCGAGCGGGCGCTGGATCCGAAAAGCCCGCCGCCGAGGCGCGCCTCATAGACAAAAACCAGTCGGCGGCCCTGTGGGCGCCCGCGCGGCTCGCGGCTCCCGCCCCTCGCCCCTCCGCCCCCGCGCCCGCCCGCCGCGGCCACTCCCCGCACGCGCGCCCCCAGACCGCCACTCACCCAAACACTCCCACTCCCTCGCGCACACACGCGTGTCCTCACACCTGCTCCCGCCCTCGCTGCCTAGCATCAAGACGCGCGCGCGCTCTGCCTCGCTGCTCACGTTCCCTCACACTGCCACTCGCCCCAGAAACACGCGTGATCTCACACCCACTCCCCAACACACCTCCTCACAGACATGCTTGCTCCACGGGCACACGACGGTCCCGCGCACACTCACGCGTCAAAACACACTCAGTCCCCTCGCGCTCTCCATCCACGCGCGCGATCTCTCCCTCCCCACTCTCTCTGTAAACACGCGTGTTCGCACACCCGCTCCCAAACGCGCACGCCCTCCCCCTCGCTCCATCAACACGCGCCGCTCACGCTCGGCCAAACACCCCCTCCCTCACACCCGCGCCGTAAACACACTCCGGTGCCCACGCACACTCACGCGTCAAAACACTCCCTCCTCGCGTGAGCACGCGCGCCCCTCACGCCCCTCCCCCTCCACGGCCGCGCGTGTCCTCGCACCCACTCCTCAAACACACCTCGCGCCCCCTCGCGCGAACACGCGCGCCCCCCACGCCCCGGCGCGCGCCCGCCCCCAGCCCCGCCCCCGCGCGCCCCAGCCGCCCCGCGCGCCCCCGCTGGCCGCCGCCCTCGCCCCGCACGCGCCCGGCCGACTCTCCCCTCGGCCACACGCACACTCACTCGGACTTGGAGAGCACGGCCACCGCTCGGTCGGGCTGGCGCCGAGCCGCCTCTGCGTTCCTCCTCCTCTCCCGCGCGGCCCCGCCCGGCCCGGCCCCGACAACCTAGCCCGGCCCCGACCCGCTCAGCTCCACACGCCGCAGCTGGAACGACTCGGGCTCCGGGTACCGCTGTCTCCCCGCCACAGCCCGAGTGCGACGCCCGGGCCAATGGCGGGGCGCGGCGGTGAGCTCACCGGCCTCGGCCCCGCCCTCCGGGCCGCACGGGCCAATCGGAGGGCGCGACGTCACCCGGAGCCGGGCAGAAGCAGGTGTGGGGCGCGGAGCCGCTCGGCGCGGGGACTGCGCCGGAACTGCGCCGGAGCCGCGCGGCGCCGCGCTGGACGGCGGCGGCCGGGCCCGGAGGGTGCGGGCGGAGCGCGGCCCCGCGGCCCCGGGCGCCCGCACGCGAGGCCCGGGCTGGCCGCGGCTCCTCGCGACGTCGCCGCCCGCTCCCCGCCCAGATTTGCGGAGGCCCGCTAGAGGGGCGGCTGCGGTCCACTCGAGGGCAGGGACGGCCCGGAGCCCGACGGCCGCGCCCGCTCCCCGGGGCTCACGGCCCCGAGAGGCTTTCCCCGGGGCCCGCGCGGCGGGGGACGCTCGGACCGCGCTTGCCCGACTCCGCGGTGCCGCCCCGCCGACTCCCGGCCCCGCGGCGCCGTCGGGTCCGCGCTGGAGACCCGCTCCCAGGGGCGCCCCGTGTACCCGGGCTCGGCTCCTGGCGCGGCCCCGGCGCGCCCTGCGGCGGCGGCGTCTGCAATGCAGCCGCGGGAGGAGCCGGCGCTGCGCTGCGCTGCGCGGCGAGCGGGGGAGCGCGGAAGGCTGGGCGGGAAGGAGGGGCGGGGGGCGCGGCGAGCCGGCCGGGGCGGCTAGGGCGCGGGTCAAGTCCTGGGGACGGGGTGCAGAGGTGCGCGGGCGTCGGCCAGGGCGGAGCGGAGGATGTCTGGCTCGTGACGGTGAATGGCGAGTCCCCCGGGAGTTCGGGAGCGTCCAAGCCTCCCTTGCCGGAGGTTCAGGGCCCCACCTCCTTAGCTGGAGTTTCAAGGCCTCCGCCCACTCCTCGGGTCTAACCCTGGTGTCCAAAAGTTCTGGCTGCGGCTTGGCTTTCTCACTTGGATACTTCTGCATAACAACCTCTCGCCTCGCCTCCCGCCCTAAGTCCAAGTCACACCTCTCCATCAAGGCTCACCGTGTCCAAGCAGCCCTCCCTGGCGTCCCAAGTGGACACCACCACCCTTTCTCCTTTCCCTATGTCATTTGTAGCCTTGCTGCTATTCAATCGCCGCCGCCCCCACACCCACCTACGGCCTTACACACAAAAAGCTCTTGACCCACGCGGACTTTCCCCGAGGCTATCTTCCCTGTTTTCCTCCATCTTGTCAGTTATCTTTAAAATTGATTATGTCTCTTACCTGCCATCTGGGTTAAAAAGAATCGCAAAAGATGGGAACGGAATCTTTTTTTTTTTTTTACCCTACCCGAACACGCGTGAAAACCACCACAGAATTTTGCACAGCTCCTAAGCCTGTACAGCCAAAAATGAATAATTGGTTAGAGGCCAAGCCAAGGACGCTCCTGGCGAGGCTGGGTCCCGTGGTTCTGTGCCACACATCGGAGCCAGGGAAGCAAGCAGTTCATGCACAGTCGCACTCCTGGGGGCTGACCGTGGCTGCTTGTCTGCAGCGAGTCCCTCCCTGCCCTGGCGAAGTCACAACACCCAATGCTATTCACAGTCCTGCTCCAACAAGCCCTTCCTGTTCCTGCCCCCACCTGTGTCCGCCCTGTTCTCACCACACAGGACCCCTGCACTTCCCAACTCTGCTTCCCAGCTCCCTTTCATGGGCTAGGGGCACCCCTATTCATTCCTTAAGGCCTGGCTCTAGCCCCCTCACCCCCAGGAGCATTGACCCAGGAGCTATGTTAATGCATTCCT
>NW_024425786.1:5364470-5400889 GCF_017311325.1 Ursus maritimus | reverse complement strand
TGGCTGAAGCATTTCCTGAGTGGCCTCTATTGCTTCCAGGGCTGGAAATGTAAGGGTTAGTAGTCAAGAAGGAGGGCTCTGGAGACAAACCATCTGGGTTCAAAGTTAGACTCTCCCACTTGCTAGCTGTGTGCCCCACTTGTGTGCCTTCGTATCTATGGGTGAGAATTAAATGAGCCAATAGATGTACTTACACCAGTGCCTGGTGCATAAGGCACACTGAGTACAACTTCACTCCTGCTGCTACTAGAAGTCAGGGTATCTTAGGGTGGTGATGGGAAAGGGGAGGGGAGGGCTTCTGGGTTTCTGATAATGTTCTATTCTTGACCTGGGCACTAGTTTTAGTTCGTGAAACTTGAGCTGTGTTTCACATACTTATTCTATGGGCACTTTTCCATATGTATATTTTACATTGATAAAACGTGCTTTAAAAAGCTGGTTGTTATTGGCCGAGACTGAGACAGCTCTAATCTCCTTGAGAACAGAAACAAAGTCTTAACTTCTCCTGGCACCTTACACAACGCCGGGCACACTGTAAGTCCTCGGCTCATGGTTATTGAATTGCTCTGAATGGATTGTGAGCCACAGAGAACAACCGGAGAGACGGGATCATGAGGGGCAATGCCTGCCTTTCTACTCTACAATGCCGGGGAACTCAGGATAATTAGGATCCGAGGTCAGGCACTTGGACCACTGCTAAAGAGAAGGTGTCTTCACTCTTTACTGTCTTTCAGGCAGGGACGTTTTGTTCCTTGGGTTTGTTTTAAAAAGGCAGAGGTTCAGACCTGGACACCCTAGCTGCCCGAGGAGGGGCATCATTACCCTTCACCCTTCTTCCAGCAGCCCCGTGTCCACCCGGCATGTGAGAAAGGTAGTCATGGATGCTTCACATTGTCTGTGCCCTGGTGATAGAGTGGGGTCAGCAGCCTGGAGCTCTCCTTTCAGGCAGCCTGGGGTGACATTTCTGCAGTAGGAAAGCCCCTTCACTGTTCCTCTGTTGAGCCCATGACTCTCCTGGAAGATCTGCCACTCTAATTCCCCACTGCACCCCTGTCTCAGGATGGAGGCCACGAGAACAAGTGCCTTCTATGGGCCCATTCATGGAAAGTCAGATGGTGCTGGGTGGGGTAAGCTAGATGCTTCTGAAGCAAGTTCAGAGCTCTGTCAGCATGCTAGAACCAAGTACCCACAGGTTGTCTTTCCTTATGGGTATTCATGTTTCTTTCTAGCAGGGTAGGAAATGACAGGGTAAGGCGGGCATATGCTTAAGGCGGATTATTACACCAGGTTTTTATTGGGCTTTGAGTATCCCTGGGTTGTTTTTAAAAATAGGGAAAAAGAAAACTTTGCTCAGTGCTGTGATCACTTGGCAGCACCCAGACCAAGTGCAATCTTTGCCCCTGAAAGAAGGGATGGTGAGTCCTTATCCCAGCCCTAACCTCTGCTGAGGGTCTCATGATGAACCAAGGGGGTGCAGCCTGGTGCAGATGAGGAAGAAGGGAACTACAGTTTGTTGGATGCCTGTTGTCTGCCAGTTGTTATGCTAGATACCCACGTACACTGCCATTATTTATCCTGCAAGCTGGATATTGTATAGAGGAAAAAATAAAGGCTTTAAGAAGTCAGATAAATCACGTAAAGGCACACAGATGGTAGGCAGCAGATCAGGGCTTTAGGTTCTGAGCCTGTGCTCACTCTGCGCCTCTCTGACAGTTCTCCAAGTACCTAAAACACTCTTGCTACCATTTAGATACCATTTGTTTAAGAAAGCAGTCTGGGAAATTTCTAAGAACCACCACATTCTCTTCCGCAGCCCTTGCAACTGTGAAAGCCTGTTTATGTAAAGATGTAGACTCTACCTGGGCAGGTCCCTGAGTGACCGTGAAGAGCAGAGCTCACCCTACAAACCGACGTTGGACTTGAGCACAAGTGAGAAATAAAGTACTAAGATTGGGTTGTTAGTGCAGGAGATAACTTCGCCTCTTCTATCTCATAAGAAATCAAATCTGTTTCTAAATATATCAAATTTCAGTAAAAAAAAAACTAAATAGGAGTCTTCTCAACTAAATGACAATTTAAAAATGCAAGTGCAAGATGCATATACAGTGTATCTTTAAGGCACTAAGAAATAATGGAGAAGGAAGAGTCTTTTCAACAAATGAGGCCGGACAAGTGGATATCCCCATGCAAAAAAACGAAGTTGGACCCCTACCTCACACCACATATAAAAATGAACTCAAAATGGATCAAAGACCTAAATGTAAGAGCCCAAACTACAAAACACATAGAAGAAAACACAGAGGTGAATCTTCATGTCCTTGGATTTGGCAATGGTCTCTTAGATTGGACATCAAAGGCACAAGCAACCAATAGATAAATTTGGCTTCATCAAAATTTAAAACTTCTGTGGTTCAAAGGACGCCATCAAAAAAATGAAAAAGATAGTTCACTGAATGGGAGAAAATATTTGCAACTCATGTATGTGATAAGGGACTTGTATCTAGAATGTAAAAAGAATAATTACAAAAAATTTGTTTTAAATAGCCTACTTTAAAAAAAATGGGCAAAGGATCTGAATAGACTGATATTTCTCCAAAGAAGATAAACAAATGGCCAACAGCACATGAAAGGATGCTTGACATCATTAGGCATTGGGGAAATGAAAATCAAAACCACAATGAAATACCACTTCACACCCACCAGGAAGGCTATAATAAAGATGGACAATAACAAGTGTTGGTGAGGATGTGGAAAAATCGAAACCCTCATTCCCTGTTGATGGGAATGTAAAATGCACCTGCTTTAGAAAATAGCCAGGCAGTTCCTCAAAAGGTTAATCCTAGAGTCGCCCTACGACCCCACAATTCCAGTCCTAGGTATATCCAAGAGAAGTGAAAACATATGTCCACACACATGGATACTCATGTAGCAATTAAAACAGAATGAAGCACTAACACATGCTGGAGCATGGATGGATCTTAGAGACATGCTAAATGAAAGAAGCCAGCTGCAGAAGACCGCATATTATAGGATCCCATTTATATGAAATATCCAGGATAGGCAAAATTATCGAGATTGAAAACAAATGAATAGTTGTCTTGGGCTTGGTGGCGGGAGTGCTGGGGAGAATGGGGGCATGACTGTTAATGGATATGGGCTTTCTTTTTGGAGGAATGAAAATGTTTGAAAATTAGACTGTAGTGATGTCTGCACAATCTTTGAATTGTACACTCGAAATAGGTGAATTGTATGGTACGTTAATCGTATCTCAATATAGTTGTAAAACACAGCCACGATAAGGAAAAAAAGAATGAAATATAGAAAAGGATCAGTGGATTAGCTTTGGAAAAGAAAACAAGGATAGGAAAAGGAAAACCGAGTTCAGGGGGCCTGATGGTCTATCCTCAGAGTCACTCTGTCCAGCCTTGTTTGCCAAGCCCCTCGTGTCTGGCCTAGTGTGGGAGACATGGGTCGAGAATCTAGGTGCACAGGCCCTGCCACATGACTGCTCTGGAGGCGACGAGACAGACACAGCAGAAGCACTGAGTCAGTGATGGTGACATCCAGGAGCAAAAGGAGGTCAGAAGAGGGGTCATTTCTAATTGTGCTTCTGAGAGGTTGTAAAAAAGCCAGGGGTGAGTCTGTCAAATTCTGGCTTGGCTTGCGGTGACGGCATCCTCTACAGGATCCTGGAGACAACATCGTCCTGAACTTGGGGTTCCTTTTGAAGAACTCCCTGGTGTGCAGGGGTTCTCCATTACAATTGTTGGCTGCTGTGGGGGCGGGGGGAGGTAAGCTTTGCAGAGAGCCTCAAATCCCCCCACTTGAGCTGCAAATGTCCTTATCAGGGCCCCAGAGCATTCCATATAAGGGAGGTCCTGAGGGTGGGGGGAAGAACCCAGGCCTGGGGGCAGCAGCCTGGGCTCTGGTTCCAGCTCCACCACAAACCACTTGTGTGGGAAACTCCTTTCTCTTCCTGTGCCTCAGTTTCTCATTTTGCAAAAAGAGGTCAAAGACTGTGTAGATGTCCAGCGTGACGGGACCTGGCGCAGCGATCGCCCCTGTGCTTCAGCTGGAGGGACTCTGGATTTGAAGTGACCAGTCTCACAAATGCAGCTGTGTGCAGGAGCCCAAGCAAACCATGGTGTTAAGAGAACGAATGCAAGGATGTTGTTTTTAGCCCCTAAGCTCTGGGGTGGTTTTTTGTTATGAGTAGTAGATAACTGTAGGGGGGACACCGGTAAAGGGGACAAAAGGTGTTCGCTAGCAGGGCAAACCATGCTACCCTGATTTGTATCAGCCTGGGAAGGCTGTCAGATCTAATCTGGAGGGTGGAGGAGATGCGTTACCCATACCCTGAGAACTGGGGATTTCTTTTAAAGGACGTAGTGTAGAAAGAGAATCCAAAGAAGCTGGGTGAAAACACGGACTCCTCCCCAGAGGCTTATACAGGGCCATCTGTTCTCTCCCTGCCCCTCCCCCATACACTATGTGCAGGCCAGGTGATGAAACACATGGCTAGTCTTTCTGTGAGGGTGGGGCATGCTCTGCTCTAAGAGGCATGGAATATTAAAAAGGTGGATAATCCCAAACGCATTCAGGAAGTGGTAGTGTGTGGTGATAAAGCACCCAGCGGGCTTTAGTGCCTGACAGCCCTGAGTCTGAACGTTCCCCCAGCTGTGTGCCATAGGACAAGTCACCCGACTCTTCTGAGATTCAGTTTCCTCTTCAGTAAAATGGGAATGGAAACATCTGCTGGAAACATGAAGAGGATGAAATTGGATCACGAATGTAAAGTGACGAACCCAGAGCCTGTCGGGCATCCGGAGAGGGCTTGGGGACTAGGACTATCTTCTGATAAACTCCAGGATCTTCTGGAATGGTGGACTCTTTCCCACTATGACTTATTTCCTCTGCTGTTAAAATGAGCTTGCCTTTCCGAGCACATGGTAGCTGGGTGAGGAAGCTGGCTTGGATGCCTTAGGCATGGCCAGTAATCACACACAGACGAGGAGAGAGCCTCTCCCCCAACCCTATTTCATAGTCATTCAGGAGGAACTGGGACCAAGGACCCAGACCCCTGAGCACATGCCAGTATACCTTGTGGGTCCCACCCAGGCTAGTCCGACCCTACACCTCCTTTCACTTCTCCGAAGGTCCCATCTGTTCTAGGTCTCTTGGCAACATGGTCCTTATGGAAAAGGTGGTGCAGCGCAGTAAGTCTGCAGGGTGATGAGGGTCCAGTGAGCAGATGCCCCCTGGGGAGCAGAGAAATTTACTCTTCCTCTTGGGGTGGGAGCTGCCATCATCACCATCATCGTCATCACTGTCATCATCATCACTGTCATCATCGTCATAGTCATCACTGTCATTGTCATCATCGTCATCAGGATAACAGTCACTGAGCCCCAACTGTGCTTCTCATCCACATCCATTCTTTCCATGTTTACACGAAGCCTAGGAAGTAGGTGCTGCTATCATCACAGCTTACACAGGAGGAAACCGAGGCACAGCAGGCTGATGTAACTTGTCCTGGACTGTGTACTAGTGCGGAGCAGAGCTCCCCTAAGCCCCCCATACTCTGGAGCTGGAGCTCTTAGCTCCTTCTCTGCTCAGCCTCACAGGGGGCAAGAGAAGCACAGCTGCAAGGACAGGTACAACCAGGTGGAACAAGGAGGCAAGGACAGACATGGCTGCTGACAGGGCTGCTGCCCCTCCCTCCACCAAGCACCCTTCCTGAAGCCATGCCAGTCAACTTGATGGCCACCCTTTGTGCTGGAGGTACACCTCAGACAGCCTCAAAGAGGCAGGTGTCTGGCCTGTGGGCCCCCTAAGCTGGGCCAGTCGGGCCAGTCTGCGCATGGGCTTTGTTTGAACCAGAAGCTTAAAATCCCTAAAAGGCAGAACATCTAAGCAGTGAGTGCTCTGCTCAGGAGTCAGAAAGGCCTGGGCACCCCTATTTTCCAGCTCTGACACCCTGGAAAGGGTCTGTTCTCTAGGCCTCGGTGTGCTCATCTATAAAATGGGGATGAAAATAGTGGCCGCATCACAAGCTCATCGTAAGGACTCAGGTGAGTTGTTTGTGGAGCTCACAGCCTGGTGCCCAAAAGGCACTTGGCACTTTGTCTTAGCTAAACAGTAGAGCAGGGTAACCGGTCCACACCTTGGCCAAGATAGTCAGAAAACTCTGGCAGGAGCCCTGGTGTTGAGTGACGGGTCCCCGTGAGGTCTCACAGGGTGCGTCTGGGGCCTTAGGCAGTGATGAAATCCCTTTCAGGCAAGACTTCCCATCTGGGGAGAATAACTCTGTTTTGGGCTGAACTGTGTCTGCCTCAAATCCACGTGTTGAAGCCCTGACCCCCAGTACTTCAGAAGGCGACGGTATTTGATGACAGGGCCTTTAAAGAGGTGATTACGTTAACGAGGCTGTTAGGGTGGCCCCCATCCAATGTGACTGGTGTCCTTTCCTTATAAGGGGAAATGTAGGCCTACAGAGAGACCCTCAAGGACGGAAGCGTGGACGGGAACAATGCTGCGAGGACGCAGTGAGGGGGTCGCCATCAGCAAGCCCAGGAGACGGCCCTCAGAAGAAACCAAACCTGCTGACACCCTGATCTCAGAACTGGGAGGAAATAAAGTTCTGTGGTTTAAGCCCCCTAGTCCGGGTGCTCTGTTATGGCTGCCAGAGCGAATACAAGCTCGCTCTTCTATGCACTTCCACGCATCTCTTAGCCTGCCTAAGACCTTACAGATCCTTGTGGGCAGAATTCCTGGGCCCTGCCATGGCTCCCCCTTGAAGGCCAGTCTGGCCAAATCAGGGCCCCAACCCCCAGGATCCTTCTGGAAAGGACCTTAGGAAGCCTGGATCCCTAGGGTCTAAGAGAGCACCACAGGTGTCCCCTGGACGGCTGCAGGCTTCTCCTCGAGGCAGGAAAACCTAGCGAGCCTTCAAAAGAGGCTGCCACGCACCCACTGTCCCATGGAGTCACGCTTGTGACTGGAGCTGTACACTCAGAACGCACTTATTAAAACTGCCGTGGTGTGCTTTCTCATAAAACAGACACCATCCCTTCCCAACATGGAAATCTGATTAAAGAGAAAAGAGTGTGTTCTCTTAGAGGCGACAATTGAGTCCAGAGACCCATACGGGGTATTTACCGGGGAACCCATTTGGAGATCCCATCCTGACGGTGGCTGCCTACCCAGACCTGGAGCTCATGCACCAGTAAAAACAAGAGCTAGAAAGTTCCCCTTTTAAGGAAGCGACGAGCTACTGCCTAGGAATGATAATTACCGAGGTTGCGAGGGCACAGGGGATGCTGTCGCGTCACGTCACGTCGTGTTCTGAGTTACCAAAAGAAGACAAAAGCAGTCAAAAGGGAAGGCACAATTAGAGGCAAGTGCGTATTAAACGGCACCTGTCTTGTGCGTATCGGGGAAGCAGAACTGACAATTTAGTTTTAGATACCTTAGGGGGTAAAATGAGAAAAAAACAAAAAACCAAAAAAGGTGACCAGGGAAAAGCATGGATATGTCAGGCACATACGTGCACCTCCACCCCCAGCTCCTTTCTCTTTGACACCCCGGGTCACGTTTCTGCTGTGGACCCTCGTGGTGTGGCCACGACCCCACACGGGCCGGCAGCTCACTGGCTTCTTCGGGACCAGGAAGTTGGGTCAGTCCCTTGCATGGCTCGGCTCCCCACGGGCCTGAGAGGCACCACCCATCCGTTTCCAAAGAGAAATCCTCTGAGCACCATCACAAGAAATGCAGCGCCGCCCAATGATCCTCCTGGCTTCCACTCACTTATAAGTAACGTGGGAAATAGAAGGGAAGCACCCACTCGCTTTCTTCTGGGTATCCAACACGGGACTGTCCAGGGAGGATGATGTCTTTAAGTGCAATTGGGCCCTGGAGTCAGACTTCCTGCTGCACATCTGCTTTCTGCTCGGAGCTTGTTCTCTCCTGCTGCTTTTCAGGTCAGGAGCACAAAGACTGGTGATGAATGCATTAGCCATGTCCAAGTTGCGGAGAACTGGGGGCTTCGAATGCATCAGGCCCAGCCTGCTGGGGCTGTGTTTGCAGTGGTGCTGGCCTGGCTCCTTAGCACCCCTGTGTTGGACCTGCTCTGTTGGAGCTCCACCGTGAGCTCCGCTGGCTGTTGCAGCTCCTGGGTGACCCAGGCCAGGCCTTCCAATGTCATAATAAACATCACCGAGCTTATAAAATTAGAGCCTTGAGTCTTAAGAATCGCACCAAATTGTTAACATCCTAGAAGGTGGCTGAATGCTGCATCTATGTCTTCCCTTTTTCTTGGAGGTGAGTTACTGAACAGGAATGCTCTTGCCGAGGTCCCCGTCCTGGCTCTGGGGTCCCCATCTGTACCCGGCTGGTCACCATTTGCAAGGTCAGATCCATTCCCACCAGTGTCGGCAGAATGAAGAGGAGCGCTGTTGGAAGAGGGGGTCGCTTCCTCCAGGTTCCCAGCCCCCAGCATTGCGGAGGGAGAGGGGGAGAGAGGGCGGGAGGCAGGAGGCCGGCTGCTCCCAATGGAACCGCTCATAACCCTGCAGCCGCAAATGGAGCCATCAGGAGAACACTTCAGCGAGAGGAGAACATTGCTAGAGCCAGGGGTGCCGTCTGCGGGACGGAGACGGACGCAGGTTCATTTACAGAGCACCACAGGCTGTGGCACAGGTGAGTAATTTAAAGAGGTAATTGAAATAATATGTTAGAATAATAAGCTTAGCCATCAAAGGCTTCTAGAATTTCTTATTTAATTGACAATTAGATAGACAGATCTGTAATCTACTTACTTTCGCATCTCTGCCTGGGAGGTCTTGGACAATACTCCCTGCAGAAGACAAGCCATTTTTCCTAATAAAATGTGTCCTTCGGCCCCAAAGAATTGCTGAAGACACAAGATCCATGTGGGGGCAAAGCTTTTTAAAACAACGGCCACAAAGACAACAGAAAACACACATTTTCTCTCTCAACACAGACACAGAAAGAAATTGGTCTGCTCCGGTGAGAAGTAGGGGAGGCAGGTAAGGGCAGGTGGGAACAGAGAAAGAGGAGGTGCTGTTCTGCTCAGTAAAAAATTTAACCTTGCCCCAAAAGAAGTCTGGACTTTATCCTTGCTTTTGGGAGGTGATCTCTAAGCCCTTGGAATGTTACGCCTTACAGGAGTGTCTCTGTTTGCCTGGAGGCCTCAGGTCACTGGTTGTTCAACCATATGATTTAAGGTAAGGGCTGGTCACAGGGGGTATTGATAGGGTGGGGCTGGCCACACTAAAAGGACCAACAACGTGATTCAGGGTGGGGGCTTTTGGTCACACAGTATCGGCCAACTTCGGAGAGGCCAGACACAAATCAGCTAGGTGGCCAACAGCTCATGCTCACTCGACAGAGCGCCAGAGAAAGCTCTGGACACCGAGGCTCCTGTGAGCTTCCTTGGTGGGTGCTACTCGCGAGCACCATCCCACACTGGTGCTGGGCAAGCAACGCTGTCCACCACTCCACGGGATGGCCCCCTTGTCTCTGCCCTTTGCACGTCTTCCCTTGGCTAGTTTTAATCTGTATCCTTTTGACGCAATAAACTCTGCGTATAACAGCTTTTGTGGGCTCTGTGAATCCTTTCAGTACATTATCGAACCTGAGCATGGTCTTAGGCACCCCAGAACTTGCAGTCTGGATCAGAAGTTAGGGGGTCTTGTATGGGTTGGGCACCCTCTGACCTCACAGTTGACTAACTCTCTCATATTCTTTCTACATGTGAAGAGCACTGCTAAGAACAGCTTTCATACAGGATCGGCATCTGTCAAACACATTCCCTTCCTGTTGGGGGCACAGGGGGATACCCCTGGCTCTCTCACGTGCTTCCATAATCCTCAGAACCCGCCTCTATGGAGTCGTGTTGTCTGGTCTGCCTTGTGTCCTGGGCGGTGAGCTCCCGGGGCAGGGGCATGCACAGTTGACTTGTAAAGCCCTGGGTCCAGCAGAGTGCCTCTCAGGAGGCCATGGTGCCTGGTCAGTTCTGGATACCCACCCTAGCCTGGCTCTGACATCAGGGAGGATATCAGGGATGCTGTAGCCTAAAGTCAAGGTCAGCCAGCAGTGAGGATGATGGTGACAAAACACCACTGGCTGTCCATCAGTCCATCCATCTGCCCATCCATCCATCCATCCATCCATCCATCCATCCATCCATCCCTTGAAGAAACATTTATTGAGTACCTACTATGTTCCCAGTCTCCTGGGACATGATGATAATTAAGACAAAAGTCCTTGGCTTCAGGATTCAGCTATATTCTCACCTTTGTCAATTTCATCCACACCCCTTGGCCCATTTCATCCAATGCCAGCTCCATGCAGACATGTTGCAGACTTCTCTCTCCTGCCCATGTGTTTCTCTGAGCTCTGGATCCAGCATCCACTCACTCACTATTGATTTTTCACATCATGTCCCAAAGCCCCTTCAAATTCAGCCCAACTCGTGACTAGTCCTCTCCAGGGTGAATGACACAGAGATTCCATATCTAATCCACTTACAATTAATGTCGATGTCACCTCTTGAATGTCTCTTGACGCTGTCCCTTCTCTCCAGAACCACTAAGTCCAGCATCATCTCCAGCCTGGAGTATTAACCGGTCTACCCTCACCCACTCTGACCCTCCTTCCGTCATTCTCCAAACAGCAGCCAAGAGCCCTTCTTGAAATGCACACCTGGCCATGTCACTGCCTCTCAAACCTCAGTGTCTGCCCTCTTCCTGGGGACAAAGCTCTCCTTAGCCTTATCCACATAGCCCTATCCTTGAGCACCCCACTAGCCTTTCTGGTCTGATCCCCCCTCCCTCTCCACCTCACCAGCCTTCACGTGCTCCCTTATACCCACGAGGCTCCCTCCCACCACACGACTTCTGTGCAGGCTGTTCCCTCTGCCTGGAATATTCTTGCCTGCCCGCTTCATGGAGCTAACTTCCCCTTCCTCAGATCTCAGCTCAAGGCTCATTTCTTCAAGAAATTCCTCCCAGACATCCTGAGGAGTCGTCCCACCATTATAAGCTCCCCAAGCTCTTGTTCGTGGGAAGGCTTGGAGGTCAGGTCTGATTTTTCCTCCACTAGAAGGTGAGCTGGTTGAGCACAGGCACCTCCCCTGGTTTTGTTCATTTATTTTGATTCTAGCCCTTGGCCCAGTGTCTGGCACCAAACAGTTAGTGAATAAATGACTACAAAGAATAATTGCTAATGGGGGAATTTATAAAGTGTGATGGGAAAACCAAGTAAAAAGAAGGTGTTCCTGCACATGGGGAAAGGGACAAGGTGGGGAATTGGCTTTTATAGTGGAGGGGGCTTAGAGTAGATGTTTTCAATAGAGTAGGGGTTCTCTAAACTGACCCCAGGGAAGACACCCAAGGGATCAGAGGGAAAGCACATGTGAAGATCCAGAGGTAGGAAGCAGCACGGTACGTTTGGGGAAGCCTGCAGATTGCAGTAGAGCGCAGAGTGGAGCATTATGCAGGGGAGAGCGAGGGCTGACGATGAGCTGAGAAGGCAGGCTGAGGCCAGCTTAGAAAGCATTTGTATCCCATGCTGGAGAGTGAGTTTATCCAGACCTTCCCAAGGAACAGATGACCGCCCCCTTCCTCCCAACAAGTGCTCCTACAGCCCCAGCCTCCCTCCCTAACAGATCTCACCACACTGGGTTATGTTTGCCAGTTTTCTTGTCTGTCTCTCCCAGCAGACAGCACCTTGCACAGTGCCTGGCACACAGTGGGCACTCCCTCCATCCTTTCTGAATGCATCAGTGGCATACAGCATGGATGGGAAGGGAAAGAAAGTGGCGGGAAACTGACGATGTGTGATAAGAAAAGCCTCCGATAGGACAGTGACAGACCTGGGAGGAGGAAGCCCTGTGGGGTTTGAAGGTCCTAATTTGCAAACTGCTTGGCCGAGGGGGGAGAGCACTGTGGGAAGAGAGGAGCAGGGGGAAGGGATGCTTCGAGCTCTGGAGGTCAGGTCAGAAGCAGCAGAACAGAAGTGGGGTGAAGAGGCTCAGAGGAAGACTCTCACTGTGTGCAAATCAAGAGCGAGTGGGTGGCGTCGGACCACCAGGGCGTGATTCTCGCTGCATCTCCGGCTCACTGCTGCGTCTGAGTCCTTATGTGGAGGGTGGCGGACAGCGCAGGCTGCTGGGAAGTTCAGTGCCTCAAAACACGTAACCCCTGGGTGGGCAGGTCTGTCCTAACAGGCAGCTCTTGAAGAAAGAGACAATCACGGTGGCTCGGGGGTCTGCCAACTCTCCCATGTGTGTTAAGACCTCTGGATGCAGCGTGATGTCACGGAAGTGATACAAGTTGTCACCAGCTCTTCTAAACGTGGGTGCTGCTGAACGGGGTGAGGACCGGGGCAGAGTTCCCTGCTCACACCACCAGCACATCTGGGACTTGGGCAAGAGAAAGGACACCTGGGGGGCCCTCCTCTGCTGAAGTCAGAACCAGTCCCTCAGTGAGAAGGTGGGTGCCAGGTGGCTATTCTCTCTTTCGTCAGTGCGAATCATGGGAAGGAGCCTCAGCCCATTCAGCCAGGACACCTGAGCAAACACGGACCGAGGGAAGGAAACCACAGTCCACCACACCACCCATGGTTTCGAGCCAGCTCATTTCTCCTCCAACCTTGTGTCCCGGCTTCCAGAGCTTCAGCGAGTCTGGCTGTGCGGGGAGGGGAGCACGCTGAACTAGGAGTCCGGAGGGGCTTCTGTCCTGATTCAGCAATGGTTCGGGGCAAGTCGCCGCTCTTCTCCGGGCCCACATTCCTGCCAGAAGGATGAGGAGGCTGGACTATGTGCAGACTGAGCTTCCTCCACGTTCCAACTCCCGAAGATTCAGTTTGTTGCTGGGGTGTCAACTATTTCCGCCCTGCTGCTGGTTCTTAAGCTGTCTCCCGTTATTCTCATTAAGCACGGGGCATCTGACACACGCCTGCCTGTCGCTCTTTGTTCTCAAACAGAGGACTTCGGGGTCACAAGTGTGAAGTGTCAGTGGCTTACTGTGGTGGAAGAAGCTGGTCTTCAGCCTGTCGCACTATTTTGCATGGCTTGTTGTCACAGGCAGGGACAAGGTCGCCGGGCTGCTCAGATGGACCAGAAATGTGTGTATTTAAAAGGAGAGGCCTTGCTCCTGGCCCCAGCCAGAGGCAGTTTTGTCTGCTCCGTCCCGTGGGGAGCTGGACTGAAGGCAGTGTCTCCCCTCACCCTGCTCTGGGACCTCCAGGACTCACCTCCTCCAGGAGGCCACACCAGCTCTGGCACTGACCCCCCGGCCTCTTCTCCTTGCTGATGACGTTCTGAGTGTCGAAGTCTTAGGACCATGGCTCCCTACCGCTGGATAAACAGATCGACATCTCCATTCTTTTCCAGGGAGGTAGATTCAGGAAGACAGATCCCAGGAAAGGCTAAGGAAGCCATTGAATCGCTGGGGCGGCTGTCTGTATCCCCAGGCCTTCTGGTCTCTTTGGGGTCCAGCTTTGCCAAGAGGCCTTTCTTTGAGGCTATGGCTTCTGGAGCACAGCTGCCCACATCCAAATGATGTGGCAGGATAATGGGAGTCCAACACAATCATTGGAGGAGCTAGCGGTACAGGTGTCCAAGTGGGCCTGCCAGTCAGCCTTTGAGCCCATCTGCAGGATTCCTGCATTCCAGCAATAACCAGGGGTTGGGGCTGAGAGCCGTCTCCACGGGGTCTGACATCCACATGCCCTTTGGTGATAAGTCATAGTTGGTTTCAGCCTTGGGGCTCACCCCCAGCCCCTGCACCCCACTGGGGAGCAAGTGGGATGGAACTTGTCCCAGTGATTCAGAGCAGGTGCAGGATGTCTCCCTGGGCCCAGGGACAGGGAACTGCTTTCCTGTGGCCCACAGGCCTTGGGGCCAATACCAGAAGGCAAGGCAGCCAAAGCAGGCCCTGTCCTTCCTTTTGCTGCACAAGGAAGGGCAGCGGTGTGGGAGGCACAGGAGCTCCTGGGTCAGGTAGGAGTCGGAGAGGCTCCTGGGCCTTCCTGTCCCGCCCTGGACCCGGGAAGGCGCTGGCTCTGAGCTCAGACACAGGTTTGGCACCATCTCAACCACAGCTTTCAGCCACTTTTCTGGGTTCTTTCAACTCACGTTGCTTCCTCTTGCCTGAGGATCTCCCTCCATGTGGCTTCCTCTGCCTGGAACCCTCTGCCCCGCCTTTCATCTGACACAGATGCCCACATCCTTTTTCTCGACACTCCTTCTTCCCCTAGCCTCCCTGGGATCACATCTTCTCATCTTCTTCCTGACTTGCTGGCTGCTTCTCCCCAGGCTCTTGGCCAGCTCCTTTCTGTCTGACATCCAAATGTCTGGGGGAGTCCACGGTGGACCCACGCCCTCCCCCCTCCTTTATCTACACTCTTCCATGGAGCAATGGCAGTTAGCCCATGGCCTTAAATTCCATCTATGAGCTGATGACTCTTAAATTTTATCTCCATTTGGACTCTCCTTGACCTACCAACTTTCAAATGTACACTGGGTGACTCTAATAAGGCCATGGAGCACGACGTGACCAAAACCAAACTCCTCACTCCCCATCTCCCAAACCTGTTGCTTCTTCAAACTCCTCCATCTCAGGGAATGATCCCCTGTACTCCAGTTGTTCGAGCCCTAAGCCCAGGTATGACCCATCCATCATTCTCTCTCATCCTCCATGATCAAATCATCTGCTCAAGCCTTGACTCTGAACCCCAAACTGTGTCTCTTGGGATTCATCATTACCGGCCCGTCAGGGCTCCCATCATCTCCTGCCTGCACTGATGTAAGAGTGTCAGGTGGTTGGGGGTCTCAAACACATAAACCTGAGGGTGTCGACTCACCTGCATAAAACCCTCCCGTGGCCCCCATTGTCCTCAGGATAGGATTCCAGCTCCCTGACTTGGCTGATGGGCTGTGCATGGCCTGGCTCCTGCTGCCCTCCCTGGAACGCTGTCATTCTCCTACGTCTTCCCTTCCTCTGCTCAGTCACAGCAGCCTCCTCAGCTACTCCAACACGACAGGCTTGTTCTCTCCCCGGGGACCTTGATTTTGTTATTCCCCCAGCCTGGCATGTTCTTCCCATGCTCTTACTATGGCTGGCTCCTTTCCTGTCATATTGTCTTCCCATAGAGGCCTCCTCTGATCCCCCCGACCTAAAGTAGCCACCCTGGTACCCTCTACCAGGCCACCGTTTTAAGTGCCCTGATATTTTATTTTGTGATTTGTTTGTTATCTTTCTCTCCACTGGAATATAAACTCCACGAGCAGAAAGGTTCTCTAGAGCCTGGAGCAGTGTCTGGAACACAGTAGGTGAAGAACCAATGGCCCCTGGTAGAAGGAGGCAAGATGACAAGCCAGGAGACTGGTTCACACACGTGGGGTTATGTTGGGCTCCATGAAGGTGGTGGACAGGGGATGCAGAGAGGCAAGAGAAATAGGGGGGACAAAAGTGCTAGGATGGTGATGGGGTGCAGGGAGGGGGTGACTCCTGGTTTCCTGGGATGCGGAATATTGTAGGAGATGGAGGGTTGCAGGGCAGCAACAAAAGAACAGTGGTGAGTAACATTTGGGACTTGTTGACTTTGCCCAAGAGAAATCTGAGCAGAGCTGTCCCAGGGGGCAGTTAGATGGATGGTTCTGGATCTGAGAAGAGGCACAAAGGAGGAGAAGTTGCACCTTTACCTTTATATACCATAATGGGAGCCCTGGGTGGGGCCCAGCCCTCAGGGAAAAGAGAGTGGCCCAGGAGAGAGCACCCCATTGCCTGTTCATGGCCATTCAACTTTCGGGCTCTCAGGACTTCTGACCCCATTGACTGCCCCATCCCCTTGTGAGGTCTTCCAGACCCTAGGCTCTGTGAATTTACCCTCTCCTGGTCCCCCCGACTCCCCTGACTGTGCCTTCTTAGTCTTCATCGTAGGCTTCCTTCTGGAATGTTCTGTGAATATCTGTGTAGTTTGCTTTCTCCTGGGGCACTCTCTTCTCCCTCTGTCTCCGAATGTGAACTTATTGGGAAATAACGTTTTGTAATCAGTTAATTACAGATGTAAGTAGTCATAATGAGTTTCTACTGGATCAGGTGGGCCCTAATCCAATGATTGGTACCCTTATAAGAAGAGAAAATGGGGACACAGACACACATAGAGACAAGTGCTGTGTGACGACGGAGGCAGAGATTGGAGTCACTTTGCCACTAACCAAGGGACATCAGGGATTGTCAGCAGCCACCAGAAGCTGAAAGAGGCAAGAAGAATTTTCCTCTATTGCTTTCAGACAGAGCACGGCCCTGCTGACACCTTGATTTTGGACTTCCAGCCTCTCGAGCCTCGAGAGAATATATTTCCGGTTTAAGCCTCTGGGTCTGTGGTTGTTGGTTACAGTGGTCCTGGGACACTAATGCAATGGTCAAGGTTAAGTTGGCTGAGCCTCCCACCCTGATGCCTCAGGATGAGGCAGGCAGCCGGCAAGCCCTCCCTACAACACCCACATGTGCCCGAGCTCTGGGGCTCCCTCCCCAGATGTTCCTTTGCTTCCTGCAGCCAGGATGAAGACGCAGAGGCTGCCTCCCTGGCCTCTGCAGATGCTGGGCTTGCTCCTCAGTGCTAGTTCTCTGCAGGGCACCATTTGTCACTGCTGCAAGGAGGCGGGTGAGGCCCAGCTCCAAGGTGACCCATTCCCTGCCACACAGAGGAGCCCATCACAGATCTATTTGCTGTGGCCCCAGCTGCAAACAGCAGGAGATCACTTCTCCAGGAGGCATCTGAGGACCAGGCCCCTTGGTCCCTGGCTAAGGAGGGCTAAAGACAGACACACACCCCCAATCTGTAACGATGTAGATCCCACAAAGACTGATTATAGGAAGAGCGCCCATGCTTTGAAGCAAGGCATGGTCAGGCAGGCTGCAGCTCAGAGAGGGGGATCGTCCTCCCACTCAACTCCAAGTCCCACTTATAAGATCAGGTTAAACCAGTTTTTTTCTGCTGCCCCCTTGTCTTGGGAGTGAGGTCTAGGGCACACGGAAGCAGGTTAGCTCAGGCAAAGAAGTACCCATGAGCTAACCCACTCCAGATGAATGCCAGAAGGCTTTTGGCAGCACCCACTTCTTTATGGGGAGGACCCCTATGTCAGTGCTCCTCAAGCTTCTCCTCCAGAGTCCTCCCAGAGGCAGGTGAGGGTGGGTCCGCGGGCACTGGCTATGGATGGACTTCAAGGCAGCTCTCCAAAGTCAAAGACAATTCACCCCCGCTGTATGTCTTATCTTAAAAACTCTTGTGAATTTTGTATTCAACTCCATAAAATAAACTGCCTTATTTTTAGTGAAACAGTGACATCCTACATTATTTACAACTAAATTGTTAGCTCTGTGCATCTTCTCCCATGTGGACAACTCAGCATCACACCACAGGCGCAGACGAGAGTAACTCGGAGGTGGGCTGTGGGTCTGCAGGAGGGAGGGAACCAGCCAGGAGCAGCGGGCACAGTCTACTCGTCAGAACGCCCTGGAGTGTCACTATGGGAGGGAAAAAGCACCTAGAGGCTTCTGGGGGCTAGTCTCACAGCTGGAATGGCCTCTCCTGTTGCCACTGAGCTACCCCCACCGTCTCTAGGTCAGTGTGTGGTCTCTGGCTGTGAAGGCTGCTTTTAGAAACGGGGCTCTCAGGGGAGAGGCTGGCAGGAGCACAGCCACAGGGGGTGGGGTGGGCAGGCAGCCCAGAAGCGGGGGGCCTAGCCGGGGACCACCCCAGCTACACATTTTCCACCTGTTCGCATAGAAGGTTTGGTCAGAGCAGAAGGCCAAACTGGGAGGCCAAATCTTGCTTTTCCTTCTCTCCACCTCCTTAGTAGGGAGTAGCTCTACCTACTCTCAATCTTTCCAGACGTCTAACCCTGAGGCAGACTGCCCTGAAGGTTGGCTTACTGGATAACCCCCTCGGGCCCTGGTGGGTGCCCTGCTGCCCTGGGCTGCTTCCTATGTAGGAAGCAGGCACCTAGTGGCTGAAGTCAGTTCCAGTCCCTGCTCCCCACTCTGCTGGAGATGACAAGGTCCCTCTCGTGCCCCTGAGGGTCAGCAGAAGGCCTGCCCAGGTGGCCAGCTGGCAAGCCCAAGAAAGCTGCATCCAAGCCTCACTCCAATCCTCTCGCCCAGGCAGAGGCCCAGCTGCCTGAGAAGCAACTGAAAATAGAGTCTAAGTCTAAGCAGCTTAGTGGGGTTCTAAGAAGGGGGCCAGTGGGGTGGGGCTGGGGCCAGAGGGACCCCGGGGCTTCTCAACCTGGCCTTGGGAAGAATCAGATGGCTGCAAGAAAAAGAACAGTGCTCCTAAAAGTTCCACTTATCTTCTATTCCAGGGACTGGAGTCACTTAAAGGTGTCCCAGTGCCCTTGGTTAGATGGGAGCCCCACCCCCTCGGCTCCGGAGCTGCAGTGTAAAATGGCCTGGGTTTATTCTCTTTGCAAACACACGCACAGGGAGACCATCTAAACGGACAGCTCATCCTCTCCCTGCGCAGCACAGCCCCGGCTGTCCGTGTCTACAGGACCCAGAGCAGGCCGAAGAGACATTTCCCAGAGTCCCTCCACAAACATCTCCAGGGTAAACTCAGTCTGATTGCCTCTAGCCCAGAAGAGGTCCCACTGCCTTCCCAAATGCACAGCTGGCCTGCCCCAGACACTCTGGGGTCAGGCCCTGGGAAATTTGCTCTGAATTTGCACCTTTGGGGTAAGAAATAGTGAAAACGGTAGTTTTCGGAGTAGCCTGGCCAAAGCCAGCCACCGTTCCACCCAACCCCTCAGCCCTCGCTGCGCTGCCCCCACTCCCCGGGATATTCCTTTTCATCCCTCTTGGTTTAGCTAATCCCTGCTCAGGCTTGAAGTCTTAGGTCAGGGAAGCCTTTCTGCCCACTGGGCTGGATAAGCTCTTTTGATGTGTCTGGTGGGCACTCATTCACTCACGTGCGCATTCACAGGACAAAGACGTACTGCAGCCTAGAACCTGCCAGCCTGTGCTGGGCAGCGGGGGTCCAGGCAGACAGGGCACGGGGTGGGTGGGTAAGGGATGAGAGGCCGCTTAGGTCTGGTGCTTAGGTCTGGCGGAGGAGCCGCAGCTCCGGGGACTGGAAGTGCAGCACTTCCCAAGGTCTGCCCCTAGATAGCTAAGTGGCGGAGGCAGCACCCCCTCCTTTCTCCCCCCACCCATCTCCTCCTTAGGTCTCCCGGTCTCCGCCTGGATGGCTGCGCTCGGCTGAGACTTTGGGTCCATGGTACCGAAGCACCTCGCCGGAGGAGCTTGCCCCCCACCCGGCGCGGCGGCTCAGACAAAGGCAGTGCCAGGAACAAAGGCTGCGCCACCGCGGCCGCGCGCGGGCGTGCGGATTTGCTGCGCTCCACGCTTGTGCCCCCACGCGGCCTTTCGTCTGGCAAACATTCATTTAAAAAATCAAATGAAGGCAGAAATCCTCTTCCCCAAACATGTTTCGACCTCTGGGATGGGGGAGGGGCGACGAGCGCCCCCACGATCAGGAGCAGGGCTACGGAGGCGCAGGCAGGGCCGGCCCCTGGGCTGCGAGCGCACGGCGCTCCCTGCGGCTCGCGGGTCCCGCAGGGCTGGGGAGAGGCGCGGCCCTTAGGGTGAGCGGTGCCCTGCCGCAGTCGTGGCGGGCGCGAGGCGCGGTGCTGCCAGCCTGCCGGCGGCGAAGCACCCCTGCATTGCAGAGCGCGGGGGGCGGGGCGGGCATGACTGCGTGCGCGTGTGTGCCTGCGTGGGCGTGCGCGCGTGTGTGCACGCGCGCTGCCCGGCCGCCGCGCCCCAGTTTGCTTGGCGCCGCAGTCCCTCGCCCCCTCCCCTTTGCACCCCCTGTCCTCCCCCTCACCGCCGCAGCACGCGCGTCCACACCTCCCAGCAGCTCCCAGGGCGAAATCTGCCCAGTAACCGTGGGGTGGGAGGGGAGAGAGGAGCTGAGAGGAAGGCTTCTGCCAGCCTGGTCCCCGCAGCATCTTCCCCCACACAAAGTTCACTGCTAAGCCACAGGCTGGCCAGGGGCCCGTAGACCCCCTACCCTCGGGGCTGTCCCAGCTGTCCCCTTGGCACGAGGCAGATTATGCCCTGGCACTGCGGCTGCACTTCTGGCTCCTCCCTCCCCCTACGGTTATTATTTATCAGGCTGGTGAAATCCTGGAAAACTTTTCCTTTGGTGGATAAGGCGCTTGTATTCCTTTAGGGAAGGGGTCTCACGCTTCCTCTGCTCTGGCCAACTTCCCCTCCCATTACTTGAAAGGATACCTGCCCAAGACAAAAGGGAGAGGGATTCATCAGGTCTTGCAGGGGCTCTGGTCTGTTCTCTGTAGCGGTGTGGGCCTCTCCAGTCTTTCCCCCAACCTGTCATCTCTCCTGTGTATTTGGCCAGGGGCTGGAGGATGCTTATTTCCACTGGAGGCCTCTGGAGGTCAGAGCGCCAAGTCCTCTCAGGAGGGGGCTGCTGGGGAGCAGGTGCCAGGCACGGTAGCAGTTCATCGCCTAAGGGAGCTGGTAGGCTGAGGACTCTGCCATGTGTTTGTAATGAAGGAGAGGGGTTTCCCTTCCCCGTGGTCTCTGTCACAGCACCCTCCCCTGCCAGTAAGCTCCCGGTACAGCTTACTCTCTGGGCTTCCACGGCGGGGGCGGGGGGGGACACGGGACTGCCTGACTGAGGCTTGGCTTTCGGAAGGACTCCATCTCCCAGGCAGGTCCTACATTGGTCCCAATATCCTCCAGTCCATCCTGGTGAGGTGACCTGGTCACTTGGGGAGAGCCAGGATTCTGCAGAATATCCTGCTCCATTTCCCGTTTGTTCTGCAAAACTGAAACCGGATTTCCTGAACGGGAGCCCCTGGTCACCCTGCCCTTCTCTGTTACAATCCTGCAGGTCATCGTCACTGCTCCGGCTGGCTCCAGTCTTGCCCAGGGTGGCTGCCAAGGCCAGCCCGGTGCTCCCACGCAGCTCCTGCCAGGGTGCAGATGCCTGCTGACCCAAAGCCACCTCTGGGAACAGCTCGGAGGGTTTGGTGGCCAGGGTAGCCACCAAGCACCCTATTGCTGCTGGAGCCGGGCGGGGATGAGGCTGAGATTTGCACACGGCTCAGGAAAGTGGCCCAGGGCACGTGCCCAAGCCCAGAAGATCCTCCAGCAGCCAGCAGCAAGGGGGAAGTCAGAGTTGACAAGGCAAAGGGCTGCTGGGAGCAGCAAAGAGGTGCTTAAGGAAGTGATCCCTGCAGAGGGCCCAGGGGCGGCTTAGGCAAGGCCCACACCTCAGGCTGATGAGGTCTCTGGCGAGTACCCCAAGGACTGGTGCTTCTGCAGGCTGCCCTGATACTGACGTGTGTGCTGCCATCCCTCCCACTCTGTCTGGGGGCTGAGAGTGGACGACCAGCTCAGCAACCCAGACCAGCTCCAGGGTTTCTGCTAGGCATGCCCAGAGCTGGGAAGGGCAACCTCTGACCTAAGCACCCCCCACCTGTCTTTGGCAGCTTTTCTCTACAGAGCCTCTGGTGCCAGTGCTCACTCATGTTCAAGGCCAATGGCTCTCCGAGAGCCGTCCTGGGACAGCAGATCCTGTCTCCTCCATCTGAGCCTACTGGGGCTCCCTGGCCCTCCACCCTCAGCCATGATGATGATCCCGGACTTGTTTCAGATGCTCCATGGGGCCAGGCTAAGGCAGACACAGTCTAGAAGCTGGGGGTGACAGGTGTTGGGGGCTTCCGTAAGGTTTGGTTTGTTATCCCTAAGAGGTGAAAGCACTTAGTACACAGCCCAGCCCCCACCCCCAGACCCCCATCCAGGCCCTGGAACATGAAAGGAGTCGAGTCTGAGCCACCTCCCCTCGGCTGCCCACATTGGCTTCATCTCTAAGAGGCTCAGCACTTGGTGATGGCCTCCGGGGGCTTGCTCTTTGACGGCACCTTAGAAGTTGGCTTGGGGGGCAGTAGAGGGTGTTCAGACCCTGCTTCTCAGGAGCTAGCCAGAGAGGGACCTCTTAGCAACTCGGGGGTTTGTCTGGCCACTCAGATCCCCCGGCAGGAGTAACACCCACAGGCCCAAATGCACATACTTCATTCTGTGCTGGTGAGAGACCCAGATTGAGGCAGTGACCCGGTCGGTCCTTCCGTGGTGGAGACTTTTGCCCTGAGTGGACATTAGGGAACCTGAATGCTTCCTTCTTTCCCACACCCTGTGCACAGGGTCCCCAAGTGTCCCTTTTCCTCAGCACCTGGCAAGGTGACCCGAGCGCTGTTCTTACCGTCCAATGACAGCCAGTCGTGCTGGGAGGAAGGGAGTGTGGGCAGGGCCCGAGCTTTGTACTCAAACACCACTGAGTTGGAGATGATCTGGTTGTTGAAGGCAACTTGTAGGGTCACAAGACCAGTGTCATGGGCTGAAAGCAAAGGAAAGAGAGGTCAGGGCAAGGGGCGGGGCTGGGCACCCTTCAACTTGGAACCACTCAGGAACCTGGAGTGGCCCCTCCCCGCCCCCTTCACTGGGGGTCCCAGCCTCTGCCTGCTCATTCCTCGAGGCCCAGATGTAGTGCTTCTTCTTCCTGGAAACTTCTCTGGACCCCAGACTCAGCCAGGCGCCCTGTGATCACTCCCACATCCGTATTGTACTTGCTTGTTTCTCCTCGGCTCCCTGGTGAGGGCAGGTACTGGGAAGTCAGCATGGATTTGCTGAATGAATGGTCCCCAGCCCTGCCCATGGCTGCCTGACTTCTCCCTCATCCCACCCATCCTAGATGAGGTCCAGGTACAGCATTTGCTTTGGAGTCTTTGTGCTTATTTCTCTCTTTCACCTTATCCTACAAGCTTGTCGTGATGCGCTCGGCATGGCCTTCCATGTATTTTCGGAAGTTCCCCTGCCTTCCTGATGAGGGCAGGAGCCTCAGCTGCACCTGTTACTCTGGGCCCATGGGGGCCGAGCTGGGGGTGCTGATGTGAAGCCTGCAGCTCCCTCCAATGCCTAGACGGTGGGCTTTGGCAAGGCAGGCCCCTGTGGGTCTCATTAACTGTTCTGTCTCCAGCACAGGGCCCAATGAAGACTGTATTGCTTGAATAAACAACTGGGACATTCTGACTGTCGGCAAGAAGAGAGCCCATACGTGGCAGAAACCTGCTTCATTCCTGGGGTTCGGGGATGCATGGCTCCTGTTGAAATCTTGGGGCCCGTGGCCCACAGAGACAGCCCTGAGGGCCAGTATGGGCATACAGGCTGCTCACCCCACCAGGCCTTGTCCTCTGGTAGACGTCAGGGATATGTGCTCTCTGCCCTGCTTTTCTGGAACACCAGATACTAGTGCCCAGGGCCTCCCCAGGACAGATTTCCAGGGAGGACGCACACGGGCATCATGTTACTGTTTGGGCTCTTGGTTTGCAGCTTACAGACTTGAGAAAACTGTCCAAGTCAGCTGCTCCCCAGGGCAGAGTAGAGCTCCGGCTTCCCTCTGAGGCAGACCTTATTTCCCATGGGAAAACCAGCTCATTGACCCGAGGCCTCTGTTCATCCAAGGTGGGTGTATGACGCCACTGTCCCCAGAGCAGATCTTTAGGACATCACTGCCCCGGGCTGACCAGTGGGTTTTCCCTCTCCGCTTTGCATCCTGGTGTGGTCTCTTAGCTCCAGACCATGAGCTGAACCCGCTGGCTCCACGGTAGGTGGGTGTCCCATAGGACCTCCTCGGTGCCTCTCTGGGCAGAGGTTCCCAGCCAAGTCCAGAACCTCCGGAGGCCCTGACAGCATCCCCAGGCAGACTTCCAAGTCCCTAGTCACTCATCCGCCCTGGAGATTTGCCTGGTTTACCAACAGGAAGAAAGGGCAGCCAGCACACACCCCATCTGAACCCGCTCAGCTCTGCGCCTGTTAGCAGGCCTCCTGGCCTCGGCTGGCGGCTGGGGAGCCCAAGGCTTCTCTGTGACAGGTGTTCTGACTCGGAGAGGGGGGTGGTCCCTCAACTGCTATTCTTCACACCTCCCGGCATCCCCCAGCACTGTACAACCTGTGATGCTGGAATGTGGCTGATCAAAAGCATCCCATCTTTCCACAGAGAGACAGAACAGAGAGGAGAAGACCTATCAGAGTTTCCGGGTCCCAGACCAGCACCTTGGTGCAGGCAGGCCATCGCCTGGGGCACATCCTCGGCTCTCTCCCCCTCCCCTCATTCAGTCCATCAGCGAGTCCTGGCCCCTTCACTGTCTCTGTCTCCCCTGCCACCACTCTGGTCCAAGCTGTCAGCCTTTCTCACCTAGAGTCCTGCTGTGGGCAACCTCAGCCCACTCGAGACCTACCTGTTCCTGCCGGGATGGTGTCAGGGGGCCACATCCCAAGGCCCCCACCTGAAACTGGTGGGAATATGTTGCCCAGGGAGCTCCCCTCCTGAAGTTGGGATATCACCCCTCTGCCTGCTTCCTACGGTTTCTCTGTTTCTGTTCTTCCTCCCGGCAATCTGTTCTCCCACGCACCCAGACTCATCTTTTAAAGACATAATTTAGATCGCATCACTTCCCTACTTAAAACTAATGGCTTCCCATTGCAAGTGAAACCAAATCAAACTCCTTCCCGTGACTCAGAAGGAGGGACATGGGTTGGTCCCCGCCATCTTCTCCAGCCTTGCTGTGTTCAGCTCCCCCCACCTGTTCCGCTCTCCCTCCAACTTGCTTGGAGATTTCTTGGTGTCCTTTTATCTTTCTGTCTCTTGCAGTAAAATGTGAGAGCTGGGTACAGATCTGTCCTGATCACCTCTTCATGCCCAGTGCCAAGGTCAGTGACAGGCATGGTACAACCACTCGTCCCTTTGTTGAGTGAATTGCTTCAAAATGCAGTGCACTTGCCTGCGTCATGTTGAATTTCACCCCTTGCCTTTGGTGACCTCCCAGGAATCCAGAGGGGGGCTGTCCTGCCAGCCAAGTCTTCTGGTTGGTGGCTTCTCCTGTCTCCTCCTGAGCCCAGGGGGGCCTTTCCCGAAGTCCCAGGTCTTCCGTCACCACCCCTTCTCCCTGAGCTCGGTGCCCTGACTTGATTGTCTCTCTCCCGTGTTTGGAGCACTCCTGAGATCTCAGAGGATGCAGACTCGTTCCTGCATGTGGTCTGTGGCCAGTGACGGTGGGGGACCATGTTCCCGGTCAGGGTCTGGTCTCCTCATCAGGGTGCCAGGCTAGTGAGTGGTGGCCACGTGTGCTCCCTGTGTCCCCTCCCCCCGTGTCACTCCCAGCTCCTAAGGCAGCTCGGTATGTGCTCCCAGGCCTCTGAGCCCTTCCTTTCGGCAAGGCCAGTTTGGTTCTGGCTTCGAGCGTTCCTTCTTCAAGATCAGCTCATTCCCCGAGCTCTTGGAAGGCTGTATCCTGAGCAGCCAGAATCGTCCCCCAGGACAGTGGCTTGTTTGCCTGACTGATTCCTCCCTGGGCTGATTGCTCCTTGGGGTCAGCATTGGGCTGTGGGGCTGGGTCTTAAGTTCTGCTCCATTCTAGATGCCTACCAACGCCTGGTAAACAGTTTGATGAATGAAGGAATGCATGCATACACCCAGCACTGTCTTACAGTGACGTGCTTTTGTTTGGGCCTTAAAGCAGATATGTCCAAAGGGGACCCCCTCTTTGCGGTTAGTTGCAGAACAAAATGGCGCTCTGGCAGCGGGGCCTTGGCTCTCAGTCTTTGCCTGCGCCTGTGCCTTCCCATCCCTGGGTCCAGGATGTGCTATGTTACAGGGGCCTGAGCTGCTGGGAGACCCGCTGGCCTAGGCACACTCTGCTGCCAGTTCTCGGGACCCAGGAATGCTCTGGGACCAGGACAGCGGCCTGCCGAGAGACCTAACGGCACGGATCCCCTCTCTTCCTTGAAACGGAAAGCACTAAGGCCTCGCGCATGGACACCTTCACGAACTGAGCCTGTGAACCAAGTGCTTCATGGACCGCCCTTCCTCTCTGCTCTCGCCCATCTGACAGCTGGTTTTTAAGATGTTGAAATGGAGGCCCAGAGAGGTCGAGTACGGAGCTAAGGTCACCAGATGGTAACTGGCTGATCTGGGATGTGCCGTGATGTGACTGATTCAGCACCCAGGACGCGCCAGGCCCTGGCCCGGGACATCGTCCAGAGGGCATGCAAAGGCCAGTCTTTTTTGTGGAGGGTCAGATAACCTAGGACAGGCAAGGTCTGGGTCCTCAGCCAGGCAAAGGCCAGGTACAGGAAGTGGCTTCTATTTATAGGCCAGGCGAGTCCTGTTCCAGCAGCAGGTGGCGAGTGGACAGTGTAATAACATGCTGCCCTCTCCCCCTACCCCCCTGGAGTAGAGGTGGTGGGGAGTGGTGGGCATCTGAAGGGCTGTGCTCCAGACCAAGTGGGGCTCCCGGGAGCAAAGGGGGCTAAGTGGGTCCTCTGGAGCCAGCCAGGCAGAGGTGGGGGCAGGGCCAGTAGAAGGAGGCCACCATGGGCACCATCCCTGGCTCCCTGAGATGTTTGTGGTGAAGGAGGTGCTGAGTGCACGTGGGGGCTGAACCCGTGAACCCAGTTCTGGAGCATTCTGCTCTGGGGGACTGCACAGGGAAAGGAGAGAGAGAAAAGGAAGAATGTTCCATGTGAATCCAGGAGCCCCAGGCTGGGGGGAGGGTGTGGGGTGAGGCAGATAGCTGGGGTGGCCCAAGGCCCCTGTCCCCACTTGTCTTCCCCAACCCTCGGCCTCCACAGGGAGCACTCTCTCTTTTTGTGGACCCTGGCTTCAGATAACATGGGATAGGCACTCTCTCCATTTACTGCCTGGGCGAGCTGGACAGGCCATCCCTGGAGCTAATGTCAGCCAAAGGATCTTCCCAGCACCAGCATGGGGATCAGAAAACAAGAACCCTACAGACAGGTTCCTTCACAGATACTGATCTTCTTGTGATGTGCCCTGGGGATGCCTGGTGACCAGGGAAGACACAGATCCTGCCCACGTGGAGCTGGCAGGCCGGGGGCGGGGGAGGTGGTAATGGCCCAGAGGTCAAGGACTTGAGCAGACAGGGACGGCAAGCTAAGCAGATGTCGGTGAGCAAGGGAGGGTGAAGATCAGAGCCACAGGGACAACAGGGGTGTCTTGCCCCTGAAACCGGAAGCAAGTTATGTGCACGTGCCTTTTTCTGGGTGCAGGGTAGATGGTTTCACATTCTCAAGGGAGTTTGTGCAGATTATTCTTAGTTTGACGCCCTCACCACCCCCCCACCCTTCCGCTGCCTTCACTCCGTCCCTCTCTGAGCTGCTCAGTGCCCCAGGGCACTGACCCTGTTGGGCCATGCGGCCTGGGCTCGCTCTCTCTCTTGTGGCTTCTGGTGGTCTGGAACTGTGGGAGGCACGGGCCAGAGGAGAGAGGGCTGCCTGGTCGCTCTGACCCCAGATGCGGCTCCTCTTGGGCCCCTCCCCCATCTGGCTCTCTGCACCAGCTCCAGGAGCCTTTCAGGTTGAGGGTGGTTCTAGCTTCCCGCCGTGCCCAGTCCCGCGTGCGGCAGCCTGGCTCACTGGCTGTCCAAATAGTCCCTCATCGTGTTCACTTCAAAATCCCAGCTGAGCAGGCCTTGTAGCCCTGTCTGACGTGAGCTCCATGAGCCTGAACTAATGACGTTATACTAGTTGGTCTGGGACCCCCCATCCCAGCAGAGCATACCGAGGCTCAGAGTGACGACACCACTTGTCCCAGGTGGCTCCCAGGCTGACCCTCCATGCAGCGCTCCTGGGGCCCCCACACCTGGGCGGGGGCCGGTCTTCTCACCTGGGCAGTAGCAGCGCAGAACCCCCGGCTGAATCAAGGACGCAGGCACTGAGATCTGGTCGAACAGGCAGCTGTAGTTATTGCTGGCTTCTTGCCATGGGCCTGTGATGAGAACTTTCACTCCTCCCTGGAGGGACAGAGAGGAGCAGAGAGGGACGTCAGCCACAGAGGGAGGGACGCGGGCCTTCCAGGCTGCCCCTGCCCCACGGGCTTGGTGAACGTGCGCGCTCCTGGACTCCAATATGCCCTGACTTTCGAGAACCGCTGTTTTCAGGATGGCGGCAGGAAGACGAAGCCTCTCGGGACACCCCGCACGTTCCTTGCCTTCCTCAGCTGGCATCCAGCACGGTGACCAGCGGTTCTGACCCCTGACCCTCTCCTATGTCACTTTCAGTTCTAGGCAGAAGGCAGCACAGAGTTGTTCAAACCTTTTCAGCGCACGATGAGCCTGAGAACCTGCCGGGCAGGCGCCCTGGAAGGAAGGAGAGGGGAGGGAGGGAGTTTTTCTGTCACTTACTTGTGGACAGGTTTCAGGAACTCTGAGTTTGAAAACAGGCCTGAGCATGTTAGTGTCACCCCAGGGATGGGGAGTTCTGGTGGGGAAATGGGGAGAGCTGCAGGATCCCCAGGGTATATAGTAGGGATAGTGGAAGAGGGGGCATGGATGGTGAAGGCTGCAGAAACAAAGATGGGGGAGGAGGACTCAGAGTTGGAGGGGCTCAGGGATTGCCCTGATCGGGACGGGGGCTTAGAGCTGGGGGCTGTGGATGGTGGCCTCTCTGGCTGTCTTTGGATGGGCCACCCCAGGCTCCAGCCACCTTTCCCAGCAGGGGGCCCGGAGCTGCATAGGACAGGGTGGAGAGCGCCACCTAGTGTTCAGGCTGCAGAAAACTGAGCAGCATACCTACTTGAAACTGGAGGGGGGGGGTGTCAGGGGGGTCAGGGGTGCAGGCCCCTCCTATCCCCACCTCTCCAGGCCAGAGAGGCCAGACCCCAGCTTTCTCACTCCTGGCCCCTGCCAGAGACATTCTCCTGCCCAGTCACCAGTTCTTGCGTGGACCCTCCTTGGCACTGGCCCACCCCTACATGGAGGGACCCCCAGCCTCAACACAAGGCTAACCCTCCGGGCTGCCCACAATGCTCCTGGAACCCAGATCTGGACCAGGGCTGGCCTTGGGCATCAATAGCAGGAGGGGGTGTTTCCAGGGATGAAGCGAGGGGTGATCTCCCACAGCCCAGCACAGGAGGGGCTCTCCCAGATGGGCAGGCATTCCACCTGTGCTCTTGGCTGGGAAGGGATGGGATGGTTTTGGAGAAGTCACTTTACTGCTAGGCAAGCAAAGGTGGGGGACAGTGGAGATAGCTCAGGCCCAGAGGCCAAAAGCAGGAGGCCTGCTTCTGTCCCTTAGTAGCTGTGTGTCCTCAGCCAAGTGGCCCAACCTCTCTGGTGGCCCTACTGGCCTTAACATTCCTTGGTACTGATATATGGCTCCATAGTGAGATTTGGGGCAGTGGCAGGACTGGGGCCACCTTTCCTGGGCCCATGGGCTCGGGGCTGGATGTTGGCTGGGAGGTGTGACACCTGACACAGGTAGAACCACAGGCCAGCTCAGGGCACGACCCTCCCTGGATCCAAGGAAGTGGAGGAGCAGTGGCTTCAAAAAGCCACAGACAGTAACCATGTGAGAAAAAAGGAAACAAACAATAACCCCAATCAAGAGCTGCTGGCAAGAAGCTAGGGCCGCTGTGAGGAACAAAGAACTGTAGAAATGACTGGAGAACATCAGGACCTTCTCCATGGAAACCGCTGTAGGATGGGCTCAGCATCCATCAGTTCAGGGGATGGTTCCCATGGCAACGCTGGCCTGGCTGCACTCAATCCACCGGTGACGCAGGCACCTGACGGCTCTAACTGCAGCTTCCTCTGCCTGGTGCAGCAAACTGTCAGTGGAGGCAGATGACGCAGAGGGTTTGGGGGAGGGAAGGGGGTGACAAATGCTATCTGAGGTCTGTGCCCTGGGAGTCCTGAGATAAAGGACCGAGATTTCTGATGCACCCAGGGCAGATCCTGGGGCACATGCGGGCATGCGTGCGTGTGTATGTGCTGGCGGCCAGCTGCAGCTGCAGGGGAAGGGGGGAGAGAGCATCTGGGAGGTGGGAGGGAGGGACACTCCCGGAAGAGACAGCAAGGTGGCCTGGACTTAGCTTTCCCGCAGAGTGGATTTTAGAGCTGGGCCAGTTTAGCTCAAGCTCATATGTACAGCCTAACAAGTGTCCCTGGGCCTAGGTGTCCCACTAGGTGTGGGGCTGAGTGTCTGGTTTGGCAGAGCATGGGCAGAACTGAGCTCTTGGCACTGTTGGCAATGAGGGTGAGGGGCAAATGTGCCAGCCAGGAGGCTGTGAGGGGGAGAGAAGGGTCAGGAGAGAGGTAGGGGAGCCCAGGAGGGGGTGGCCCTTGCTGCTGGCCTGGAGACGGTGGCCGGGGAGGGGGAGGATGGTGAGGAGGAAGTGGCCGGTCAGAGCCCCTGCGGCCTCTGCAGAGGCCTCACTGTGTGGCCACTGGGCTCCAAAGGGACCAGCTGGGTGGCATCTGTGCATTTTCCAAATCAAATTGAATTTGAGTGCTTTTGTTTCCTGGAAGCGTCAAGGGCTTCTGGAAAACCAGGGCTGGACACTGCCTCTCCGAGGTGCCCAGACCCACATTCTCTCCTGCTCCCGTGCTGCCCTCGCGTGGCAGACTGCTGAACTGACTTTCCCTGAGGTACAGTTTGGGGACCTGCCGGTACTGGGGTACAGATCAGGAGACCAGGTCTGCTAATAGCCCCTCGCTGGCGCCCCCAGGCCCAGGGAAGCCATGGTGGGGCCTGGACCCCTGCTGGGGGGCCAGTGTGCACAGGCTGAGGCTGGGGAAAGAGGGCTCCTGTCCCCCGCCTCCAGTTCCTGTAGGACTCAGGCTCCAGGGTGCCTCCAAGGGTCCTGAGGGCCAAACCTCCCAGGCCCAGGACCTGCAGGGCCTCGAGGCCACGCCTCTCAGCCATTTACGGAGAAGGAAACAGGTCCAGGGAGCCAGGTCTCCCAGTTGACCTCTTGTTACATCCCCCTCCCTGTTCCTTTGAGTTGCTTTCTTAGGCCCTGGGGCGTGGTGGGGGGGGGCAGGCTGCTGGGCTGAGCTGACTTTTACCTGGGGTGGGCGGTGAAATGTGGTGGGTGCTATGAGGATGCCACTGAACTGAGTACCGCTGACAGGGTCAACCCGAGCCACACCAAGAGTAGGCCCGGTCAGAATCTTCCGGAGTCTTGGGGGAGGAGCCCATGGAGGTGGATAGAAGAGGTGGGTGCTGCCCGAGTACTTGGTCCCTAACAGCCAGCCAGCAAGATACTAGCTATCATTACCCGTTTCAGAGACAAGAAAGGCGGCTGCCTTGCCCCAGGCCACCAGCTAGTAAACTTGGGGCACACACTGTCTGACCCCAGCCCCACGCTTCTCAGCACGTGGGGTAGTGGCCCCTGGACACCCACTAAACACACCGCACACGGACATAGTACGGGGCAGAACCAGGCCCCCGCCGTCTTTCCTGGACCCCTTTGCATGAAGCCTGGGCCGGTGGCTGAGTTGATGTGACACCTTCCTGAGAGCTGGGGACATTTGTGCCTGATTTTATCTGTGCTTTGCCATAAAAGAAGGAGGAGAAGAAGTAATGAGCCTTCCAGTCAGAGCTGTAATCACGAGGCCCACAGTCTAGGTGACTTCCCCAAGGTTGTAAGTGGTCAACCAGTGAGCAGGACGGACAGGAAACTGCTTCGTGGGGCCTCTGTGCCACAGCCATGGCAGCAGGACAGGAAAGGACCCCAGTGGGTCTCGAGCTGTGACAGCCACAGGACAACAAACAATATTCACTGATTACTTACTGCGGGCGAATATTTTACCAAACAGTCCCAGCACTACACCTTACCCCGAGTAAGTGACAGGAGTCACCCCCATTTTATAGGTGAGGAAACTGAGTCATGGAGAGGTGACATCATGGCAGAGCCCGACTGACACCCGGGAATCTCCCCTAAGATGCACTCCACCCGTGGGTCACAATGTCCCCTTCACCCGGGCCCTAGGGAGCCTTTGAAGCAGAGACTGGCTCCGCGAAGCAGTTCACTTCTCGGGGTACCCTGTTGGTCTGGTCCCGACTCGGGCCTCACCCCAGGGAGCCCCTCCATCACCCAGGTCTGTCATGTGCTCAGGCTTTGGCCCGCATCCCTGCACTGCCCACACCTGAAGACCTTTTGTGGAATCTGTTTTCCTGTTTCAAGCAACCTCGGGAGATTCCCGGTCTTGCAGGAGCACCCTTCTCTTGGTACACTGGACAGGGGCCCCTAATCCTAGTTTCCAGGGGACGTGGCAGTGGAACCAAGGGAGCTGGGGGCAGCCACCTCCCTGGGAGAAAGGGCCGATGTGGGCCCCGTGGTGATTGTGTTCTCCCCAAGCACCGGGCAGGTGGGCTGGGCGGGGTCAGGGAGCGTGTGCCCCAGTGGGCAGCAGGGCATTAGGGAAAGCTCAGGCCACTCTGTCCCCTTCCTATGCCCTTCTACCTCCGAGAAAAAGCCAAGGTTTCTTCTTTAAACCTCGCGCCACCGGGGCAAGACCTGGGTTTTCCGGCAGCCCTGGGCTTGGGAGCAACCGGAGGTGGGGGCAGGGAGGTCCCGGGTGGGACATCCTGGGTCACGTAACATGCCTTTGAGTTTGCAGAGGCTGGGTTTACCGGAGAAATTTTCATGGATGACTCTCCAGAAGCTGTGCCCTTCCTCTCAAAGTGGATGGGAATTTGTTTATGTTTTGTTTAGTGAAGCAAATCAGGAGTAATGGATATGGATGGCCTATGGTGGTGATTTTTGAATTTTGTTTTGTTTTGTTTTTAGCAGCCCTAGGACATTTTTTCAAAAAAAAGAAAAAAAAAAAAGCAAGCAAGCAAGCAGAGCAAACCTAGGTGGAATGTTAATACAGAATAAGCCAGGGAACGGCGGACTATTCTTCTGGTGGGAGTGGGGAGGGCCACCGGCCCCCAGGAGACCCTTGACCTTCAAGCTACTTGCTTCAGTGAAGTCCGGGAACCACTGCTCGAGAAAGGCCACAGGGACGGAGGAAGGGGACAACTTTGTAGGGTCCAGAGCTTCATCCAAAGGGCAGCCCCATGCAAATGAGCTTCCCTGGGCTTTGGGAGGACGGCGGGTGGGGGAGGCCAGCGCAGCAGCAGCTTACCTCTGGGTAAGACCACTCTGGGGAGTAGTCGGTCACCATGAACACCCGTCCGCTCTGCTGCAGCATGCCCAGGGTGCCCTGCGCCGGGGTGGCCGAGACCACCTCCGCTACGTGCATGTAGGCCATGGTGCCGGCCCCGCCCTCGGCGCTGCTCAGCTGCAGGCTCCCCTGCTGGGGGCTGCAGCAGGGGATGCACATCTCCGCCTGGGCGAAGGGGGCGCGGGCCCCATCTTCCGACTGGGAGAGCGCCGCGCCGTCCCCCGACACCAGCTGGTGCCCGTAGATGGTGCCGCTGCCCCCCTCCACGGAGATGAAGTCATTGATCAGGTCGGAGAATTGGTTGCTGAAGGAGATGTCGAAGTGGTCCAGGCTGAGCTCCATGTTGGAGGCGTTGCCGAGGCCAGGCTGGGCCACGGGGTAGAGTCCCTGCACCACGTTGCCCGGGAGGATGGGGACCCCGCCGGCGCTGCGGATCACCCCCGGGGTCTCGGGCTGCAGGTAGTGCTCGGAGCTACAGGCCTGCAGCTCCCCAGACTTGATCAGGCCCTCTCCTCCTTCGGCCACCTGCGAGGTCTCCATGGTGACCTCCCCTTCTGCAGCCATGGCCTGGAAATTGGCCTGGAACTGCATGAGGTGGAGGGAGGAAGTGGACTCTATCCTCGTCTCCACGTGGCCGCTGCAGGAGCTGGTTTGGGATGAGGCCTCTGTTTTCACTGTGGGCATCACGAAGGTGCCCCTGGAGTCGCTTAGGCTGCTGTGCGCGTTCTGCTCGATGGGGAGGGGCTTGCTGGCGTCCTGCAGGAAGAAGCTTGGGGAAGGGGTCTGGTGGACGTGGGGGCTGCGGCCCGTCTGGCTGAAGCTGGACGTGTAGTCCTTGCTGGAGTCTATTGCGCTGAAGTCCATCTGCTCCAGGGTGGTGCTGGGACTCAGGCCGCCGCCCGACGGCAGGAGGCTGGAGCCGGCGGTTAGGGTGAGGGAGCTGGAGGCTGCGGCTGCCGCCGAGGACGAGTAGGCTTCTTTGGCCATCTGCTGCTCGAAAGAGGTGTCCTCGGTCTTAATCTCCTTGGTGAGGACGGTGGTGAAGCTGAAGCCGCTCTCCACCGGCGGCGAGTGCCGCACGTTGGCGCTGACCGTCTCCGCCTTCAGGCCGCCGCCCCCGTACGTCTGGCCCTGCTTTGGGTTATTGAGGAAACAGTCAGGGTCAAAGTTCATGGTGGTTTCTGGAATCTTCCGGCCACCATCGAGGGTGGTGGAGAGGACCAGCTCTTCGGACACGTTGGTGGGCAGCATCGACAGGCTCTCCGAGCTGCCCGTGGTGGGGAAGGCGAACTTGTGGCCGTCGGAGCTCACGGCCAGGACGAGGCCCTGAGAGGCGTCGGGTGAGAGGAGGTGGTGGTTGGGGCCGGTGGTGGGGGACATGGTGTACACGGCCTCGTTGGTGACCTCAGACATAAACACCGTGGCACTCTGGGACAAGCTCCCCATCACGGAGGCCACGGCCATGCTGGACACGCCGGTGACCACGGGGCTGTCCACCATGTCCGGGTCGCTGTTAAGCCCGCTGCTGATGGACACGGGGGAGCTCTGGGTGGTGTCGGGCACCTCCACCTGGTTGGTGGAGGAGACCTCCGCGCTGTTCTGGTGCAGGAGCACGGGCTTGGCCACCTTGCCGTTCCTCTTCTCGCGGCTCGAGCCCTTGCTGTGGCTGTGCTCGTGCTTGCCCTCGGACACGTCGTTGTGCTGCACCTCTGAGTGACTCCCGTACCCCCCTGTCCGCGGCTCGACCTTCGGCGAGATGATACGGTGTTTGGCACTGTTGCACTTGTGGTGCACACTGCTGCCCGCGCCTGTGGAGATCAGAGGCACACCACGCACACGCGCGTGCACACACGCACACGTCCACGCACACACACACGCGCGCGTACAAAGAGAGAGTCAGAGCTGCGGTTGCGGTGGATCCTGTCCGAGCAGCTGGGGCCTGGCTGAGCCCAGCCTGGGAGCCCAGGCAGCCCGCTGACCCCTGGGGCTGGCGTGTAACCCACACTTGGGACCTCGGGCCTCCCGACCCCAGTCCCTGGGGCTCTCATGTGCTCTGTGGAACCATCGTCCTGACCAGGGGGCTCTTTCCTCTATGTCCTTTCACTACTACTAACAACACTGCTAATAGTGTCTCAGGACATAGCTGGTTGGGAAGGAGAGGGTGGAGGGTCCGTCATCCTCCAGGAAAGTACTTTCCACCTTCACAGACAGACCCCTTTTACTGAAACAGCTCCTGCTGGCTGTGGGGGCTCGGCCCAGAGTGGTGGCTGTGTCTCTCTCCCCTGCCCCAAACTTCCATGGCCGTGCAGGCTGCACAGAGGTGTTTTTGGCGGTGGGGGGTTGGAGGGCAATATTCTCTCTCTGGATTAGCTCTCAGGCCCCAGGACCAAAGAGGGTTCCAGACTTTGCTCCAGAGGCAGAAAGATATCTGCCCCTCTTCCCCATGTGGCCAGCCCGGGCCTGTCCTCAACAATTTGTGGGTCAAAATCCCTGTAAGACCCAAGCAAAGAAAGAGGCCTAACCTCCCAGCTCAATGGCAGAGAGGGAGAAAGCCCTAGGCCAAGGGCTTCTGAACTCTGGCCAGTCTCCCCGGGGCTCTGCACACGAGCCCCCCTCCCCCAGGTCGGCTCTCCCCTTTTCTCTTCCCTCTGCCATTATTTTCATTCCATCTGGTGAGGGTCACTTCACTTTTGATAACAGGGTGAGTTCTCCCCTGAGCCTTTACGGCCTCGCCACCATGATTCCTGAATGCATGAAGACGTCGTGGAGAAGCGACATGACCCTCTAATGGAAATACCTAATTAAGGCAGAGAAGGAGGTGGAGGAGGCACATTTCGAAGAGCAAATACCATTATCAGAAAAACAGACACATTAGGACAGAGAGTGTGGGACACTTTATATTCTTGGAGGAGACAGAGGTTAAAGAAAGAGGTTTAGCTTGAGTGGTCCCATTGACTCGGGGCTGCCCTCCCGGAAAAGACCGTGTCAGCCCTGTGCCCGGGCACCTGGGCTTCCTGCTGATGATACCCAGGATGGCGCCTGGAGGGTGCCTGCTGTGCGTAGACGAGGCCTGGAGCCCCAGCCCCATGCACTCCCTGGCTCTGCTGCCCCCATTCCTAGAGGGAGCTGCTTCTCTGGAAACTGCTCTCTCTCCTGCCCAAAGGGGGCTGCCCCACCAGCCCCCTGGGGCAGGATGGGGGCGGGTCTGTCCCGGGTGCTGTCCTGTCCTGCCCTGTCCCCTGGCTCCTGGCCGACCCCACTCGGCTCACCGGACATGAAGGCTACCCCTGAGGAAGAGAGCCACACCAGCTGTCGGGCAGACCCCCCCCCCCCC
>NW_024425786.1:5289986-5364460 GCF_017311325.1 Ursus maritimus | reverse complement strand
AGCCCAGCCTGGGAGCCCAGGCAGCCCGCTGACCCCTGGGGCTGGCGTGTAACCCACACTTGGGACCTCGGGCCTCCCGACCCCAGTCCCTGGGGCTCTCATGTGCTCTGTGGAACCATCGTCCTGACCAGGGGGCTCTTTCCTCTATGTCCTTTCACTACTACTAACAACACTGCTAATAGTGTCTCAGGACATAGCTGGTTGGGAAGGAGAGGGTGGAGGGTCCGTCATCCTCCAGGAAAGTACTTTCCACCTTCACAGACAGACCCCTTTTACTGAAACAGCTCCTGCTGGCTGTGGGGGCTCGGCCCAGAGTGGTGGCTGTGTCTCTCTCCCCTGCCCCAAACTTCCATGGCCGTGCAGGCTGCACAGAGGTGTTTTTGGCGGTGGGGGGTTGGAGGGCAATATTCTCTCTCTGGATTAGCTCTCAGGCCCCAGGACCAAAGAGGGTTCCAGACTTTGCTCCAGAGGCAGAAAGATATCTGCCCCTCTTCCCCATGTGGCCAGCCCGGGCCTGTCCTCAACAATTTGTGGGTCAAAATCCCTGTAAGACCCAAGCAAAGAAAGAGGCCTAACCTCCCAGCTCAATGGCAGAGAGGGAGAAAGCCCTAGGCCAAGGGCTTCTGAACTCTGGCCAGTCTCCCCGGGGCTCTGCACACGAGCCCCCCTCCCCCAGGTCGGCTCTCCCCTTTTCTCTTCCCTCTGCCATTATTTTCATTCCATCTGGTGAGGGTCACTTCACTTTTGATAACAGGGTGAGTTCTCCCCTGAGCCTTTACGGCCTCGCCACCATGATTCCTGAATGCATGAAGACGTCGTGGAGAAGCGACATGACCCTCTAATGGAAATACCTAATTAAGGCAGAGAAGGAGGTGGAGGAGGCACATTTCGAAGAGCAAATACCATTATCAGAAAAACAGACACATTAGGACAGAGAGTGTGGGACACTTTATATTCTTGGAGGAGACAGAGGTTAAAGAAAGAGGTTTAGCTTGAGTGGTCCCATTGACTCGGGGCTGCCCTCCCGGAAAAGACCGTGTCAGCCCTGTGCCCGGGCACCTGGGCTTCCTGCTGATGATACCCAGGATGGCGCCTGGAGGGTGCCTGCTGTGCGTAGACGAGGCCTGGAGCCCCAGCCCCATGCACTCCCTGGCTCTGCTGCCCCCATTCCTAGAGGGAGCTGCTTCTCTGGAAACTGCTCTCTCTCCTGCCCAAAGGGGGCTGCCCCACCAGCCCCCTGGGGCAGGATGGGGGCGGGTCTGTCCCGGGTGCTGTCCTGTCCTGCCCTGTCCCCTGGCTCCTGGCCGACCCCACTCGGCTCACCGGACATGAAGGCTACCCCTGAGGAAGAGAGCCACACCAGCTGTCGGGCAGACCCCCCCGCCTGCTAGCACGCCCACCCCCCGCCCGTGGGGCCCCGCTCACCCAAGCTGCCAGTGCAGAGGCAGTTGTGGGTCCGAGGCTGTGGCTTGGTCTGGTGGCTGTCGAGGATCTGCTGCACCAGCTGCTCCACGGAGAAGCCCGAGCTGCTGTTCCCGTTGCTGCAGGTCCACTTGATGCCGTGGACTATGGGGAGAGAGAGGCAGAGGGGTGGTCAGAGGTCACGGGGCGCAGGGGCAGCACCCGGGAGGGCTGGGACCTGGGCCCTCTCAGAACATAGCTCCCTCTCTGCTGGGAGGCTGGCTCCAGGGGGGAACTGATGCACATGGCAGGGGGGAGGGAGGACGGAGGGCGGGGGAGCAGGCTGGCCCATCAGACCCCCGCTCCCACTGGGAGCTCCGTGCTCTTCCTCTGCCTCCCCGCCTCCCTTCCCTACGGTGCAGCCTGGGGAGTGGACTGCCTAGAGATTTGCTTCCATTTTCCCAAAGTCCAAGTGCACGAGAGTGGCTCTTCAACGGGCCCCGGAGTGGAGGAGAAGGGAGCAGGCACTGGGAGGGAGAGGTGGCCGGCCTCTGAGGCCCCCTCCAGACTGTAGGTAGTGGAGATTTGGAAAGGAGATGGAGGCTGTGTGCTGGGGTGGATGCCCAACCCTGGGGGGGAGCTTCTGCTTCTCCTTCTCACCAGACATCTCGGCCTCGAGGGGCAGTGCAGGCTAGGCTGTGGGGGGAGAAGGGGGAGGACTGAAGGGCCCACATGACCTAGACAGTGGAGGCCCACTGATGACCAGCCACCTGCAGGGCCAAGCCTGGGACCTCTGCTGTCCCTGCTGTGGTGGCGGATCCACGGAATGGCTCCCCACCTGCCTGGAAGGACAGAGGCTGAAAGCCGAAAATAAACTGACTTGACCACTGGGCCTGTGGGCTGATGGGTGTCATGCCCACTTGTTCCATGGTCCTCCGCTGGAGCTGACCCAGCCGACACACCAGGCACGTGGCCCAGCCCAGCTCTTTCTGGTGGCTCTAGCGGCCCCAGTTCCAGAAGCAGTGAGTCCGTAGCCCTGGGGCTGGGGGCCAGTGCCCGGGGCTCTAGGAGGGACCCAGCTTGCTGTGAAATGGGGACGGTTGGAACAGGTGGTCTGGGAACAGAAGCAGGGTGGGGTCATGCCGGGGAGAGGCCAGTGGCTTTGCCAGTGCAAGGACGATGTCCTCTCTCCTCTGGAGGGGCTTCTCTCACATGGGCTCCAGGGAAGAACCGTCAGCCTGCCCCATGCCTGCCCTCGCTCTGTGAGGCTCCAGAAGCAGCCGTGCAGGGAGACGGTCCACACAGACGGGAGGAGCTGGGTCAGAGTCATATTGGGATGAGTCCAGGTTTTGGTCTTGCTGTATGGATTTGGGCAAGTCACTAAACCTGTCTGAGTCTCGGGGCCCGCACCTGTGCAATGGGAATAGACTAGTCTCCGCCTCACAGGGCGGCCAGGAGGAAGCCCCGTCCACCTGCCTGTAGGCGGTGTGTTCGCAGCCAAGAACAGCTCTTGTCCTGACTGTCCCTGGTTGTGATGGGCACGAGCACACGCAAGGCTGGCCTCACTCCCCGGCCTGCCCGATGCTGGGGGAACCGGGCTCGGGGAAGGAAGCTGCCTGCGGTGACAGCCACTGGTGGCTCTACCTTGGAGCCCCGTGGACAGAGCTCCACGGCCACCGTTCCCTGTGAACTCCTTTATGTAGGACTTAGTGGTTTTTCAAAGAAGCCCCCTGACGTGGGGGTGCTGATGTGCTGGGAGCCCCGTCGGGCGCTCCTTCCTTCTCTGCACATCTGCCCCAGGTGCCGCTCCCGTTCTGACGAGGCTGGTGGCCCTGCTCTCAGAGGGTCCTGGCTTCCTGTGTGTCATCACAAGGGGGTAGGGGGTTGCTGCTGAGCGGCTCCTGTCCCCGCGCTGGCTGAGCTGCCTGGAGGGGAAGTCGTGTCTGCCTCTTCAGAGCCTGTGCAGGGGGTGTTGCGGCGGTTTCCAGACCACCTTCTCCTACCTTGGGATCCCTCAGGGGGCTTGCTGGCAGCCCCAGGACGCCTGCACTCCTGCTGACTCAGGTCCCACCTGTCCTCGGCAGCCGGAAGGCAAGGCCCAGGCCAGGGGTCTGCAGATCTCATGACAGCTATGGAGCCCTTTTCTCAAATCAACCTCACCTGGAAACCCAATAGGGAAGACGATAACAACAGAAAGGGCCTGGTCAAGGCAGGAGTGAAGGCCGGGGTCTGCCTGGCTGAGGACATTTTCCAGACTGCTCGTTTTGTAGAGGAGGAAGCAGAGGCTGGGGGGCGGGGGCAGGGCTTGAGGACCCTCCCCTTGCACTGCAGGGCTGCACATGCAGATGGTGTGTCCCAGCCCCTGCCCTGGGGTGGCGCCAGGCATTTTTTTTAAAGCTCCCCAGGAGTTCCTCACGGGCAGTCAGGATGGAGAACGCACAGCTCTGTCCTGAGCCTGAATTCTGCAGGTTACTCCAAGTCCGGGAGCAGAAGAACCTCCAGAGGCCGCCACTGCCGTTTCTTCCTATGGGGAACTCTGAGCGGATGCCTGTTGCAAAGCCAGACCAAGGCATTCTCAGGAAAACCCCCACCTGGGTGTGAACTTGGTTCTCTGGAGAAATGAGCGCTGGGCCTCCCCACAGGGTAGCCCACCTCCGGCTTCTGGCCACACGGCCATTCCTTGCCCGAAAGTCTGGGTCTTGGGGTGGGGGGTGGGTGGGCAGTTTAATCCCTCGAGTGTGGCAGGTGCCTGGGCTGGAGTCCTCTGGCTTTTCTGACCAGAGCCCCTCTCTGCTGACGGCTGCCGCCCACTCCGGGCTTCCCCTCCAGCCGTGCCAAGCGGGCTTGCTTACTGAATTCTTTCTGCCTCTTGGTCTCCTCTTGTCTGTTGTGAAGGTTATAAAATGAAAACCCAGTGAAGGGTGACAGATTGCAAGCAGAGAATTTCTGGATGCTTAATGCAAATTACCTACTGTCTTGGCACATTCAATATGCAGATTGTGTCCCTCCCCCTCGGGTGGGGGCCGGGAGAGAAGCCCCCTCCTCCGAGCTGGTGAGTTGTTAGTACTGAATATCAAATACTATCAAGACGGCTTTTAACATGTCATGCTCTGCTTCCCGACACGTAATGAATCAGCGGGAAAGGAGATTTCTATGGGAAAAGAGTGTTTTATGAAGGAAAGGTTAATAAACACGTGCGCTGGCCGGCTGGCCCCTGCCTCCCCCCTCTTCCCCTGCCACGTTTGCAAAAGCAGCAAAAGGGAAACTGCATTAAAAATACACTTGATTAAAAAGGTCATGACCTGGGGTGTGTGTGTGTGTGTGTGTGTGTGTGTGTGTGTGAGGGGGAAGCACAGAAAGAGAAAAGGAGATTCCCAGAAAAACAGCCTCCTGGTGGTTCGGGGTCATGTTTGTCCCTTCTGTTTGCTAGATCTTGGTGGAGGGCACCGGGCTCCTAATTCCCAGGCCACAGTGGGCCACCTCAAATGGGAGGATCCCAACTTGTGCTGAATCACAGGGTGGGGGGCCCCCACAGCAACCCACGCACAGCCCTGGGCGGTGGTCCTAGGAAGGCTGGGCAGGGGCAGGTACCACGGGGGGGAGAAGGCAGGTGTGTGGGTGGGCCAATCCCACTTCCCCACAGGTCTGTGCAGGCCAGAAGTTCCCAGGAGGGCCCCACTTTCCACTGGAAACTGGGGTATGCAGGTGCTCCCGTGGCCCCCCCAGCAGTCCCGCTCTGCCCTGCAGCACCCCCCCCCCCCGGCTCTGGCTGGGCTGCCCAGAGCATGCCCTGCATGAGGACTGGCCAGCAGAGCAGAGGCTGGGGTGCCTGTCACAGGGACCCCCAGGCCACTCCAGTGCTGACCTGGCCCGTATGCGACACTTACCCTAATTACCACCCGCGACCAGGCAGCTATGATCCCACTAATATGAATAATCAAAACGAAATCAATGACAACAGCATGTGGGCCATGCTTTGGAGAGAAGCTTCTGATGAACAATTTACCCAAGAGGCGGCCAACCACTGTGAAGAGAGTCACTGGGCTCTGGGAGAGGGGGATGGGGATGGGGTGGGGCCTCGCCGCCACCTGGGGCTAGGTTATGGTTTCTCGGGTCCAGCTCTGTGGTGGTAGCAGGGCTGGGGTTGGGGGAGATTTGGCAAGGCAGGCTAGGCCTGAGCCCAGGTGGACTTCCCTGTCACCCCCCGTATGGACAGAATTGTGTGCCCCCAAATTCTTAGGTTGAGGCCCTAACCCCAAGGTGACTGTGTCTGGAGATAGGGCCTTTCAGGAGGTGCCAGGTTAAATGAGGTCATAAGGGTGGGGTCGTGATCCAACAGGACTCGTGTCCTTGTAAGAAGAGGAAGAGACACGGGGAGTGTGTGTGCACATGGAGATTAATTCCCATGGTGGAAAGTCCCTGGTCTGTGCTATTCTGTCATGGAGGCCCAGGCAGACTCCGCTTTCCCCCTCCCCGGCCTTACCGGCTGGAGCCCTGGAAGCCCCTGGAGAGAGCCACCCGCCCTGTGCACTGCACACTTGGTGTGCACGTGTGTGTGTGTGCATGTGTGTGTGTGTGTGCACATTCTAGAGGCCCTGAGATCAGGGACGTTCCAGAATCTGGCACTGTGCTGGGTTCTTTATTTGTTGACTATATTACAAATATTATCTGTCCCCTCTGGAGCATTTCCAGTGGATGGGGCTTTGGGAAGTGGTTCTTAGACTGGGGTCCCAGAAGCAGTATAACCACCTGGGATCCTGATAAGACATGGACACCCCCACAGCCTATCCAGACCGACCAAGAAATTCCGTCCATGGAGCTCCGATCTGGGTCCTAACAAGCCCTCCAGGGGATTTGATGCTGGCTCAAGTGTGAGACCCACTGGTCTAGAGACGATGTCTCTAATCCCTCAACAATCCTTTGAAGAAGAATTATCGTCCCATTCCATTAATGTGAGGACCACGTCAGGAAAGTTATGTGACTTGCCTAAGGTCACACAGCAGGTGAGTGGGGGTGTCAAGGGGTTTCAGAGTCTAGCTCTTCCCACTAAGCCACCTGCCTGCCAGGGCCTCCCCAGCCCACAGCCCGCCAGAGACCCAGGAAGGGATGGAAGGTTAATTAGTGGGCAGAGGAGGGAGAGCTACCCCATCAGGAGGCTGAGAGTTCCTTCCACTCACAGCTGGACTCACTTCATTTCTGAGGGACAGGCTGTCTGGTTTCCTGGGTGGTGACCATGCAGGGGACCCTTGAACCTGGGGCTGGGCTGGGCTGGGTGGTGTCCCCCAGCCCCTTGCCCATCCTGACCATGGAGGGTGCCAGCTGCCTCAGAAGGGCCGGGCGGGCAGCCAGGCAGGGCCACCAACCCAGGGCAGGAAGTGGGAGGCAAGACTTGCCACGGACCTGCTCTTAGAAGATTGGATGCCAGCAAGACAGGGAGGAAGGTCTGTGTGAGGAGCTCGTCCCAGGGTCCACACCTGGGCTGCCAGGGTCCCCAGAGGCCTGCTTGGCCTTGGTTCTCTTGGCAGACTTGGGTGTACTTAGGGGAAATTTCTACAAAAGACAGGGAACTCAAAGAAAGCTTCCTCCCAGAGAAGGTGGGGGCAGGGTTTGGGGACAGGTCTTCCTCACCTGGCTTTCCAGTCATCGGGGGTGGGGTGGGGAGGAGACCTACTGAGTCAGAGACCAGGGGCCCAGAGGTGGCCTCCTCTTGGGTGCCTGCAGAAGCCACAAATGTCCCTTCCCACCATGGCTATCCTAAGCAGCGGCGGAACTTAGGGTAGGGTTTCTCAGCTCAATGTCCCAGCTAGCTGTATGGGAAGAAGAGCTGGGGGAGGCGGGGCCAGGCTGGGGGGACACGCTGGCCTGAGGTCAGGGGTGAGATTCTGCAGCTCTTTTCCTCACTCACATGTGATCTCGGGAGGCTCTTTGATTTCTCTTGGCCTCAGTTTGCTCATGTGTAAAATGGGTGCTTCTCCTGACTGCATGCTCCCCAAGGGACTTTAGAGACAGATAGTGGGGCCCACCCCCAGGATTCTGATTTGATGGTGTCCATAGGAGCTCTGAGGCAGACCAGAGCCTAAGACCCGGAACCAGACCCCCTTTCTGTTCTAAAACATCGTGCCTGGAACAGTTTGGAGAGGAGCTGGACAGAGTCAGAAAGAAGAGCTTGGAAAGGTCCCCGCTTGCCCCACGGTGGCTCTAGAAGGCTGGTGACAGCTAGCTGCCTGTCCCTCTCTGCCCATGACAGGGCATGCTGGCTGGAGCTTAAGTCACTATAGTAACCATACAGGCAGTGTCTGCTGGAACCGACATTTGGCTTTCTCTGCACGAGAGAGTTCTCTGTGCCATGACAAGCAGGTGACACGTGGAATATTGGTGACAAAGATGATCACTTCCCCTCTCCCCCCGCCAAACATGAGGCCTGTGGGGGGTAGGGCGGGTTCCTTTCTCCTTCCCCATCAGCCTGGACTCATCCAGGACTTCTGCTCAGGTCCTCAACACTCAGTCACGACCTATAAATAGGGTGGCCATGTGACCTGCTGTCCAGACCGGTCACCTTGGGAGACTGACGGGGGCGCTGTGATCACCTGGCTGCACCACGGTGCGACCTGGGCGCTCCCGGGCAACCCTGAGACCTGTGGGCACCCCACCTAGGAACCATGTGATGGAGGCAGGCTGGAGGGGGCCCGCCACGTGCCTCTTGCGTGAATGAGCCCGGTTGGATCCTGTGAGTTGTTGACGCGAAGGCTGTCTCCATGGCAACAAGGTCAACGGGGACCAGCAGCCACCAGTTTCATCTTGACCGTGTTCTTGTTGACAGGAATAAAGGCCCTGTTTCTGATTTCTGGGTTCAACTGGATAAAATTTTCATTGGATTTGAGTTCTCATATCCAGACACCCACACGCTATGCCGTTTCCCCATCACATCCTCAATTCTGTTCTCCTACGGGTCCCGAGGACAACATTTCCAGAAATCTCACTTGGAGGAGTGCAGAGGCTGAGTGGGGATAGAACGGTGTGTGTGCACAGGGACGCAAGTGCTGGGTCCCCAATGAGCTTGTAGTTACTGGTTCTGGAAGTCTGGGGACATGGGGCATCATCGTCTTGGGGGGATCCACCTTGTTCCAATGGTAAACATGTGGTGAAGAAAGGCTGAGAGCCTGAGAAAGGAGCACTTCTTCTAGGTGGGAGGGGCCTGGGACCTGGAGGGTGAGGGGCAGGGAAGGGACCCTCCCAGCGGGGAGCCCATCCGGGCTGTCCAGGCCGTATAGGCACGGACTCCCCGTGCCAGGCACCTGGCCTCCCAGGCCATCTCCTAGCGGTGCAGTGACACACGAAGCTGCCTCGGCTGGGTGTTTGCCTGCTAAGCGGGCCCAGGACGAGGCACCGTAGAGTTGGCTGGATGGAGGCTCTCGGAATCTCCTCCCGGTTTGCTAAGTGGCGCCGTTGCTGAGGCAGCGAATTCTTTGCGTCCTAGTAAGAATGTGAATGTGCTCGGAGCTCTGGTTGTCTAGTGATGTCGAAAGCTCAGCTGGCCTTGGCTGGGAGAGAAGCTCCAGCAGTCGTCCTACATCTGGGGAGCCACGTGGGCTCTGGAATCTTCTTCTCTCCTGTTCAGGCTTAAAGGCAGACCATCTCCCCAGGCCCCACTCAGCAGCAGAGACGGCAGGAGGGACCTCTCTCTGAGCAGCCCCTCCAGGCCCCTGGCAGTGGGGGCAGGGGGCCCCGTGGGGTTCTGGACAGTTGCCATCTTGCTTCTTTTGAGCCTCTGGGCTTGTAAGGATCCTGGAATCAGACGCCTCCTCCTTGGGTTTGGAGGTGGTACCTACATGCTGGGAGGCAGGGGGCACTGAGGTAGCTGCCTCTGGGCTCCTCAGTGTGTGGGCCAGAACCTTCGATATTCCAAGAGAAGCTGAAAGTCTGGAGATTTTAATTTTGGCAATGATTCGAAGTTTAACAAAACCACCCCCAGCACTGAGCAAAGACTATGTCAGCTCTGGGTGGCAGTCAGGCACGGGGTGTGGGTGGGGCTTGGGTGTCCACAGTGGCCCGGGGATGCACTCCATCAGAGCACATTGAGTTAGGGGATGGTTAAGACAGAGCTGGGCATTCCGTAACAGCAGGGGCTGCGCGGTGCCCAGGCAGCCAGCGAGAGACAGGAAATCAAAAGAAGTATTTCTCTTTCAGTTTTCCTACTTGGGGGCCAGATCAGCCACATACAATTTAGCCTGAGGGAGCGCATTTGCAAAGCAAGCCAGGTCCTCTGAGCAGGGAAAGGAAGACAGCCCGAGCCGACTTGCCTCTGATGCCCACCGCCTGCTTTCCTCTGTGCCAGGGTGGGAGGTTCCAGGAAGGTGTGCTGGCAGAAGCTGGGGACGTAAGGGGCCCACTCTGCCTGCTCCCCGTGCCAGCAGCTCCTAACCACAGGGACAAGCAAAACGGGCAGGAAAATCTTCTCTGGGCCCTTCTGTACTGTCTTCACCTCCCCCAGTGACTCCACATCCTGCGGACCAAGGCAGGGAGCAGGGCGGAACCTTCCGGCTCTCACAGGTTCCAGCCGCTGACGAGTGCCTCTGCTCTTAGGGGCAATGCTGCCGCCCTGGGCCCTGGGCCTGCCATGAGGACGCAGATATGCTCCTCTTCATGGTACACAGTGTTTCTCACGAGTTCAAGTCAGTAATGTCTGCAAGACCCCATTATGTGCCTGGCTCTAACACGAAACTTTTAGCCCAAGGAAACTTCTAGGGTAGCATATCTTAACCCAGAGTCTATGGAAAGACTTCACGGGGCCAATTACACACCCGACTCCTGGTGAATGCTCGAGATCGGTTCTGCCTCCAGTGCCTGCTTCCCTCCCACGTGGATCAGAATACCATCTGATGCTCAAAGAGGCCTGTGGCCCCAGAAGGGTGCTGACCCTGATCTCCACGACAGGGCTTGTGGTGAGCCTCTTGCCTGAGCTTGATTTAGGCTGGGATCCCTCAAAAAGCATGAGAATCTTATCCAGACCTGTGGAATCAGAAAGCCTTAGGGGCTGGGTGGCTGGTGGGCCAGGGGCCTGCCTTTGATCAATCTGCCCAGGCCATTTCAATGTCGACCACGGCTCCTGGCACTGAGCCAACATCTCTGCCCAGGCTTTGTGGGCCTCGGAGCGCTGGGTGGGGAACCACAGCTGCTCTGGCTCCCCTGAGCCCCAGTGGGGGGCTGCCCGGCCATGCCCAAGCTCGTTCCTGACTCCAGGTCCCTTGCTCCTGTCCCGAGTGTAACTTCAGAGAAGAGGACACTGGAAAGTGCTTCCAAGTGAACATTTCTCACCAGAAAGAAACCCTCTAACCCGTTCTTACAGCAGAGTCCCTTTCGCCTGGCTGTCCCCCCTCCCCCACCCATCTTCGTGCCCCTGCCTGTAGCCACGTGGGGGCAGCGCCTCTGTGACTGCTTTGCTAACTGCCTCTTACCACCCACACACTCTGGCCAAGACTTGGGAGATGCCTTCCTTGTCACGCTGGCACTGCCAGCCCCTTGGTCTTGCACCAGCCGGCTGATGTCTGATCAGGATAGACTGAGTCAGAGAGGAAAGGCTGTAATGTGCCTCTCCCTGGGGCCCTCTTCTGCTTGTTCCAGCCCCAACCCCAGCCCAGGGCTCCAGAATCACACAGCAGGCCCCTGACGGCCTCCCACCACAACCCAGACCCCAGATTCACAGGCAGGGGTAGCGCAGTGCCTCACGTCCCCCAGGCACGAGCCAAGGAGAGAGCCTGGCTCCTGCGGAGGGCTCACACCGCTGAGCTGCTCTGCTGCTCTTGGCCACCAGGTGGCGCTAATGGACCAGGAACGGGTTCCGTGCGGGGCCGGAAAGGAAAGCCTTTGTTGATTCTACTTCTTGATATTCTATAATCACCAGGATTACAATCTAAGCAAAAAAGCAAAACAAATAAACACCGCCCCTCTTACTGGATCTTTGGTCTTTGTCTGGAAAATTATGAGAAAACAACAGATGTATTGACTATACGAGCAAGCCTTGGGTGCTGCAGGGGCTGGGTGGCTCAGACAGGTGGAGAAAGGGGTGGGGGCTCTGGACACTGAGGGTTCCATTGGCTTCAAATGGGGGTGGCTGAGGAGCTCCTGGGAGACGAGGGTGCCTGCTGATGAGCTGGCTCCCCTCCAGCCTCTCTGCCACATCAGCTACTTCCAGCAATGTGAAGTTCCCTGTCTCCAGGCACCCTGGCCTCACTGCACACGTGTGGGTGCAGGCCCTGGAGCTACACAGGCTCCCCAGCCAGCCCTCCTCTTTTCTCACCCACAGGTCTCGGGACCCTGGGAAGGCAGTCTGAGTAGAGCCAAGCCCAGAGGGGGCTGGTGGAGCCGCCTGATGATCTCTGGTACCATGGAGGTCTGCAGGATGGCCCGGCCTCGCTCGGCGATGCAGGGCCACCTGGCCAGTCCCTGGGCAGGACAGCTGGGGGAAGGGCTGTGAGCACAGCTTCAAATTCATGCCCTCATCCCTCACTCTGGATGGCATCACCTCATCTCCTGCTAGCTGGGAAGTGGCTGGCATGCCTGTCCCCTCCCAGGCTGCCAAGGAAAGGGGCCAGGCAGAAAGCCACAGATGCTCAGAGGAGGGGATCCCTCCAAGGGCCCTATCTGACTTCCTGCAGGCTCAAGTAAAGCCAAGAGTGGAAGGTCCAGGGCACAGTGGTTCAGAGCCACTGTGGCTCCAGGCAGCCAAGGAACACTAACCACGTTTTCCACCAGGCCAGCAGGACTGCAGCACAGGGCTCCCTGGCATTCTTCTCCACTCAAAGTTGACCCGGGGCCGGCAGAACCCCACCTGCCCTGTCCCTTGCTCACACACTATGGCGGTTGGCTGGTCCAAAGCTGGTACTCTCAGACCAGTTGCACTGGAACAGACCCCAGAATTTCCAGGATGAGATTTACTGAGCTGTAGGTCACATTCACTAGAATTCTATAAACTCCAATGCTCAGATGGGGCCTAAGGCAATCATTCTCAGGCCTTGACCTAAGACAAGTGATTCTCAGTTGAGACCCCACAGGGACACCCCAGGCTGAGCTCAGCTCCACTCAGCTCTGAACGACTTACACGCAGAACCCTATTCCACAAAGTATGTTAGGATGGTAGTGCTTAGCATGAAACTACACTTCCCAGACTCCTTTGCAACCAAGGGTAACCATATGACCAAATTCTGCCCCATGACATAGGAGTGGAACTATTGTGTACAACCTCTGGGCTCTGTTCTTGGAAAGAAGAAGCCTGCCCTCCACATTGTCTTCCCTGCTTCCCACTGGTTGGCATGCAGTTGCAATGGTAGGAGCTAGAGCAGCCATTTTGGACCACAAAAAAGAGAGCAGTGCCCTAGGGATGGCAGAGCAAAGAGCTGCAAGGAGCCCAGGTGGCTGATCCCTGACACTGTGGGGCTGCCATGTCAGCCTTGAACTACTATGCGAGCATGAAATATCCTTCTCTTTTATTAAAGCCACTGTTCTTTTGGTCTTTGTCACAGCAGCACCCATATTCTAACTGCCAAGGAAGGGACTGCAAAAGATAGGAAGCATCTTTGGAAACACGCTGGGAATTCCTACCAGATATCTTAATTTTTCCCTGTCTTCTTTTTTTTTTTTTTTTAGTTTTGTAAGAGGCATCCCTCAGATGGCAGATTGAAGGGAGGTCCCTGTGAGACCAAGTGGTCTCAACATAGGGTTCTCAGAATCAATTCGGCTTAGAAGCCAGCCTTTGGGAGATTCCCCAGGCTCAGAAACAAGGAGTCCCCCATCGTGCAACAGGTGAGGCGAAGGCTGTGGATCCGAGTTTCCTTCACCACCGATAAGCACAACATTTTGATTAAACCACTGACAACTCTGCTGTAGGGCAGAGAAATTTGGAAACATCAGGAAATCAAACTGTGAAGTCTTTGAAGGAATGTGATTTATGTGAAAACGTGATGAAGCTAATGTGTTTGGCTCCAGCATTGGGTGGCACGCCTGATTTTGGAACCAAATCTGATGCCTTCTTGGCTCCCCGCACACCTCTGCTCTCCCTGAACACGGTTGGCTGGTGCCCTGTGTGTGCGCCAGGACTCATTGCACCAAAGCTCCCACTGGAGCCTGACTTCCAGGCTGCGCGCCTCTAACCAGGGCCACGCACACACGTGCACACTCAGTACCTGCGTGCTCTCCGCCCCCAGACACACCAGTGAGCCAAGTGTTACTAGATTTATGGGGAGTTTGTTGGAGTTTTACATAATTTTCTCAATGCACTGCAGACTTTTGAGCAGGCATTCACAGTTTCCTCCAGGTGAGCCTCAGAGGCTGACTCAGGTCTGGATGACACCCCCAAGAGTTCCTGGAGCTTAATCCCCTTGCCCCTAGGGAGGTGGCATTCCTGTCTGACACGGGGAGGCTCCTGCATGGAGAGGTAGAGGCGAGGAGGAGAGAAAAAGGGAGCAGACAGAATACAAGAATGAGGACAGTGGCCATGGGGTGGCTTCCAGGAGAAGGGCCCTCTGGGTGCGCTTACGCGGCATCTGGGAGGACACAGGCCTGAGGCTCTGACCACGGTGGCTACCATGAAAGGCATCTTTGCCTCCGGGCTAACCTCTGGCTTCCATGGTCTCCAGAAGCTCCTCAGGAATGGGATGAGGTCGTGGCCCTGCGCTTCGGAGCCAGGTCTGTAGGCCCAGGAGCTGCGCTGGGCCTGCAGGAGCTGCCTGGGTGCTATGATCTTGGTGCAGAGACTCTGGACTTGCTCTTTCACCTTACGGAAGGGGGCTGGGGTGCAGAGGGTGAGCGACTGGCCTGAGGTCACACAGAAATACGAGTCTTGCCCATTTAGACCCCACCTCGGCACTGAATTGGAAGGGGTGGGCAGGCCAGTCTGAGACCAGGACCCCTGGCGCCACTGCCCTGGCTCCCCAGGCCCCTAGGGTGGCCGTGGAGGGGACCACCAAGCAGCCCTGGCTCCCAGGGCCTGGACACTGGGGGCCTTTGTCAATTACTCAGGTCCCTGTGGGGTGTGGACCAAAGCTGGGCCCAGACGCTTTCCATTCAACCATCCTACAAATGTGTATGTGCCCAGCACTGTACAGGGCCCCAAGGAATGGCGGGGCACAGGCAAGATTCCTGGGGATTAGCTGCAATGTCTTCCAAGTTTCTGGGTGCTCTGCAGAGTACTGCAGAGGGTAGGGGGCCCCCTCTGGTGAAGCATGGGAGGCGAATTTTGGTCCGATGTCTCCCTGCAGGTTCTGGGAAGCTGGGCGGGGTGGGGGGGCAGTGTGAAGCCCATAGTGGGGCAGGGCCTGCAGAAGAGCTGAGGTGTCTGCTGAGGGCAGAGGGATGAGGTGGGGTAAGCAGATGAGGACAGGGGAGAGCGATCCACCCTGGGGACACTGGGAGGTTTAAACCAGATGGGCGTGTCATACCCGCAGTGAAGGAGGATTCCACGGGACACAGCCTGAGCCTGGAACCCCATCCCCCCCACCCCGGGCCTCCTGGTTCTAGATTCCTGGCAGCAGGAGCAGTGAGGCCAAGATCACTGGTGCTCCCCGCCAGCACCTGGCTCAAGAAGATGGCTCAGTCTCAGGCCTAGCCCCTGGGCGGCCAGGCCATTGGCCTACTGGGGGTCTCCCTCCCCATCCAGACCCCTCTTTCCTTCCTGTCCCTAAGCCCAACCTTGAGAATGGGTGGTAATCCCCCATCTGAGCACCGAGGGACTCTCAGGATGAGCTGGTCACTGTGGGTACCATCAGGCCTCAGCTTGGATACTACCAGTGAGAGGACACTTATGGTCCCTCAGGAAAGGACATTTTAGCTGCTGTCTGTATATGGTGCCCATTGGCTTTTTCCCTGCAGCTCCGCTTCCAAGGGCGGCATGGGCTCTGAGGGGCCCGGGGACTCCTCTGAGGTTCTATATGATGACGCGTCTTTGCACTGAGCCTCAGCGATCAATGTTCTGGAACCCTGGGCCCTGCGCACTGGATGGGTCTTCTCGGGTCTGGCAGACCTGTGTCTGTCCTTCCTGAGTCCAGGCGGCAGGAGAGGCCACCGAGAGCCCCAGCGGCTGCCCGCGGAAACGAGGCACTAGCTGTGCCCAGCTCTCCAGACTCACTCAGCATCCTGCATTCCGCGATGTGCACCTGAGATGCTTCAGAGAGCATCTCTTTGCTGGCAAAATGAAATCCAGCTAATTCTGGTCATCTCCATTCCGCCCAGTCTGGGAGCCAGGGCTGGAGCAAGCCCCGCGTCCAGGAGCAGATGGGCTGGGGGCTGGAGGCAGGCCAGCTCTGGCCAGCCCCTCCTCTGTCTCCAGACCTCACTGTCCCCAGACTGCGACTGCCCTCCTGTCTGCGGCCCACGAGAGAGCGGTGCTGGGCTCTCTTGGCTCCGCTCCTCACTGACATGGCCTCGTGCTTCTGAACCTCAGTGTTGTCATCTGCAACATGGGCCTGCGGTTCCTGATGTTCTGTGCCCTGGCTACCATGTAGGGTGCTCAGAGGATCAAGTGAGAGCACGGTGGGAGTGACCCTTAGAAAAGCTACAGTCACTATTGTCCGAGTAGGATGGCCACAGAGGACCTCTGACCCACCAGCATGGTGCTGGCCTGGCCTCCGGCGCGGGACCCCGGGTTGGGTGGGCCAGGACTACTCACACATGGGTTTCAGCTGCCCGATGAGCTCTTCTTTCGTCCATTTCGCCCACTCCTTCTTGTCGGTGTTGATGGAGCAGAGGATGGGGCCGCATGGCTTACCGCAGTCCTCGATGGCCGGGACGTTCAGATAGTGCACCAGGACGATGTCGGGGTTCTGCAGGGAGAGTACAGAGACTGGCAGCATGAGGGAGGCATGGAGCCCACCCAAGGGGACCTCCCAGCAGGTGCAGACAGGCTGGGCGTCCCTACACCAAGCTTTCTCAACCTTGGCACTGCTGGCATCCGGAACCAGATCATTCTCTGGTTCTGGGGCTGCCCTGGGCACTGGCTTCTGCCCACAGGATGCTAGTAAACCCTGCCCCCTCCCCAGTTGTGACAACTAGAAGTGTCTCCAGCCATCACCCATTGTCCCCGAGGGACAAAATCACCCCCAACTGAGAACCACATGGGCTGATGTGTGTGTAACCAAGGACCACACAGGAGGCTGGACATATTGCTAGTCTGACATCCAGGACTTCATGCCAACAGCTGCCCAGGAGCTCTGGCCCTGCTCCATGCAGTCCCTCATCACAGCTCGCTGGACGTCTCCCACGCAGACGTCATCACCTCCTTCCTCCCCGGGGGAAATGGAGTTCCCAGAGTTTAAGGCACCCCACTTCTAAGGGCTGGACATCCCTCCGTCCATCAGCCTGTGGGCTTCTCCCTGGACAAACAGCCCCATTAGTGTGTCACTTCGAGCAACACCCGAGAGGAAGCTATCGCTCAGAGCCTCTGGACACTCCTCCTGGGAAGCCTTTAGAACAGGAAGAACTGTGTGAAGACCTCATTTTGTCCCCAGATGGTTCTATGGAAATGGGTTCTCATGGGATTCTTCCCATGAGAATCACTTCAAAACGCCCTCTGAGACTTTCTGCCCACCACCAACTCTGATAGCGACCTACCAAGAGGATCTGGTGGGACAGCAGCTTCCCTGCCAAGACCACGGGCCTTCCATGGCTTTCTGTGGCCCTCCAGAACGCAAGACCATTTGCTTGGCCACATCAGGCCTGACAAGTTTGTTAAAAAAAATAAAACAAGACTCCCCCCGCCCAAACCCAATCATAACACTTTAGAGTGCATCTGGGTAAATCCAGAAACACCTACCCCAATCAGAAAGGACTGCTTAAACCATAGGGAAACCTATGGCAATATATTAACCTGCCCCAGGGAGCTGGGGTGCGACCAGTTAGAAGGCTCCACCCCAGGCTTTTCCCCAGACCTGCGTCCTCTGCTTTTTCTGAGTGATATCCGCTGGCAAGTCCTGGGAGGGCGCGAGGACCCCCCGCACGGAGGAGGCTGGGCCTATAGTTGCCTTTTGGGATATGGTCAGAGCAAGAGTAATAAATGACTATGTGACTCAATCAATGCATTCATAAATAAAGACCCAAGACTACGCCATGACCAGTGCAAGAAAGTAGACTGGCATAATTTAAAAAGATTTTCAATAAGGGTTGAAACACAGAGTTTTTTTTTCTTGCCAACGCTCAGTTAACCAGGAAATTAAATCAACGCGAACAGGAGCCTTCTCGTTAATGGCAGCTTTTCTGGATTGCGGTAATCACGCTCCTTAATAATACTGATAATCCCTGACATCGGCACAATACTTTATTCTTCTCGGAGCACTTTCCAGCCATTATCTCCGGTGGCGCCCGTGCTAGGTGGGGAGGCCGGCCGGGCTGGGCCGGGCAGGGCTGCGCGGGGCGCCCTCCGTCTAGAACCGGCAGACTGCGGCAAAGCCATGTGGCGGGGGACAGAGCCTGGGCTGGAAGCCAGGGTTCGGACTCCAAATTCAGGGCCTGCCAAGACATCTGGTGGCCTCTTTTTTGCTTGGTCTAAGTGCTTTCCCATCTCACATTTCACTTTATCCTTATAATACGCCCAAGAGGCAGGTGGGTTGGGTAGATATGTTATACTCAACGTGTGGATGGGGGAGCCAAGGAGAAATGGGGTGATAACACCCAAGTCCCTGCCCTATGTTCTTCCTACAGACACACTGGCCTCCCCAGGTTTGAGTCTGGGCCGGGGGCTCCTGCCTGAGCCAGTGCCTGGCCAGGCGGCAGCACCAGCCGCTGAGCAAGATGAGGAAGGATCAAAGGGCTGCAGGCCCCCCCAGGCCCCCTGGGAGCTTCCTCTGATTCCAGCCCCAGCCCCAGAGAAGGAGCCAGGCCCTGCCCTGCGGTAGGAAGCCAGGATGCCAGCCGCCTGGGAGATGAGAGGGCTGCAGCTTTCTGCCCCATGGCCCCACTGAGCTCAGCCTGGGTGCTTGGGGAGGCTGTGGGGGGCCGAGGCGGTGGGAGGGCAGGCGGGATTTTGGGGAGCAAAGGGCCACATTCACCATGCACCCACAGTTTCAGGAAGCTCTGTCCCTTCTTCAGGGCCTAGCTGCATTTCTGCATAACCAGCTTCCATCTATTCTCTGAGGACAGGCACAAGGATTGCCTCCTCCTCCAGGAAGTGTTCCCTGATACCTGGCCCTCCATACATCCACCATAGCAGGATGGAGGTTTGTGTCTTCACAGTCGGTGGCCCTCCGCCTCCTTGAACTCCTCAACCACAGGGACAGTGTCTGGCAGTGACCACTGCTCATTTCGTGTTTATAGAATTGAATTAGGCTGTCTCAGGACTCCCATCCTCGGGCTTCCCAGGCTTGTGTTCCACCGACACCTGTCTTCAGTTTTCTGGGTCTACGAAGGGCAGAGAAGTCTTTCCGAAAACGTGTTCCTAGGAGGTTAAGAGGCAAGGCTAGTCCTTAACCTTTTCTGGGTCAAAGGCTTCTTTGAGAATTTGATGAATGTGGTGGGTATTCCACGCCCAGCTTCGAATACTACCCAAGGCACAGTGACACTGCATTTCAGGGGTTCACAGATCCAGTGGTCTGTGCACCCCACATCTGTAACTACTGACTTAGGGATTCTCGATCCACCACTGTTCGTGTTGAATCCGGGAATATGCCCAACGTGGAGGCTTCGCTCTGGGCCTGTGCTGCTCGGTGGCCTTGATACAGCTGGGGAGAAGGTGCCAGCCCCTGAAGGGTCAAGGAGCTCAGCTTGGGGTCCAGAGCTGCAGGAGCAGACAGCATCATGGTCTGTGTCTTCAGCACACACTCCCTCCGAGGGTCTGGGGATCCCGTGGCTGAAACTCCTGAGCTGAATTTCAAGCAACGACTACCTGGCTGGGGCTGGTTTTAAGACACAGAGTGATTGAAGTATTTTTGGAAATTTGGGGCACACATCACTTCTTGACAACGTGGCGATTTTATTCATTAGTTGTACATTTTATTGGGTGTTTTTGGCAGAAAAATATATTAGCCAGAGAGTCCCAATGCATCAGCTTCGTGGAGCGCTCATAACGGTGTCAGATCCTGGCTGAAGGCTGCTCTGCTGGCTGCACACAGTGGGCTGGAGAGGTGCTCGCCTGTGCCCAGCTCGGGGGGACACGGTTGAGGACGCACCCCTGCAGACCCACTGGGACTCCAGATTCTGGATGGTTGTGGAGCCAGCTTGCCTTTGCCTTCCCTGGGCTGCTTGCATGTTTCTCTGGGGTTTACGACCCAGGTCTGGTCTAACAGGGCCTGGGGAAGGGAGCCCTATGGGGGTGGGCTGTGGCTGAGGATAAGTAAGAGTCTCAGAGACGTTCTAGAAACTTTTGGAAAGCGCAACGGACTAGGTGATCCCATCCCTTCCTTCTGATGCTTTGAGCTCCTCGTGTGCAGGTGGAAACAGCCCCCACAGGGCTCCTGAGAGGTGTGAAGTCCCATCTGGTCTGGAAGAAGTCCTGCTCTTCTAACTCCCACGCACCACAAGACCAGACCCCAAACCAGACCAAACTCTGACATTTTTCCGACAGAATGACCAGAGTGAAGCTAGCAGGCAGTTTAGCCACTTAAAACACACTCCCTCTCTGTGGCAGCCCCTCTGTCCTGATTTTCCTCTGAGAGCACGGAGACGCCCCTTCCTCTACACCTCCCAGCGGGGTCCTTGTCCCTCTCCTTTCTTAGTGACCTCATGCAGCTTGGTGGCCTTACAACCATCGTATGGCGAGGATTCCAGCTTTCTCTCCCCAGCCCCACCTCTCTGCTTGGCTCAGGCTCACCTGTCCCACTGCCCGTTGACTGCCCTTGTTGGGGCTTCCAAAGGACCCCTAGCTCGCAGGGCTGAGCCCGATGTCCTCATGGCCAACTCGGCCCACCCAGGCTCTGCCCTCCCCCAGCTGTGCACGTCCTTCTTTCTTCTCACTCCTTCTCCCTCCACAGCCAGTCCGAGCAAGCTCTGTTATTCCTCCCGCCCACTCTGCGCGTCTTGCTCCCCAGGCCCTCACCCCTGCTGCATTGACCGTCTGAGGGTCTCCTCACTTCTGCTCTGGACTCCCTCCCCACCCACTGTTTCAGGCCAGCAGCCATGATTTGTGATTCGGGCCAGCCTCCCTGGCCCTGTGAAGGAAGCTCACATTCCTGACATGGTTACAGGACGACCGTCTGTTTCTCTCTGGAGCCACTCCTGGCCTCACACTCCCCTTGGCCCACCTGCCCAGACATTACCATTTCCCAGACTGCCTGTTCTCTCCTGAGCCCTTCTCCAGCTGGCGTGCTCCGTTCCACACGTCCTGCAAATCTCACCACCACCTCTGCATGGACACCTTACTCTGAGACCCCATGGAACGGGTGCCCCCACTCCTGCTGTCCCGGCACCCTTCACCACTTCCTGTTTGGCTCTCACCCCCATTTCTCAGGTCTGAGCAACTACTGCTTGGGCTGTTTTCCCACCCGATGTATGAGCTCTGCTGGCCAGGCTCCTTCAGTGGCTGGCTCCCCAAGCCCAGTGCCAGCACCTGCCGAGTGTCGAGGGTGTGGGACAGCTGAACGGTTCCTGGGGCACGGGCCAACGAGCCTGCCAGGCAGCCGACCTCACTGGGGGAGGCAGTCTGGGGACAGCTGTCTCCTCCCCGGTGACTCAGCATTTGGCACCCATCCAGGAGACCCCCATGTGTGTCTTCCCGAGGGACACACAGATCAAGAGTAGGAGGAGGAAGAGGAAGTGACCACCCTCTTGGAAGTAGGGCGGCAGCCCCTGGGGTGTCCCGGAGCCCTTGGCCCCTTGGTGGGAGGCTAAGCTGGCCCCTTGATCCAGTGCCACCCCAGTTTTTATCTGAAAATGTGAAGTCTGGATTTGCTGGCCAACCGAGTTCCGGGCTGGCAGGACTCTGTGGGGCAGAGATGCATGCGTAGGCGTAAGGTGGTGGAAGGGTGTGTCCTGGGGGCCAGAGTTAGTTGGTCTCCTGAGACACCTTTTCCAAATGGCGTTATTTCACCTGACCCTTGGGGACAAAGGCAGGTCTAGGGAGAATAAGCCAAGGACTTTCATGTCTAAAAGCACAGGAGGGGTTAGGAATGTTCCGGAAAGGGCATGCTTTGCCAAAGGCACACAGGCTCCTTTATGGCAGGATTTGTCAGTCTTTATGGCACCTTGCTTAGGGGGATAGCCTCATAGGTGTTGCAGTAAACAGGCTTTCCAAGCTTATTTGAACATCAGCCTGAGCCCCTATTGGGACCCTAGTGTTCTCTGGAACACAGTTTGGGACCACTGATAGAGTTCAAAGCCAAAGGAAATGACTGTCAGCAGCTACTGGAAGATAGCCTCCCATCCCCCAGTACTTTGGCTCTCCGGGGCGTCGGGGCTTCAGATGCCCAAGAACTGCCCCCTTTCCCCCGGGTACCATCTCTGGCTCGGCTCAAGGTTCACCTGGCATTTGAGCTGCTTTCACATGACGACTGAGTTTCTGGGGAATCCCTACCCTGGTTTGGTGCCCTGTCCACACAGCTCTCCCGTTCTTGGTCACCATGACCAAAGTTCTTCCCCCTACCCTGGGGTGGGGCTTCTTTTTGGAAAGACTGGAGCAGAAGGGAGGCCAGGGTGGGGGATTGTGTGTCCCTTCAATCGTCGGCTCATCCCTCCTGACCTGGGTGCCCTGGGCCACTGGGGTCCTGTGGGGAGAGGCAGGAGGGAGATGCTGGCCCAGCAGTGGGGAGAAAGCGTGACTGCCCATTTAATCTTTTTAATGACTGGTGATGGAATTTGAGAGAGGGAGACTGCTTTGGTCAAGATAGCATCCCTGCTCCCCTGTGTGGATGGCTACTATCCTGTGGGCGCTCAGTGACCGGGGCAGGCGGCAGCCAGGGCACCAGGAGCGGCACTTGTGATCCGGATTAATCAGCAACTACAGATTTCTGGACCCTTGTGCCCAGGGCGAGGGGGTGCAGCAAGCAGCCTGGGAGAGCGGCAGGAGGAGGAGGGCCGTGTCTCTCTGAGGGCGCCCACAGGCTTCCCTAGCAGAGACCCTGCCCAGGGGGAACCAGACTCACCCTCCATGGAGGACTGGACCTCAGGCCAGGGCTGGAGGCAAGAGGGAGAGGCAGAGGAGGGTAGGAGCAAGGAAAGAGGAAAACAGACCAGGAGGCACAGCAGACAAGCCCAAGCTGGTGGCAGCCACGGGTGGATGGGAGTGGCGCAGAGACTGGGAAGGGGTACTAAACCTTCTCCCAGTCCCCAGAGAGCTCCAACTTCCAACCTGGAGTCAGAGCCCCATGGCTCGTATGGCTTCCGGCTCCCAAGAGGTCCAGGGTAGGGCCCAGGGGCGGGTGCTCCGGCGTGGGCAAGGACTTGACCTGGCTGAGCCTCCGTGTCTGCCCTTTAGCATGGGGAAGGACTATGACTGCCTTTGACCTGGCTGGGAGAGAGGCGAGGCCATAAGGAGCTCAGTGTGGGCCTGACCCATGGCCAGTGATCACAAGCAAGGCCCCCGACACTGCTGATTTGAATGGGGGTTCAGTAATCTGCTGCGGGTTCATGAGGGAGGTGGGGGGACACTGCAGTCCACAGGGCGGAGCTGAGCCTGTGCCTGCTGCATGCAGAGCCCAGCCCCAGGTGTGTAACAGGCTCAGGAATGGACCGGAGGTGCAGCAGTGAGCTCTCCACCAGAGGCCCCCCTTGGGGCCCCGAGTTGCCCAGAGGCAGAACCTCGGGGGTGTCGTGTCCTCCTCCTGGCCACTGCTGGATTTGGTCCACTGCTGGGTGCCAGGGGGTCCCCCCAGCTCCATGGGAAGGAGGCCCAGAGCCAGCACCCCCTTCTGTGGAGGAGCAGGACAGCAGCGCAAGAAGTGGTTAAAAATGCAAAAAGCTGTTGGTTTTGATAAAGAAAAATGCAGCTGCAACATCTGTTTGACTCTTGTTTGCAGCTTCATCAACGCTAAGTGGTCGATAAATCAGAGTGGCATGGCGTTCCGTTTCTTCTGTGGCTCAGTCATTAATCTCGTGCCAGTTCTCATGAAAAATGGAGGAGAGAGGCTGTGTGATAGTGAAAATGTATACATTACCCAGAAAGTCATAATAGCGTGTCATAGTGCCACACACCTCCCCACTTGCCGCTGGGGTGCGGGGGTGGGCCCGCGCACGGCCGGCCCGGGGAGGGGACAGAGTAACTCAGCACCGAGCGCACCACAAGCCCATTCTATTATTGCCTCTGTCATGTGAGCACCATTTACGCAGATCCCGAAAGCCCCACAAGCCTGATCGTAAGAGGCAGAGCCTTCCTCTTCCTGGGTGCTTCATAAGCGGGGCAGATGCCCATAAAACAGGAGTGCGAAGCCGGCAGGAAGAAGGGCAGGATTTATTAGGGAATGAATACGTGATGCCGCCAGGCAGCTCGGGGCTGTGGGTGTCCCCACGCTGCAAGGCAGAGAAAAATCCTCTCGCCTGTGCTCCAGCTGCCCGGGGCAGCCTGGCATCTCTCCTCGGCTCTGCATAAAGCCATGTCCCCAGTGGAAGCGAGGCTAGTCATGGGGCCCTGGGCAGGCTCCCGTTCTCTCCCCTCTGTTCTCCACTGAGGGCTGCCAGCAGGCAGGCTGAGGGTCGTGCTGGCTGGAGGACACACGAGAACTGTGCTCCCTGCGGAGGGTGGGCCCAGCTGCCTAGGTCTCCTGCGGGCTGCTACCCCCATTCCAGTTCTCTCTTCCCTATTGCAGAGAACTCCCATGTACAGGATTGCCACACTGCACATCCTCTCTGCTCCTCGGGGCGGGGGAGGGGGGCAGGAACGTGCCTGTAGCCCCAGCACATACCTCCCTGTGGGCACCTCTATTTGCAAAGATCGCTTTCTGAGTGTCAGCTGCGTTCAGGACCCCACCGTCAAGCCCCACTGGCAATCCCTCCCTTAGTCCCTTCAACAACCCATGGACACAGGTGCTATTGTTACGCCTTCCAGGGATGGAGAGTCTCAGTGCTCAGGAAGCTGTAACTCAACCCAGCCCCACAGCTCCCCTCCGCCTGGCCCCTGGGGCTCCAAGGGGACTGTGCGTCCAGCCTCAGTGCCCCGGGCAGCAGCTACCCGGTTAGCATCTGTGCCAGGGCACAGACAAGTCCAGGGAGCCTGGCCGGGTCAGGCAGGGCACTGGGAGCTGATGGGAATAGGGGTGGGGCTGGAAGTCCTGGCTTTGCGCTGGTCTGTGAGCTTCTCGGGGCAGGGCCGAGGCAGCAGAGTCCCCGTCTGCATATTAAGAGCCTCCACGGGACACCCCCTGTGCTCAGGCAGGGGTGTGAGGTGGGGCCGGGGCACAGCTAGGAGCAGAGCACTTGGCGACTGCGGGCAGACCCAGGTTCCCAAAGTAGGTGGTGGCTAAAGACCCAAAAACAGAGAAAGGAGGGAGAGGAGGAACAGAAAGAGGGGCTCTGGAGCCCAGTAATAGGTGAAACCAGCTGGCGGCGCAGTCCCTGGGAGCCAGGCCTCGCCTCTGCCCTGCGTGGCTGGGGACACACACGGCCTCCCTGCTCCCCAGCTAGGGCCCACATGGGGTCTCCTCTCCTGCTCCACATGGGGGCAGAGGCTGGCTGCCGGGGGGAGCCCCTGCGCCCCTTCCTCTGGGCTGCCCTCATTAAGCCAGTGCAGGCACCATGGGGAGTCTGGGACTGCAGCCCTTCCCCACTTTGGAGGGAGGCTGGGAGACTTAATTAGTTAATGTGGGTAAAGTGGTCTGAAGATGAAAACCCTGGGTAATTGCCGAGTGCTGCCACTGCCGTTGTTATTACACAATTACCAGAGTTTTCCAGTCGCGGGAATAGACTTAAACAATTTCCACCTGGTGCGGAATTCCGGGAGCCGTGCTGGCTGAGCCGCCGGCCCGCGCTGCCCCCTCCAGCCCGCAGGTGATGCGGAAACCCGCGCCTGGCACAGCCCCGGCCACATCCCAGACATCGGTGGTGCTGGTGGGAAGAGGAGTCACCATCCACCCCCCTGCCCCCCCACCCCGGCCCACGCATGTAAGGACTCACGGGCTTCAAGAGGCGCCAGGCAGGCCACCTGTCCTGACCTTCCGGAAGCCTCTGAGAATGTTTGACCCAAATGCCCCCTAGAAGGTCAAGCCATCCTGCATGACCACCGTCGTGGAGAATGTTTCATCACGCAGTAAGACCTTGCTGCCGAGCGCACCTGTGCGGTGGGGCGCGTGGTTAGGGTTCTGGACGCGCACACGGAAGCCCTGAGACTCACGGTGGCGTGGGGCCAGGCCTGGCCTTATTTAAAGTCGTTACAAATGATCTAAGGGAAGGAATGCCCAATAAAATCTCATTTGCAGATGACACTAAACTTTTATGGGTGGCGAAGTGCCCATAAAGTGCCCAAAGTTTGCGATCGGTCCTGAGAGGATCTCGCGGGGTTGCATTAGTGGGTGCAGAGTGACAGATGGAGCCCATTGTGGGCGAAGCGCAAGGCGATGCGCTCGGGAGGAGTAAAACAAATTGGCCGTGGAGGCGGGTGGGCCCGGTGCCCTCGGCAGACCCAGGGAGACCTCTGCGGTTCACGGATGCCAGTGTCCAAAGTCGTCGCTGGGACCAAAGGAGCAAGCCTGGTGAGCTGGGCGCACCGGGAGCTGGAGTCGAAGCAGCAAAGGCCCTTTATTACGAACCGTGATCTGGACTAGTGAGTGCGGGGGCGGGGGGGTTACGGGTGGAGGAAGGGCAGTGGTCACGGGGACACAAAGATAAGGATCTTTCTGGCCAGAAAGACAAAAGCTGAGAGGAAATGCAATGTAAATGTTTTAGGTCAGAAAGAGGAGAAGGTGAATGTGTGCTTTTTCACCAGATCCCCAAATGCTAAGAGTAAGGGTTCCCCTTGGAGCTCAGGACGGTAATTTTAGCACAAACAGCTCTGCACAGCGGGCAGTTAACGTATGAGACTCATTATCCCAAGGGGGACATGGGCTGAAAAGTAGAAATAGATTTTTTTAAATGGGTGATATTAGTTCCTGGCGGCTGATAACCCAAAGGCTTATGGAAGGAGGTCAGAATGTTGAGGGTCATCTCTCTCTGGGACCCAGATCCGGGGTGTACCCACTGGGTGGGATCCAGGGCTCGGCATGTCAGCCGGGGTGCTCAGCCTCTGCCTGTCATTTCCCACTTGCCGGGCACCTGCCAGGGAGGCAGGCGGCTGTCACCCTGTAGTTGGCAGAGCCTGGGCTTGAATGAGATTGTTGGTTTTTCTCGGGCTCTCACCTTGAACTCATTTCTGATTTATTAAAAGTCACAGCGAGAGTCCCTCTAGCCAGCCCTGAGGTAAGACGCCTTGGACCTTTTGCTGGGATGCAGAACTCTAGGGAAGGGGTCCTGCTCAGGGTTTGAGGCCCTGGCCCAGTGGGGACCGAGTGGGAAGCCTCGGGGCTGGCAGCATGGACACTTTGTACTCAGGTCTTGGGGGCTGCAGTCCCTACTCCTCACCTCTCTTCCCTCCCAGGAGCCACATCCATGGGCCACATGATCCCCTTCTTACCAGCCTCTGGCTGACACTTGGCCGTGGGATCCTGGAAGACTAGAAGCCAAGCCCTTGCCCTCCCCTCTCTGCCCCTTCTTCTCCCAGGACATGTGCCTCAGTCTCACGCCCAGGGCTGGTGTCTCTGCTCAGAACCGTGCCCCATTAGGCAGTGAGTCAACCCCATCAGGTGACAATGGCACCAAAGCATCATCCAGGCATCTGACATGCTCTGGAGCCTTTCCTGTCCATCTGCTCTTCACAATAGCTCTGGAGGAAGCCGAGCATGTGCCACTGTCCCCACTGGCCACATGAGCCCCCTCGGACGGAGACGTGCCACATGATCTGATCAGAACTACAGGGCTGATGGGAGGCAGAGCTGCACACGACTCTACTGCATTGGTGTTCTTGTGATAAAAGTATCCAAATATACTTCAGGGAACAAAACACCTTCTCGGACTCAGTCCAGGGAGGGAGCGTGTGACTCAGGCTGGCCAACTGGAGCCCTGTATTCTCTGGACTGTGATGACTAGCCATGAGTCCCAACCAGAGGCAATCAGAGCTAATCCCTGGACTTGGCTGGAGCCTCTAGGGGGTAGGGATGCTCTTTCCTGCTGGACCTGAGCCTGGAATGATGAAGCCTCCTGCTCCTGGAAGCCATCTCTTGCTGCCAGGGCATGGAGTCCAAGAAGGAAGCCAACATGGAGGGAGAGCTGAGGGAAGGAGACACCAAACCTCCATGTTATTGACTGGAGGCTCCTTGATCCAGTCAAGCCTGAAGCCAGCACATCTCAAGACTTTTCAGTAACTCGAACCTCCAAATTTTCTTTTATCCTGAAGCCAGTTCAAGTTGAATTTCCTGTTGCATCAACCAAACAAGAACCTTAACTCCTAAACAGATATGTCTTCCTTTTGCTAAGCCACTCCTCTCTCCACTCAATCGTTCAGACTGTCCTCTGGTTCTGATAGCAACAGCAGTCACTGTGATTGCTGAGAGCTACCATTTATCCAGCACTTGTGTGCTCCAGTGCTGGGTGCCAAGTGCCTCACAGGCCTTAGCTCATTTAATCCTCACCAGGACCCCACGATGTAAGGACTGCCTACCATTATCTCTAGTTCACACACAAGGAACATGAAGTGAAAAGAAGTAGGTCGCCTGCCAAAGTGCCAACTTGAACCCAGGTCTATGTGATGCTAAAGGTGATGGTGACATGTGCTCTGGTTACACCTGCTGGGGTTCGAGTCTGGGTTCTGCTACTGCCCAGCTGTGGACCTGGGCAAACCCATCTCTGTGCCTCAGTTTTCTCACCTGCAAAAAGGGGAGAATCCTGCTACCTACCCCATGAGGTAGTGAAGACGAAATGAGACAAGCATTTGAACAGTGCCTGACACATTGAAGTGGCCAGGTATCATCATGATCACCTCTCAAACCCATGTGACATCATCCCTCGGTATTGCTACAGACCACCTGTCCCCAAGGTCTTACAGAGCTTGTGTGTGGAGTGAAACCATGTTGATTCAGACATTTCTCATTTGGGAGGTGTAATTCCCTAAGACAGGAGCCCATCGAGGCAAGGTTAAGAAATTTTCTCAGACACTGAGGAAGCATCGTTAGCGCCAGTGGACACTCAAGCCCTTGGAGTGGTTTTGATGAGCTCAACACGGGTCATTCTTGTCCAATCATGAAAATAGGATCTCTGAGGCAATTCTTGGCTGTCTTCCAAGTGCTGGAAGAAAACAAAACTACATTTCTGAGAAATATTCTGTAATTTAAGTGTCCATGAATTCAGAGAGATACCCACCCTGGCCACGTCCTGTCCCATGGTGAGAACGTGTGGGGTTCTCCCTGGCCACGGGGGGCATCTGCACTCCTCAGCCAGATACAACCCAAGCCAGGTGACCTCAGGTCTTTCCAACTCTTCTCTAATAATTACTGCTCACCTCCTCACCTGGATGCCTTAGCTGCTTTAATTTGTGTATGAAAGGTCCTTAAGGATCCTGCAAATCATGGGCCTCCTGGACTCTTCTGTGTATTCCTCTCGGACCGGAGAATGACTGAGGTGGGAAGAAACTTAGGGCTTGTCCAAGCCAATTTACCCATCCCCTTCCCTTTCCAGTTGGGAACATGGAGCCAAGAGAGGCCGTGACTTCTAATGTCACCCGGCGGAGAGGGAGAGGGTGAGGTCGGGGAGCCATACCCCACTCCCCAGCCCCTGCTGGCTTCCTACTCTGGCCCCTCTTGGGGTTCAAACCACCCCAAAGCAGTGATTGCATTTGCCTTGCTTTGCAGAGAGAAACCACAGCAGGGCAGAGCTGGCGGATGTTCACCCCGTGTGGCACTTACACCAAGGCTGGCTTCCTGGCCAAGGCCCTTCTTTGCAGCCTTGACCGTTGACTAGGCTCCCGAGATCCCCGGTGGGCTGGATGGGGCCGCTGTGCTTTGCTCTCGGACCTCATGTTTTCAGTTCAGCCTCTTTCTGGTGGTAGCAGTGGGGGGGCAGGTGTTCCAAGAAGGGAGGTCTGGGCGCCTGGAAGCTGGGCCACCCTCCCTCTGCTCTGGGGAGCATGTGGGGGGCCCCTCCACTAAGTCCCGTTAAAGACATAAACCCCAAAGCTCTCCCTTGACTGACAAATGGGCCGAGCGTGGAAGCAGCAGGGAAGAGCTGTGCCCGGCCCACCGAGCACCTATAGGATTTTTATGCTCCGGCAACTGTAACGGTGAGATTCCAGCAATTGTTTTAGAGGGAATCATGATTAAATTGGGCTGTATGTTTTTTTAATGTGTTCCCCAGTTCCTCTTTAATACCTTGGTAGGACAAGATAAAGTGTAATCACTGAAGTAATTGTAGCACTCAACAGTTTATGTCTTGAAAGAGTGACTGGGGGTTAACAAAGCCACTGCAGGGTGAGGTTTGGATTAGAAATTACAGTTTTTCTTTTTGTTATTTTCTTTTTAAATCCCTCTTTATCTTCCTCCTTTCTCCGGTGGCTCCTGGAGCTGGCTGATAACCTGTAAGCCTCCTCGGGTAATAACGGAGCCTGCCATACTAATGACACAGGCAAATCCGGGGGCCGTCTCCTCTGCAGAGCGACTGCGGCAGGCCCGCCCCTTCCCTAGAGCCCGTGCCCTTGCAGGCGAGCTGACCTGTCCCCCAGACTGGCAGGGCTTGACACCCTGAACACTAACGCGGTCAAGGTCTGGCCTCTGCAGCTGCATCCCGATCCGCGGGCTGGAGCCAAGCACCGGGCTGCCCCACGCTCGCCCCTTGCAAATAGCGGAGGAGGGTGAGCCCACCGACCGACGCCTCCTCGAACCTGTCCCCCTCGCCTGGCAGATGCCAGAGGCCCTCGTGGGGGAGAGGGGGCTTTGCTGTGGCCACAGGGAAAGGATGACCTACTCCTCTTCAGATGGTGCGACAGACAGACGGGGTGTCCTCCAGCCTCCCCGGGCATCTGCAAGCTTTGTGCTTGGAGAGCAAGACCCACATCTGCTGGTGGGGGCAGAATGAAGCCACAGACTTAGGAAATTCCAGAGGGACCACATGGCCGTGGCTCTCGCCACGCTCGCTAAGGCAAGGCTGACGCCAGCAGAATGGAAGGAGGGTAGAAATTTGGGAACAGTGAGGCTTTCTCTCTGTCCCCAAGGCCAGTGCCCCAGTCTGGTCCTCATCGCCTCACCCATGCCACTGGCACTGGTCTTCTCATGGGTCCCACCTGACTCTCGGACCCATTTTCCCAAGTCCCAGCTCCAATGGCACCACCTGCTGCTGGCCTTCCATGACTCCTCATTCTCTATGAATTCAACCCACCAAGATAGCAGTCTGACTTCCATGATGGGCCAGATCCCCTCTGTCTACACCTCCATGCACCCTTCTCACATCCCTGGCTCGGTCCTTGGGAGCACCCAACCTCTGCCTACGCTGCTCCTTCCACCCCATCTCTACCAGTCCCCATTCCACCTGCTTGTCCAGACCCAGCTCCAATGCCACCTTGCCCTGGAAGCTTCCTCAGACGCTCCCAACCCCAAGTAACGGCATTCTCCCCAAACTCCCCGAGCAGACTTCTGCACTCACACCGTCTTCTTTCACTGATGTTTGGGCTCAGGTCTATGTTCCTCCTTTAGACCCAGGCTTTTTGACCCCAGAGTCTATGTCAGAAGGAAATTCATCGCTCAGTAGGCGGCCAACAAGTACTGGTCGAATCGAAGTCTGGTTGACCACATCTGCCTTCGGGGTGGTGGGGAAGTGGGGCACCCAGTGTGGACTGGTCGCTGGGGGCTGGGCTGTGCCTTTGGAGGGAAGTGAGCGTGGCGGCCAGTTGGTGGATCATCTACCCTCTGTCTACCCACCACCCTCTCCCTTCCTCCCTCCTGCCATTGCCAAGGCAGAGTGAATGAAGCTACACAGGCCATTCTGGGTCCTTCTGCATTTGAGCTGATTGGACTCTCCATGTACACGCACGTACACACTCACACACACATGCACACACATACATGCACGCACACTCACACTTGCCCCTCAGCTGTGAGGCCCGCAGCTCTCTCTTCTTGTTTGTTTTTAGGTCTTACCACGGCTGCCTTGAAGCTGAGAAGACAGACGCTGGGCCGAGGGCCTTGGCACCAGCCCAGGGTAACTGGGACACCCATGTTTGCAAAGAAAGCATTTGTGAAGTGTGAAGAAATCAGAACAGGGCCGTTTAAAAACTGTGTTTAAATTTCGCTCAAAATGTTCTATTTTGTGTAAGGGGCAGAGTCCCTTCAGAAAAACACTTGCTGGCATTTGCGAACTACTGTTGCCATGGAGCTGTTAAGAGAAGTTAGCTACCCAGGGTCGGCAATTAATTCTAGTAGCTGTCGGTAAAATGAGCCCGCAGCTCCTTTTGGAAAAAGCTGATGGGTACGGGGAAGCTGAAAGGTAAAAGCTGAAAAAATACCTCTTCTGATTGAGGGTTTTAGACTCACTGGAGCAAGGTGCCTTTCTTAGCTCTGTCTTTATGCTTCCCTCGCTGTGGAGGAGAAAGGGTGTAAGTGCTTGCCCCCAGAAGACAAGGCTTTCTTTTCTCTTAGTTCCTTTGAGAGAGGGGTGGGGGGTCCACCACTCACCAGCTGGGTGCTCCTAGGTGGGATGCCCAGCCTCTTGGAGGAACAGCTTCCTCTCTGCAGAATGGCGGTGAGGGTAGTACTCACTTCATTCATTCACCCACTCATTCATTCAACAGGTATCCTCCCATAACCACGACGTGCCAGGGGCTGGTCTAGTTCAGGTCTAAGGTGAATAAGATGAAGTTGTTCTCAAAGGGCATGGAAAAGGGGCGCCTGGGTGGCACAGCGGTTAAGCGTCTGCCTTCGGCTCAGGGCGTGATCCCGGCACTGTGGGATCGAGCCCCACATCAGGCTCCTCTGCTATGAGCCTGCTTCTTCCTCTCCCACTCCCCCTGCTTGTGTTCCCTCTCTTGCTGGCTGTCTCTATCTCTGTCGAATAAATAAATAAAAAATCTTAAAAAAAAAAAAAAAGAGCATGGAAAAGACAAACCAGGCAGATTTGGAGAAAGGAGAGGGTGATTTTGGAAGGGCTCGGTGCTAGGAGTATAAAAAGCCCAGGCAATGGGTGCCTGAGGGGGGCATGAGGCGGAGTTTAGCCACGGAACTCGGAACTCGGGGAAGGCCTCTGACGAGGAGACCTCGAGCTGAGTCTGGAGTGAGAATACAGCCTGAGGAAGATCTGGGGGAAGCAAGGGCTCAGACACAGGCGGGTGTGAAGGAAGAGCTTAGGGCAGCCTTGCCCTTACCCCTGCCCTCCCCTGCCCCCGCTCTCGGGGACATTCAGGAGAAAAGCCATGAGCAGAAGAAACGGAAGTTCCCCCCGGCGAGCAGAGCGCAGGGGCTGGCGAGGGCCACCCTCCGTGGCAGTGGCTCCGCACCCGTCTGCTCGTCTGGCGTCGGCCCGGTGCCTGGCCAAGAGCCGGGCTGGGTATTTGATGAACACGTGAAACAGTCCAAGAGCACCTCAATGTTAGACGAGCCTCCCCCCTGAACTCAAGACTCAGTGTCTCCGTGGAAGAAAACCTGCCCTTTTTAAGAAGAAATCACCCGGGAAGGTTTCCATTGGCAGCCACGACTCAGCACGAGGTGAAACATGCCGTTTTACCCACTCATGAGAAAGTTACCAAAGTTTAACTTGTTTAAGGTTTGTTCTGAAAAAACAATCTGTTTCGTTGGCCATTTGTTGAATGGAGGCATAAAAGATGGGTTATAATTAAGTCAGCTGTGTTCAGTAGCGGGTACTAACTTTGGAACTAAAAGAAGATAGAAACAGAGCACCCATCTGTTATCTTGCCGGCAGCCAGATGATGGGAAGAACTTGGACTTGGAATCGGACTTTGGCTCAGGCCCCACCTGGGCCACTTTAAACACAGTGTGATCTTGGCCGAGTTACTCAGCACCTCTCTTATTCCTCCCCTCCAAAACGAGGGTCATCACGCCCACCTGACAGAGCCATTGTGGGGGTCAAGTGGGAAAACATCAAAGAGCCCCCAACACAATTCCTAGCAAGTAGTAGCCACTTGGTCATTGGTTAGTGACCTCACAAACCAATCAACCTCTGTGCCCTCTGCCCTCCATACCTCTAGGGTCATGAGCTGAAACAGGTCAGTTTTACGGTGCCTTCGGAGGCAAGTAACTCCCCCCATTTGAATGTGGTTTCTGCAAAACCAGAGGTGTGAAGTAACTCCAATGTCACGCAAGGTCACCCCTGAGAAGATGCCTTGCTTTATCCTTAGCATAGTCTCTCCAGAGGCAGAGGGGGGCCAGCATGCAGGGGAGCTGCGTTGGTGCCTGGAATTTTGCAACGTGCCGAGGCCAGGTGCAAAATCGAAGTGACCTTCTCAGAGGCAATGGTCTCACGGTCAGGCTGTGTTGCAGGACACCCGGCTCTGCTCCGGTTGCACAGACCTTCCCATCCCTTATCCAGTAAACTTCCAGAAGGGCCAGCACAGCACTTGGCACCCCCCCCACCTCTCCTTGTTACTTAAATACACCCCAGATGATAGAGAGCGTTAAGCTGTCGCTGCCGGGCAGAGGCACCTGGCAGGAAATTAATTTCTTAGCTTCTTATTAACTTTGAGGGGAGTATCTCTATTGAGCAATGATGCCAGGATAGGGTTGACCAGGGCTCCAGAGATTTTAATATTGGAGATTGGCAGCAAAGCATGACCTGCAGCCTCCCTTGCCACCATCTCATGCTGGCACCTGGCTTAGCCAATGTCTCTGGAGGGAAGGGAAAACTCCCAGCCTCTGAGACTACAGCCCCCAGTGGAAGTTTTGCTGGCACTGACAGGTGGCAGTGACCACATCCTCCTGCTGTGGTCTGCTGCTATGGAATGGAGGGGTGGTCCTCCCAGGGCCCTTGGCTGCCCTCAGACCAGTGGCCCCTCTCCTTGTGGCTACCTCCCGCTGGCTGCCCCCACGAGAGGTCTGCTTTCCCTCAGATGGTCCCTACCCTGCTCCCTCCATTCTTCAGCCTCCAATCAAGGCTCTGTGGCCTCCCCTGGACTTTTGCGTCTCTCTGCTCCTGGCCCTGCTCTTCCCATCATGAGACAGAGCATCAGCAGGCTCCATTTCTGACTCTGTGACCTTCCTTGGTTCTTTCTCTTTCCCTCTTGCTCCACCTTTTCCAACCCTGTTTGTCTTGCACCTGTCCTTGGAGCTGCCTCTTCTGACCTTCCCACCTTTTCATCTCTTCTTCCCACCTTCTCCTGTCAGGGGACACTTTGGCTTGGTTGGAACGGTCAGGTTCAATTTCTCCAGCAAAACCTCTGAATCTCTCTGACCAGCTCTTGAATGTCTTTGTTCTCTAGCTAAAAACCAGCTGATCTCAGCACCAGCCAAGATTTGCCTTGAGGGCCTTGGCCTCTAAATCCTCTCCTCTTTTCTCAGTCCTAGATATTCCCTCCCACCCTGTCTCCCCTCTCTCCTCCCAGCCCACGTTTATGGAGTACCTACTATGTGAGTGCTGGCATGGAGACAGGAACCACTGAACGGGAGCCTGCTCCTTAAATGCTTACAGTATCCCAGGGAAACTCATGTGGAATAAGGCAGAGTGAAATATTTGTCTGCAAAGGCAAAGGAAAGTTTTGTGGGAGAAGGGAAGGAGAAGCGATGCCTGGTCCTGTGTTTCCCAGCTTCTAGTCCCAACTAGTTGGGAAGTCAGCCTCCTCTCTCCCCTCCACCCTGGGAGCAAAGCACCATGGGAATATCCTGGATGCAAGCCAGGCTTAAACACAGATTCTCAATGTCACAACTGCAGACATTTGGGGCTGGATATTCCTTTGTTATGGAGGGTTGCCCTGTGCATTGTAGGAGATTAAGAAGCATCGTGGTCTCTACATCTAAGAGCCAGCAGCATCTTAGAACGGTAACAATCAGAAATGTCTCTAGACATTGCTGAATGTCCCCTGGGAGGCCAAATCTGCCTCAGTTGAGAACCACTGAGCCACACAATGACCCCACGTTCTACCTATTCTCCGGGTACCACTTTGTTCAACTTTCAGGATTCCAAAAGGGATGGGGAGAGTAAGACTGTCCTTAGAGGGAACTTAAAGGTGCCAGGGCTAGTTCTGGTCTATTCTGGGGTTCATTTTATCATTACTTTGGTTTTTTACACATACATTTCTTTGTTTTCACCATTTAATGAGAAATGTGACATGGCTTTATGGTGGATGCTGCTGGGTTGTCTACCAGCATTTGTTCCCCACCAAAATTCCTTTCTCCCCCATGCAGCCATAAGCCTGGGCCTGCGGGGGGCTGGGAGGTGAGGTGGGGCCCAACTGGCCAAGTGTTCTCCCATCCCCTTCCATGGGGATTGCTCAAGAATGAATCTATGACCCATTTCTGGCTAATGAGGCAACAAAAGTGTGAGCTTCGGTAAGAGGGTTTGCCACTGGCAAGAGCTGCGGTATCTCCCATCTTCCTCCTAAAATGGTACATGTGGGTGTGACCCTGGACTTGCTGCTGCCATCTTGCTCCCAGCAAGAGCATGAAGCTACCATTGGAGACAGCTGAGCAAAGAGTTGGAAAGAACCTGGGTCCTTGGTGACACGACCAAGCCTCTGAGCTCACTAACCTCAGCCTGCATTCCCTCTGACTTTCCTCGTAGGTGATGTCACAGACTCTATTGCTTAGGCCAGTTTGAGTTGGGGCAATATCCCTGGGGCAGGAATATCTTGCCATGGCATCATTTGGTAAAGATGGAAAAAGGCTTGGCAGGGGAGAGAAGCTAGACTGTGGCTTTTTTCCTAAAGAAACAGATTCCACCTCCTCGTGCTCTCTTGCATTGGCCAAGCTGTGAGGTCCGCTGCTTTGTGGGGAGGTCACATAGCTTCAGGGGCTCCCCTCCCTGGGCCCCAGCCTCCCTAAAATCTGCAGCCAAGATCTGCATCAGTCTGAGATGCAAATTTCCTAACTACATTTAAATAAGTCCCTTATTTCCCTTCTCTTCCTGATATCTAATCCAAGATCAGGTGAAGAGGAAAAAAAGAAAACACACACACACACACACACACACACACACACGGCCACCTTTCTGGAAGAAACGGATAGCTCTAAATTGAAACCCAAGTAACATAACAGCCTTCAAACTGGCATTTGCAATTGGGCTGAGCGAACCTAATTCCATATCAAAGGAACAGGGAAGTATTTTAATTATCTCATTCTCATAATGGAAGAAGAAACTGGTTCTGTGGGAGGTAAACACCCTAAGCCACAAGGTTTCCCTGTAAATTACAACGCTCAACTTGAGCTGACAAGGAGAGGGGACGCTTCTTCCTGTTTGATGGCGTTCCCTGACGTGTGGCCTTTTACTATAGTCATAAAAAGGCAGTAAATTAGGAAGGCGCTGTAAAATATCATCAAACCCGACTGGGATCAACCATGAGAAGCCAAATTTCCAGCCAGAGCCTTGAAAATGAGGGAGACATAAACAGCATTAAGCCAGTTCTTGGGGTGGAGGCCCCCTGGCCAGGGAGGAAAGCACGACATTGCTTCCAAAGGTGCAGGAGTTGTAAGTACGGATAGATCCACACACAAAGCAAGATGACAGGAGGCTGCAGAATGGGAGGGCTGCCCTCTCCTAGAAAATGGTCCTCCCCCATGGGGATCTGCTTGGCTTGGTACTGTCTCCAGAGCCAACATGGGCTAAGAGGCCCTCTTTCCATTCACCACTCAGCCAACACTTTCTTGAGGTCCTATGTGCCAGCACTGGAGGTGTGACTACGGGAGTGCAAGTCACTCTCTGCAGAAGCCCAGTGGGACAGGCAGGTCATGTGTCCAGTCTGATGGAATCAAGGTTGGCCGAGGTGACAATAAGAAATGACAGCGGGGTTGGCCACGATACAGCAATGCCCAGGCTGCTAGGGGAGCACTGCATCTCGGAAGCAGACGCAAGTCCATCTGAGCGGTTTGGGAGCCCCTACTCTGCGTCTGGGGCGGGGCTGAGTTCCTGCCCAGTCAATGGTAATGAAAGCTCCTGTTGACTGTGCTAGGTGGGCTCTAGGTTGCAGGCTTTACATGGCCTCCTGCACTGAATCTTCCCAAGAATCTTATCAGGCACTGCTGTTATGATCTGTTCCGCTTCAGAGCTGAAGAATTGGGCTCCGAGAAGTTAGGGAACCTGCGTCTGGTCACAGTTTCCTATTAGAGGTTCCCGCCCTTGAATCCCAAGCAATCTCATCTCGCTCTGACCAGCCAGGCTCCAACACTGGATGTAGGAACGGTTGAGACTCTTGATTCTCCATTTGTTGGACTATTTCACAACTGAAAAATTGACATCTGAGAGCAAATTTCTTTGAGGAAATCAATCCTGGTCCTGGGGAAATAGTGCCTTAGACCTTAAGGGGGTGTGTGAAAGTGTGTGTGTATGCTAACCAACATCTTCCAGGTAAATACTCCCAGTGGGACACTCACCATCCCAGGCTGTGTCTTCCTGGGTATCTGAGTGTCTGATTAGAAGAACCAGGGGCCACCCCAATATCTGAGTACCAGTCAGCCCCGATATGACTGCTGATATGCTGGCCTGAGAACCTGAGGGTAGAGGACTCAAGTTCTTCCGGGAATTTCCCTGAGGTCCCAGAGCCTTCCCATGTTCCCCTTGGTTCTAGGCAGGACTGATATGAATCAGTTCAGGCAGAAGGACATGTACACTTTCAAAAGTCTGTACAGGGGGGTTTGATAAGCCCTTGAACTTTTCCTTCTGTCTCACCTGATTGCTGCCACATGTTTGGGCTCTGGTGTGTCCTCCCTATTGGAGGTGGAAAGGGGCCCAGTAGACACATTCTGATATTTATAGACAGAATCGAGTGACTCCCAGCCAAGGGTGGGCCTTCCATGATCCAGGAATCTCAGTCACCTGGATACAGTAATCTCTCAGCTGGAAATGAAGCTCAAGGCCACCACAGCAGCCCATGGCTGGGACCAGCGGAGGCCCTGGCCTCATGCCCAGCTCCTCTTGGCTCCCAGCAGCCACACTTCCCCCGTGGGAAGGGCAGTTTATAAAACAGAAGGAGCAGGCTCAGCCACACTCAACCCCAAGAACTCAACCCTCCATGTCTTAGAGAGAAAACTTCACTGCAGGGGACACCTGTGGGTTGGCAAGACTTATTCAGGTGACAGATTTATAATAAACAGCCTTATTTTATAGAGCCCCAAATATTTGCACAAAAATGAGCCCTTCGTATAACTTGTGCCATTTATCTCCCTGCTGTCACCCAGTATATCTCTCTATTTTATTACTGTATTTTCCAGTTCCTCCCGCTTCTGTGCTCACCTCTCTCCTCTCATTTCCACTGCAGCTGTCACTCTGGTGGGCCCTGTCTCCCCCTCCCTTTCATGCTCTTCCTTCTGCCGGCTAGTGCCCCACCCCACTAACTCAGGGGACTTGGGATCCCCAGGGTCCCCCATCCTTCCTCAAGGATTCTTGGAACAACAGGAATGTGCCAATGGGGAAGGACCCCTCACCCAAACACCCTTCCATCCCTGCCTGGGGCCTGGCCCTCTTTTTCAGCACTCTGGACAGCGCCCGGCACGGTCACTTTCACACCCTTGGCCCAGGCCGACCCCCACCCCCACGGAGCCACTTAAACTGCCTCCCTGCCTCATCGCTCAGCATTTCTAACACTACAGAGTAAACCCCAAGTGGTTTCTGACCTTCTGCTACCCCAAGACCCATGCTCAATAACAGATTGGGAAGTGCAGGAAGAAGCCATTTTAATTTCAAAGTTTTGCTGACATTCGAGGGCTCTCAAGGTTTATATAAACAGAACGCCCCGCTTGAAATATCACTTTGAATTCTGTTTGTGCAGTCGCGCCTCTAATGTGCTGCTGTTTTGGTTTCCCTCGGCAATGGGAGCCTTTGTGTTTTAATATTCAGAGGCACAAGGAAGCGGGAAAATTATAGCTGGGGACTCCCGGGCTTGGTTCTTCATCATCCAAGTTAAATTTGGCTGAATTGAGGGAAAACATCCTTTTAAAAGGGTGGTAAATGGGAATAATAATCTCTTACATTTACAAAACACTGGGTATTTTCAAAGCCTGCTCACATTCATTATCTTGTTAGATTTTCACAGCAATCCTGCTCAGAACCTTCCACAAATAGCTATTGTAGGTGCCCCATATGAATGGCAAGGCTCAGGAAGCCTGTGCAGCAAACAGAGAAACTGAGGCTGAGGGCGTGCATGTGATCGACCCAAGGTCACTCCAAGGTGGAGTGCAAGGAGGGCCAAGCTCGGGAGGTGGCCATGCTGGCCACCTTTTCTAGCAGGCTGCCTCCTTCCTCATGCCCCTTCTGTGTCTTCAAGCAATGACCAAAGGGTTTCTCCACATGGGGGTGCCACTTGAACCCCTCTCTAGGGCTTCTGCCTTTTAAGGGGAATTAAAACCCAAAGCAAAAGGAGAAAATCCCTAAAATTAGCAAGAGTCTTCATCTACAAAGCATTTATACTTTGTGCCAAGAAGCGTGCTCTATGCTACATCCCTGATATGCATTATTTCATCTGATCTTCTTAACCCTGAGAATGGTTTCCGTTCCCTTTTACGGCTCAGAAAACTGATGTTCATAAGATTATAGCTAGTCAGTGTTAAGGCCATATCCACACCTGGGCATCCTGCTCCAAAGCCTGACCATCCCATCCCCACGCCATCCACTTCCTGTTTGTGTCTCAGGGCAGCTTTTAGCATCAGACATGGTGGGGGTGGGGTGGGGGGCCGGACTGGGGCCAGGTGTGAGGCCTGCTTTGCCCTTCCTGTGAGAGGCCAGGTTTTTTCCCTCCCTGGGGCTGTTCTGGGTGCGGGGTCCAGGTCCTGAGGCTGCCCCCTGCCTGGCATCATGCCCTTCAGGATGGAGGTCACTGGACCGCACCCTGCGCATGGCCCGGTCATTCATGCTACATCGCAATCACTCCAGCAAACGTGCTGCTGCATGGACGGATGAATAAATGAATGAATGAGGAAGAGGGCCTGACTCTGCAGGTGTGCAGATGGGGGCAGGGCAGCAGAAGGGCATGACACACCTGCTCCGGCTCACCCCCTGCAGCACCCCTCAGCAGGGCTGACAGCCCCTGATGGCCAAGGTGAAGTGGATGCAGCTGGGCCCGGGGCTTCCAGGGTTCAAGGTGAGTGAGGGTGGTGTGAGACTCTGAGGATAGCACCAGGGTCCATCAGATAAGCCTGATTTGATGTTCATGGTCTAGTCGGGCCGGGCAAGCTGATGGTGGATTGTTCCAGGCTCTGTCTCCGGGGGTGGTGTCATTTATAGGTTCTTGAAATTTGTTACTGTTGATAACAGTGACGAGCCATAAATATCTCCAAGTGAGGAATGCTAATAACACAGGAGGCATTTTTTAAGTGGTGGCTTTGGGGAGCCTTCAGCGTGTCAGTGCCAATGGGGCCGCTGTTGTCGCTGTCATATATCTGGGAAGTTATTCTGGGAAGGTTGCCCGGTGACTCGATTGTCATTATGTACAAAATATTTCAATTTTCTAGAATAGAGTTGGTTCTGGCGTCAATGAATCTTCATCTTCTGTCCTTTTTATGTCTCCCTGTTTGTCTCTGGGGTCTGGTTTTGTGTGAGCAGGAGAAGATGGGCATAAATAGGTGGCTAGGCTGGAATGGGACGCTCCATGTCAGAATTACAAAGTGGGAGAGGGTCAGGGGATGTGCGATGAGTCCTCAGGACCCTCTGGGGGGACAGGGGGCAGATGGGGCCAGCTCAGGACCTGAAAGGAGCCCCCTCACACACCTTTGACCCCAATTCGTCTGCTCCGGCTAAACTGGTCCCTGGATTCAGCTTGCACCTTTGGGCCCTGGGTTTTGCTCACATAGTCATTTCTCTTACCAAAGTCCCCTCCCTGCCTGCTCAGCCCTCAGAGTCCAGCCTGCCCCCACCACCTATCACTCTCCTCTGACCCAGAGCCCGTGTGGTGGTGTGATTCATCCCGCACTTAATCACGTGCTTTCCCCTGCCGCGCTCCCATCCCCACTTGGCAACAGGGCTTAAATCTTGTTCTATTTAACTTGTCCCCAATTTGTCACCACCTCCTTGTGGGCAAGGACCATATCATATATGCTTCTGCGATTCCCAAAGAGGCCAGCTGGGGCTGCCTCTCCTCTGTGCCTTCTCTCCCTCCTGGCGGGGCAAATCATTGCCCATTCCCCAAGCCTCTCAGCAATGGCTGACTGCCTACAGGAACCACCCCAGCCAGGCTGGGACCCCTCCTGCATGCTTTGGGACCAGCCTGGGCCAACCATCATCGCAGCCTGCACTCACTGCTCAGGACTCTCCACCCTCCTTGTCTGTTCATCCCAGCACCAGGCACACAGTGGGTCTTGAATAAATAAGCAGATAAATAGTAGCACTTCAGGGGGGATCAGCTAGGATTCTGAGCTTTGCTCTGCATTCCAATTCCAAGGTGAAAATGACTATGTGGCCCGACACGAATCTCATGTCCAGCCCCAGGTCACCCATGGATTAGACACAATTGCCCAATGTCTTCATGCTCCCTCTACCCCAGGTCTACGGGGTGTGGGTCTGGCTGGGCACCTGCTGATGCCCCAGGGGGGAGGGGTGCAGAGATTTCTAAGATGGGGGTCCCTGCCTTTGGGAAACACACTTGGAGGGGAGACCAGACTGGCACACGTGGAAAGATTAACAAAGAACACAGACCCTCTGGGTGGAGAGGAGCAGCCTTGGAGGGAGGTTGGGGGGGTTCTTGAGGAGAAGGCATTATTGCAGGAGCGGGAGCCAGCCTGGAAATCTGTTCTCACAGGCTCCATGTATTGCTCCCACCGCCTTCTGCTCCACTCGAACCTTTTCTTTGAAATGCCTTATTAACTTGCAAAGGGCAGTCATGTCCTCCAAGGGCCCCTGCAGGACGGCTCCAGCCCTTTGAGTGCTGGCCTTGCTTAGACTCTGGCCTCTGCATGGTCCCTGGTCTCCCGAAATGTCAGAATGGCTCTGCCTGGCAGGCATCTCTCCACTCGCTCCCAGTGAGCTCTGAGCAGGTGGGGACATCATGGTCACAGGCCCAGGCAGGGTGTGGCAAGGCACAGAGTCGTGAGGACCCGTGGTCATGACAGGGCAGGCCATGGGGGAAAGGTGGGGGCCAGGGGCAGCCTGAGGCAACAGCAGCCCTCACTCTGCCCCAGCACACGAGTGTAGCTGGGGAAAGGCCTGTGGCAGGTGAGGCCAGGAAGAGCATTCAGCCACATGCAGCCCTTGTCAGACTCTCATTAGTGAATTGGGCCCAACGGTGGCTGGGCCACCCGGGGCCTCCTGTCGTATTCCAAGGTGGGGGCACAGCGGGCCTTCTGCTCGCTCACATCGCCCTAGTGGGGCTCAAGACCCAGGGCTGGGGAAACTTTCTCTTCCCCCAGAGACTCAGGTCAGCAGGGAGACTATGCATATTTCTGGCATTCTGCTCTCAGGCCATTTAGGGAGAAAATGAAACGCTGCAGGCTTTCCCAGCTGGGGCTGAATCTTGCTTCTGAGAAGGGGCAGATATCAGTTCTGGCTCATGCAGGGTCTATTACGGCTCCAGGTACCTTCCTTCCTCTAGGCCAGAGTCATTTATGAGCCCCCCCGACCCCCTGCCCTCCTGCAACCATTGCTGACAGGCTCTGGGGGGCAGGCACTCTCCATCACTTTTGAACAACAAAAAACAGATCCCTTGAGGTGTTGGAGATACAACCCTCTGGTCTATTACCTTAATTCTACAGGAGAAACGAGGGCGGGGTGGCAGGTCACGGCTAATTGTACCCAATCGATCTTGTTCACTGCTGTGTCCCCAGTACCCAATACATATCTGCAAATTCCCTTCATTTGACCAATGTTTATTAAGCACCCATTCGGTGTGCTACACTGTGTAAACAAGAACAGGATGGGGAGCGGTGGTGATCAAGGGGACCCCGCCCTTTCCGCCGGGAGCTGACTGTGGGGAGGGGCGGGTGGGCCAAGGAGGGAAAGAAGAGAACCCAGGTATGCCATCTCCTCCCTCAGAGTCACCATGTGCTGGACTACGTGGGTATTCGAGAAGTCGCCATGCTTGTCTGTTGCTGTGTGTGTGTGTGTGTGTGTGTGTGTGTGTGCGTGCACGCGTGTGAACGTGGGCACAAGCCCTCACTGGGCTGTGTGCTGGGCCTGTGTCCCTGAGGTTCTCCATCCCAGCGTTTTATTAAGAAATGTCCCCGAGAACCTGCTTGCCAGGCCGAGACCGCTTGACTCCGTCCTGTAACGCACTCCCAGAAGAGCAGAGAACCGTGCCGTGCTTCCGGTGAGGAGGCTTGAGGGCATCCTCTTGTCGCACAGATGGGAAGATGAGACAAGAAAGCCTGGGGGAGGCGAGGCCGTAGTGGTGAATGATCACAGCCCCGTGTTCCCATACGCCGGGAAGCTCATGCGTGTTCCCCGTTGCCTTGTGGGAGAGCTGGCCCCACTTGGCTTTGCAGAAAGGAAAGGGAAGCTCGGAGGAGCCAAGTGACCTGCTGAAGGTCATGCGACCTGTCCGTGGTGGAGATCAGCTGGGACTCCAGCCTTGAGCTTGGACACTCTCAGCAAGGTTACAGGGCCCCATGGTGCCCACGGGGACCCAGCCTGTGCCCTGCTCTCCTCTCCCCGTTCGCGCTCCGGCCTTCTGCAAGGCCGGGCAGGGGCTGGAGGAAAGGAGCTTTGAGGGCAGGCCAGGGACCCCTGGGCCTCCCTTGGGGGGCTGGAGGCCGGGGCCAGGGCTCCCTTCCTGTGGCTGCCAGGCTCCCAATCTGAGGGCCTTTGATTGGCTGTTAACACCCAAAGTGGAGCTGAGGCTCATGAATCATTCATGACGGCACTCCGACGAGATCATTATTTTGAGTGTTGAGTGTCAGGAAAACAGTGTCTGACGGGTAAACATGATGTCTGATGACACAACAGCCGATGGGGTGACCCGGCAGCCGGGCACCTGCCAAGCTGCTGGGAATTTTTAAACATTAGGAAAAAAAATCCAACCCAGGCTCAGGGAAGAGCAGCAGGCTCACGGCAAAGCCCTCATCTGCGGTGGGGCCAGGAGGCGGGGCGGCGGGACGTCCTCGGGCGGGAAGTGACTCAGCCTTGCCCCCAGCCCCGCGGCCCAGGCAGCGCTGTGAGCCGGCTGCTCAGCTCAGCCCAAGAGCTCCTGCCCTTGCTTTCTTGTAGAATTTCCCACAGACCGTCCTTCTGGAAAAGGCCATGGAGACCTCCAGCTCCCATCCATCTACCCTGGACCATGCCACCCTCCTGTTCCCCCAGTTGGACCTGTGGCAGGGCGAGGCCCCGGGCCCCCCACGCGCCTGGCCATGTCGAAGCTGCTTTCTAGCAGATGACAGCCTGTCAACAGCCTCACAACCTGCATTATTCAAGCAGAACAAGGTGAGCGTTGGCTGCACCTGCGAGTGCGGATCAAACTGGCGGCCAGAGTGGCAGCTACAAGCACTCAGATCTTCTGAAGAGAAAGGGCTGCCGAGGGGACCCCCACAGGCCAAAGGGGATCCTGCTGGCGGGGCGGGGTCCAGTCCCCTCCCTGCCACCAGCCTCTCACGCAGCCCCTCTGCCCTTCCCTGTTGGGGCACGTCCTCATGTCACCCAGTCATGGGCCCCACTAGGCCCTCTCCCACTCCTGCGGGCCCTGGGTCTTATAAACGGGGTGACAAAGACACATACCTGCCCCCAGAAGGGGTCCCTCTGGACACTGAGACTTCCCAGGAGGCTCTGTCCTGGCTCTGTTTCCCCCATCCCTGCAGGGACCTTTCCAGCAGCTCCCCGCTGTCTCCCTTACCCCTTGCCTCTATCAGGGCCCAGCCCACGTGGCCTCTACATGCTTTCTGTTCTCTCTGTAGATCACCTTCAACCAGGCCTGCGGGGCAAACTCCAGTGCAGCATCTGAGGCCTGGGAGGAGAGGGGGCAGGAGCACTGGGTCTGCAGCTAGGAGAGAGTACCCTAGCCAAGGGTCAGCAGCAGCAAAGGTAGAGTATGGGGCCCCCAGGGGCCAAAGCCTGACCCAGAGAAATGAGCTCCTTGGCCTAGCTGAGGGCACAGGTTCAAGAGGACTCACACAGCTCAGAGCTGCAAAGGCCCTCTGAGGTCATCCAGCCCTGCCTTCCATAGCATAAGAACACCTTCCACTACACCGACAAGTCCCTCCTCTTGAACGCTTCCAGGGATGGAAGGTCACTCCCTCCCCACACCATCTATGCCACCAAAAGCATTTGAGTCTTTCTTTCTTAACCTGAAGTCAATGCTACCCTGAAGAATCTGCCATGATTTTATCTTCTCAATCCACATAAAATAGGACTCTACTCTTCAGGATGTGATAGTCTTTCAAAGATTTGAAGACAGATTCATGTCATCCATCCATACACCCATTCACTCATCCATCCACCCAACCATCCACCCATCCATTCACCTACTCATCCACCCCTCTTTTGTCTACCCACCTATTCATCCACTTTTCCATCCATCCATCCACTCACTCACCCATCCATCCACCCATCCATCCACCCATCCATCCATCCATCCATCCATCCATCCATCCATCCATCCATCCACTCATCCATCCATCCATCCACTCACTCACCCATCCATCCACCCATCCATCCACCCATCCATCCATTCACTCACTTATCCATCCATCCATCCATCCATCCATCCATCCATCCATCCATTCACCTATCCATCCACCTACTCAACCCCCCCTCTTCTGTCTACCCACCTATTCATCCACCCGTCTACCCATCCATCCTTCCATTTAACATGTACTGAGGAGGTGCTGAATGCCAATACCACTCTGGGTATTGGAAGATGCAGTCTCTGGCCTCCAGGAGCTTATTCTCCTGGTGCTGAGGCAGGCATGTAACAAGAGTCACACTGTAACCAGAGCGCTAGATGAGAGGAATGAAAACAGGATGGAAAGCGTCTGCAGCCCAGCACTCCCAGTTTCTTCCCCCGACAGTCCTGAGGACTCCAGAGCCCTCCTCCCCCTTAGCAGCCTTCTCTGGATGACTCCTGGTCTAGACACCATCCTGTTCAAGCTCGATGCCCACAACTGTGTTGGAACTGTCTGGTCTAGAGCCAGCCTTCTCCCATGGCTGTGGGCAGGCCAGGCCTGAACCCAGGGGTGGTCCTTCAGCTCGGAAGGTCTGGCAGGGCAGTCCCTCCTGGGGCTTGAGGGTGGGGGTGGGAATGTCTTCCTATGTTCCATCCCCTGGAGAGGAGGAAATGTTTGTGCCATTAACCTGAAATGCTCTTCCAAGCTCCTTCGTAGATCATGTCTGGTCACTTTTCCATGCACCAAAGAACATTTCAAATGAGTCCCTGGCGGGCTTGGTTGGGAAGTTCTTTTGGACACTTAAAATTTCAGCCTCTGAATGTAAGGCATGCTAGTGGTAATTGTTGAGGAAAATCAAATGAAAGCAGATACAGCAAGTTTCTCGTTATTTGTCAGCCATAGATACAGGCCACTTTTCATCATACTGAGCCTCCAGAAAAGATAAAGGAGAATTGATCTGAGTCTCTATTGTGGAAGTGTCGTGTATTGCTGGCATCCAAGTTCCGTCTTAAAGGAACCATTTCCTGGTCTGTGTTGTATCCTGGGAAGCAGCTGCTGGGTCTCAGGCTCTTCCCCAAATACTCCGCTGGAGAGGTTGTGGTTGCCTGGCATCCCTTAGTTGGAGGGGCCTGGATTCTGGACTTGAATGGGATCTTAATTCAGGACCAGGGCTCAGGGGCCTGTTCCATGCTCCACTGACAACACTGGCTTCTCCCTACCTAACCAGGGCAACCTTCTTATTCTCTGCTGAGGGGCCTTGCCTGGTTCATGTGACTTACAGGGCATGAGCCTTCTGGTGTGGTATCTGTCCTTTGCTGAAGCCCTCCCACAGACTACCCCCCAAAGTTAGAGGTCAGGGGTGGGAGAGATGCAGACCAGGCAGGGGTGGGGCCATCACATCCAAGAGACCACGGTGTTGGCAGAGGACAGCCAAGGGCACTTGGTTGTTCCTTCCTGTGATGGTTAATTCCATGTGTCAACTTGGCTAGGGCACAGCACCCAGATATTTGGTCAAACACCAGTCTAGATGTGGCTGTGAAGGTATTTTTAAAATAAAATTAACATTTAAGTCAGTAGACTTGGGATAAAGAGATCACCCTGCATAATGTAAATGGACCTCATCCCATCAGTTGAAGTTCTTAGGAGAAAGACACAGGTTCCCCAAGGAAAGGAAGAAATTCTTCCTACAGACAGATTTTGGACTCAGTACTGCAACATCAACTCCTCTGGTCTCCAGCCTGCTAGTATGCCCTAGAGAATTTGGATTTGTCAGCCCCACAAGGGAGGGCCAATTTGGTGAGCCAATTCCTTAAAATCAATCTCTCTTTCATTTTGTATGTACACACACACACACACACACACATGAACACACACACACACACACACACACACACACACAATCCTACTGGTTATATTTCTCTGGAAAACCCCCCACCAGGAAGCTCCTGCTCTACTCCACTGACCCCATCAGACCCTCAGAGGCTGTCCAGCTCTGCCGGTCTATCGCTTCCTTCCTGTGTAGATCTTGGGGCCAGAGTCAGCAATCAATCAATCAACCAGTAGTCAATGGTAAGAGAAAATCACGGTGCTTCCTGCTAATTATTGAGCATTTGTTCTACGCCAGACATCGAGCTAACCCATCATATGCGTCAACTCCTGTCCTCCCACCAACCCTGGGAGGCAGGTGCCCTCATCACTCCCATCTAGAAGCAGAGGAAACGGAAGCTCAGAGAGATCAAACATCTTGCCCAATGTCAAACGCAGCTGGTAGGTGGCGGAGCCCAGACTTGAACCAGCTTCATTTAAGGCCCTTGCCTGTGCGACGGGTTCTGGTCCTGGTATTTATTGGAGAGCCGGGGAGCAGGTTGGTGGCGTTAGGAGCAATCAGGCTAGTATCTTACGGCAACAGAGGGAGAAGATGCCAGCAACGATGAATACCTGAGGTCTCAAAGGGAATGGAAAGTGGAAAGGCCCAGGACCAGGCCAGGCCCTCCATGTCCTCGGGCTCCTGGGGTCAATGGGGGAATACAGCATGTCCTTGGGAGCATTAGTTCTGTTCATGTTGGGAGTTCTAAGTGCCATCACCTTGTCACTCTCTCCCATAGATAGAGACATGAGTGGGGGTGGGCAATGGGGAAATGAAATCTAAAAAGCCATGTCATCCTGAATGATTCTTCAGCAGCTGGCTGCCCCTCACTGCTCCAAGAAAGGCAATAAAGCCAGGAGAACCTATAAAAGCGAGTGGCGTGGGCTTGACAGATCTGACTGTCTCCGGCAGGTGACGGCCAATTCAACCACAGAGGAAAATAGAAGTTGCAGTCAACTGGCCAGGGAGCACATGACCCCAAGAAACCGGGCCCCACGGCTCATCTGAAGAACGGGCCCTTTTCAGCTGTGTGGGAGCAGGCCCCAGGTAGGGCCCCAGGCAGGGCCCCAGGGGAGGGCAGGCCAGGACACAGAGCTAGAGGTGGACAGGAGTCTTACAGATGGGAGGCAGGTGGCGTGGTCACCATAACATATGTGTGGGTATGAGCAGGCATGGGGCTTGGGGAGATGCAGGGTAAATTCTGGGCCAAGGACCCTAAAGCTCTGGTGAAGGTTGTTCTAAGTCCAACTGTATCTCCCAAGAGATGAACCCTTATTGCCAAGATCCAGCTAGCACCTGGCATGGAACCACCCCATCTGAAGCCTCCTCCATTTACACCCACCTCTGGTCACATGGCCTAGCTGAGAACGGGCAGGCCAGCCCCTCCATGCTGGGGCAGGGATGCAGCATGCTGTTCTTGGCCTGTCTTGGACTGTAGTCGGTGGGGAAGACACCGGCCACCAGCCTCCATGGACTGAGAGCCCTCCTGCTTCCCTGTCCCAGTAGCTCAGCCCTACTGCACCAACCCCCCAGCTCTGTCTCCTCCACACTGTCTGCGGGCCCCAGGACCTTGTCACTGCTGCAGTGCCCCACGGGGACTTCCCACCCATCTGCAAGGATACAGGGAGGTGCTGGGACAGTTCAGGCTAAACTGTTGGAGCTGGGGACCCAGGAAGCCAGGGAGACCACCGCCAAAGGGCAGCCGGGCGACTTCAGCCACAGTTTACCTGGACACCAATTTTCCCTGCAAATGACACCTTTTTGGGCAGACAGCTTGCCTCTCTGGAAGGCTGACTGGAGGCTGGCCAGGGCCAGGGAGGGGGCGTCTGTGAGGAGAACCTGCCACGGAGCTCATGTGCCTGGGTTCTGTGGAACTCTGTGCAGGGGCCTCTGTTTCCTCAGCTGTGGACGGAGCGGGGATGGCATCGACGTCCCTGGATTCTCTGGACTTGTGATGGCACATTTTGAGGGCAGGGGGCTGGGCACAGGGCATCTCAAAGTTTCATGAGTGTCACAGTCACCCTGGAAGGACCCCGAGAGTCTGCTTCCCTGCACGGCAGTTAACTTGGGGAAACCGCACGCTCATCAGGCACCCCAGAGGCTGACAGGGGCCCTAACCTCTGTGAGAATCGCTGTAGCCAGGCTCCTCCAGTAGGTCCAAACCTGGCTGCATCCCCTCCCACTGCCGGCTTGGGGAGGTGCCTGTGACGCCTGGTTGGGGGGGGGGGGCAAGGAAGCTCCGAGGGGATGACGAGGGTGAGCTCTCAGTGTATGGTACGTGACCTCGCCCGGTCCCTTCCAGCCTGGCATTTTGGGCAAGCTTCCTTCATTTCCTCACCTCTAAAACAAGGCCATACCCACCTAGCTTCTTATTAGCCAGCTTGGGCCTCAGTTTCCCCATCTCTAAACTGGGGGAATTCACATCACTTGTTTTTCCTCGTCGTTTCGATCTGGTGATCGGGGCACCCTGGTGGAGGCTGAGCCTGGGCCCGGGGGTGGGGGTGGGTGCGACCAGGGAGCCTCGGGGCTCCGAGATGCTGAGCGAGAACCAGTCTCTGGGTTCAGCGGAACCAGGGGAGGAGACAGCCTCCCACCTCCTTTGTTTAAAGAAGAGCCAAATTAAAGCGCTAAGTTTATACATTAACTTTGCTGCAGACAGGAGATTTTAAATAGCTTTCTAAAAGGTATTTTTAAAAACTGCTTTTCAGTGCTCCATTGAAAGTTCTCCGCCTTGCTCTGGAGTCTCAGCAGCTGCCAAAAATACGATGGAAATTACTAACATATCGTCTATGTTGGCTCTGGGACGGTTTGCCAACCCGGCTCCAATCATCTAAACACTGATCACATTCGACCCGAAACACCAGCGCTGCTTTTGCCCAGTGTGATGAGCCGGGGCCTCATGGGGGGGCGTCTTCGCTTACAGATCCGCTTGGCCCCCGTGGGCTCCTTCCCGAAAGACTCTCTTTTTTAGTTTATGGCACCCGCAAGGGACAGTTCTCTCCCGGCACCCTCTGCTCCTCCTCCTCCGTTGACCTGTAAGTGCTGGGGTGTCTCTGGGCTCGGTCTCCAGCCTCCCACTCTAGGTCTTGATTCCTGACTAGGCTCATGACTTCCCCACCCAGCTCCAAACCGATAGCACCCGCTGCCGATGGGACGGAATCCCCGTGTCCCCCAAAATCCACGTGTGGAAGCACTAACCCCAGGCTGATGGTATTAGGAGATGGGGCCTTTGGGAGGTGATTAGGGTTACATGAGCTCATGAGGGTGGGGCCTCCATGATGGGACTGGTGCCCTTCTATGAACACGACGAAACCAGAGGGCTCACACTCTGCTGCATGAAGACGCAGGCAGGGGACAGCTTCTGCGAACCAGGAAGCAGACACCAAAACAGCCGCTGCCCTGATCTTGGACTTGCAGCCTCCAGAACCGTGAGAGATACCCGTCTGTGGTACCTCGTGATAGCAGCCCCAGCAGACCAAGACAAGTCCACCGGGGCGTCCACAGGTACCTCGATCGCACTGCAGCCAGGGCAGCGCCCAAGCTCCCACCAGGGACATCGCTTTTGAGTGCAGGGCTCTGCCACCCGTAGGGACCTTCTGGCCCCGAATCCGTCCATCACACCGATTCCTCTCTTTGCCTCAACCTCACATGCAAACCAATAGTGAGCAGCCTCACCTCAAGGTGGATCCTTCCCCATGGGAAGGAGCCCACGGGGGCCAAGGCAGATCTCTGTTCCTCTCTCCCTCCTCACTGTTTCCACTCTGGTTCAGGTCACCATCCTTTCACAGGGCCCCTGCCAGAGCCTTCTGGCTGGTCTGGAAGTTCCACTTTGGCCTCTTCACATCCATTTTGCCCTTAGCACCCAGAAGAAGCTTTTAAAACGCATCAATCAGATCATGTCTGCGCCCTGCCGAAAATGCCCCAAGGCTGCCCTGCACTCTGAGTAAAATCCACACTCTGCCCTTCCTTCGGGGCTCGGTCCCTGGCTGCCTGCCACCTGCCCTCCTGTTCTGTCCCCCTGGCTCACCACCCATGCTTGCTTGCTTTTCCTGTCCTTCCAGCCTCAGGGCCTTTGCACTGGCTGGTTCCTCCTCCTAGAACATTCTTTTGTGTCATTCTGTCAGAGCTCAAGTGTCACCTCCTTGCTCACCCCAGATCAGTAAGACCCTAGACCTTACACACATTCAACATTTTCTTGTTCATTCGCTCATTGTCTCTGCTTCCTCCCACTAGGAACCCCCCCGACACCCCCTCTGTGAGAGTGAGGACCCCAGGACTCCAAATGCCTGGACCTAGAATTGTGCCCAACACATACCCTTCAATAACTATCCTGATGGATGAACACATGAGAAGTAGGAACTGTCCCAGGCTATCCCCCACCTGCCCCAGTGCACCAGATGCTCATCGCTTGTCCACCTAGTGGGGCCCAGGCCTTTGCTGAGCCCCGCCTGACAGCTTGCTTGTGTCGGCAGGTCTGGCTTAGGAGTCCCTGGCCCCACAGGCAGAGTGGCATTAAGCAGCGTGAAAGGTACAGGCGGCAGCACAGCACAAGGGACTTTAGAACACAGGCATCTGAAGGCCCCGTTCCTTAACTTCTGCACGTCAGTCTGCCCCTCGGCGCAGCGATCCCTACCTCGTGGCCTTATTGAGGTAAAAGCCATACCCCTTTTCCTGAGGTAGGCGGGGCCTCATCCTGCCCAGATGCTTCACAAATGCTACAGCTATCATCCTTCCTGTTAACCATTCTCAAGAGACCGAGGTGTTTGGGGGTTGGGAAGAAGTCGTGGAGAACCCTCATTTCCCAAGGAATAGGCTGCAGGAGATCCCAGTTGGCCTCCAGGGACCTGGGCCCTGCATAAAAGGCACAGACCAGCACGCTTCTGACCGGATGCAAAGCCCCAAGAGCAATCTGCACGGCAGTGCCTGGACGCCCACCACCTTGTCCTGCACCGGTGGGCAGCTCGAAAGACAGCCAGGCCTCTCACAGGACCCCGTGTCCTTGAACTCCTGCTCTGCATGCCCCCTGGGGTGCTGGTCCATTCCAATAGGACACAACCCATGTCACGTGTCTGGCGCTGTCACAGCACAATCACTCACACTCCCATTGGGAGCAGGGCACTCCAGTGCCAGCTGCTGGTGAACACAGACGCTAAGCCCGGGGGCTGCGCTGGCTGGGGCGGGGGGAGGGAGACAGGCAAGAGAGAGGTACATTCAGGAGGCCGTAGCTGCAGCCGCTCCCGGAGGCCCCCCAGGGCAGAGAAGCAGGAGACAGGACCGGAGGGGTGGGTGGAAGCCCAACCATGCAGGGCGTATTTTGACCAGAGCAGAAATTTGGGTTTTTCTCTGAGAGCAGGTGTCCCCGAAGGGACTCCAGCGGCCACTAGCCCCTTGGATGTCGCTGCAGGGTCTGCGTTTCCCACCTGTTATGAGGAGCCCTTTCTTGCCATTCGATTTGCTTAAACAATGAAGAACTGATTAGAAGTTTTAATTGTTTCTGGAAACTTTAAGGCCTTGGAGCGGTGTGAAAGGCCTACTTTCAATGTTTTACAATAATGGTCTGTTAACAAATTCCAGACTTAATTTATCCAAGAACTTCTTAAAATTCCCTCTGTGCAGCCACCAAAGGAATGCGCTTTTGAAGTCATTTACTTACCAATAAATTACAATGGTCTGAAATCATTAGCCGCAAAGTAAATTGTTTTAATTGATCTGAACTTCCTCACGACCCAGGGACTCCGTTTCTGTACAACTGCACTTTCTAAAACTCTAAAATAACAAATTAATCTCTCTTGAATCCTGTCATCTTTGGAGCAGTCCTTTCTCTCAGAGACCAGGCAGGGGACAAAATCCACAGTGAGAACAAGGGTTTCTGCATGGCCCCAGAAGGGCGCAGAAATACTGCAGTTTCGGGAAGGGGGTCCTAGTTCCTGGTTCCTCTTTCCGTGATGGGGAAGGGGCACGCCTTGGAGAGCCAGCCTCTGTGAATACTGTTCTTTTGCTTGTCCTGCATTGGGAGGCACGCTTTATAATGATTTCCCCGGCTGCCCGTGTGTTCCACGCACTCTCCCATACGTACAGCGTGTACGGCAAGAAAAACAGGAGCGAATGTGAAAGGAGAACTATGTAAAAAGCTTGGAGAGTCTGTGTCTAGTGACCTTGATTCCCAGACTGCTTCTTGGGAGGACTTTGCAATGTGCTCTGGGGGCCAGGACAGGGACAACCTCGCTCTGGTCTCCTTGTCTCCTCCCTGCTACTGCCAGAACCGGGCACCCAGGGCCCTGTCGCCCTGGGCGGGGTGGGTGCAAAGGTGCTGGTCACGTTGAAAGCAGGAGCTATGCTTCAGGACTCTTCCGGGTCCTCTCCCAAATGAGCCCTGGCTGGTTGGGGCAGGGGGCAGGGGATGCTGGGTGGCTGTCAGCCAGCCTCCCACCCCAAGTGTGGGGAGTGGGGGGGGGACACCTCGTCCTGAAGCCCTCATAAACCACCTGAGTGTTGAGGCCAGACTGTCCCACATCACAGTCTTGTGGGCAGAGACGGCAGCCTAGGGGGATGCCCAGGGTCCCGGCCTCCCTTGCCCTTCATTCTCGAGAACAAGAACCAGAAGGGTCTGGTAATACTGCGGGGCGTGAGGAACCCCAGGATCCATCCAAGTGGTCTCAGCTTGTGCCTAAGCCCCTGCTCTGCCCCTGTGGAATGTGCTGCTCGGTGTGCCTTGAATTTTCCTTCCTCTTAGCTCACTGCTCCCATGAGGGCAGCTCAAGGCAGCCCCTGCCAGGCTCCCAGCAAGGCCGGACAACGCTGGGCTGTGCCCAAATCCTGCCAGACGTGTAGTAGTTTTCGGGGCAGTGATGGTGGCTTGTGTTCTAGAGACCCCCTCTCGCTCACACCCCTGGGAGCGGGGAGCCCCAGGATGATGTGCACGGGCCAAAGGTACCTCAGGGTTCAGGGTGGAGACCTCCAGGACAAGCATCTAACTCAGGGCTTGACCTGCAAGCTCCTGTTTCCAGAGCATGCTCGGTGTGATCCTGCCAAGCCGAGGTGTGTGCAGAGGGCTGGCAGATCTCATCTGCACACAGCCCGGCCTTGTGCAGCCAGCCACAGGGGAGGCTGGTCCAACATACAAGGCCAGGCCTGGAGCCACACAGCCTGGAGGGCGCTGGGCTTTGAGACTATCACAATGGTTTATCTCGCCACATTGACGGAGGGGCCTCGGGACGTAACTTAAATTCACAAGCGGGGAACCATTTACATCTCAGCAAAAGCCCCCCTTCTTATCCCTGGAAGAAACGAAGACAGGCTTTGGGGGTCCGTCCTGGGGCCTTTCCTGCCTCCCCACTTCAACAGCACCAGAGCAAAGGATTCCTTTCCTGGACGGTGAGCACACCTCCAAGACCCACCCAGTAGGGGCGGTGTGGCAGAGGCCGGGGTGAGGGGGTAGTGGAAGGATGGAGGGGTAGAGGTAGGGGGATAGGGGGGTGGGGGGGTAGTAGGGGTGGGGGGAGGATTTGGGGGGCTGGGTGCAGAGAACCATCACCGGCCAGGAGTCAGAGGCCTGCACGTGGCCCACAAAATGCCACACTAACGTGTCACAGACAACTCTCCACTGTCAAATCCACAAGCCTGGACTCGGCCTCCTCACGGGCCAAGCATCCCAAAGTCGACCTCTCTTTCTGATCTGAAACGAGATACAAAGGTCCTGGGAGATTGGCTTGACGCCACCAGCCCCTGAAAGCCTGAATGGACGGAGTGCAGGGAGTCCAGCCCGGTGGGGAGGTGCGGAGCCCCCAGGAAGAGGGCATGGCCCACCCCTGTGTGGGCACCCTGTCCCTGCTGTGCCTGAGAGCCTCACCTCTGCAGGCACGACGCTCGGCCCAGTGCCCAGCTGACCGACTGACCCAGTGACCCGGGGACAAGCAGAAATAAGGCAGCAGACAGCCTTGCCAAGACGATGAGAGGTGACCCCACACCTTTAACCCCGTGGGACCTCAGAGAGAGGCGCCTGAAGGCAATCTCCTGCAGGCGGCAGGAGCAGGATGCCAGGCCAGCCAACACCCCTCCCCCCACCAAACCCAATCTCGGGGAGGAAACAAATGTTAATGGAAAACACTTAAAATGGAAAGGGAGTCTATTTCTCCTTAACTGTCTCTGGCTGCACAAAATTCTGAGAAGCGATTGAAGGTAAATTGCTTGGTTTTCAATTTTAAGCTGCACTTCCCCAAGCACGATCAGTCTTCCCTGATAGTGGCAGAAAATAATAAGCGTCTGGTGCGGAGTTGCCCCAGTGCCCAATAACACGGTGGGATCGCATCCCCATTTCATTATGGGAAGACAGAGAGTGCCTTAAGCAAGTTTATTGATACGATAGATGGCCCGTCACTTCCCTTTGGGTGAATCTCCTGCCTGGAGGTTGTTGGCCTGGCTTTGGGGGCAGCGCCCACCGGGCGGGTTCCCCTGGGGGGAGTGCACCGTGGGGTCATTCTGTCCTGGTTGTGCTCCCATGTCCCTGTCCATGCTGTGTGGGGTTGCAGAGCCCACATCTTGCGGTCCGCGGGGCCTGGGTTCCAGTCCCTGCCCCACCCCCCGCTTGGCTAGGCAATCTTGGGCAAGCCCCGTGGTGAAATCGGTGGTGAGGGTTACATGAAAGGACCCTGGCAAAGCGACCAGCATAGCTTAAGCGTGCAAACTCTGGAAGCCTCCAGCTGCCCTTGGCCCTTGGGGGCCATTCTCCCCTCCAGTCCTCAGCCTGGGCCTTCTGTGCAGAGAGCAGCGTGTTCCAGACGGCAGAGGTCCCTCCTCCAAACCTGGCAGAGCCTGAGTCCCACAGCAGGACTGTGCCAGCTATGGGTGTTGGAGGGTAGCGGGACTAGGAGGGGGGCCACCCTCCCTGCTCGGCCACCTGGCCTGTTGGCTGATTTGGGGCTCATCCTAGAAAGGGGGTTTCCCTTGGCTGGGAGGACAAGAAGGCTTCTTGCCAGCAGACCCCTGAATGGGCTGAGGCTGTGCCCTTCTATTGGACCCCAGCCTCAAAGGGCTCTCCTACCAGCCCGGGCGCCCAGGGCAGCATCCAGGATCCCAGCGCTTACCCCAGCACAGCAGAGGCTGCCACAACTACTTGAATGCATGCACGTATGCATGAAGGAATGAATGAGCTCGAGAGACAGGCATGGATGGAGCATCATGGGTCTGTTCCCCCAGAAGCCACAGGTCTCTGGGGCAAGGACGGAGACTTTCGGGGCTGGTTCCTCTTAGGCTCCCTGGTGGCGCTTCCCTTCCAGGAAATATCTCTGAGCCTGACTCCCATCTCTGCTCCCTCTGGGGGCTTCTCTGCCCCCTGGACTGTCCCCTGGGGAGGTGGCACCTCCAGGTCCCAGGCGGCCTGGCAACAGGACCCCAGTCCGTGCATGGTGAAGCGGGAGAGGTTCCCGCGGAAGCTGAGTGCCTGGGGAGCCAGGTGTCTCGAACCTGTCTGAGGTTCTCATCTCTAAACACTTAATGTGAAGATAAATGGATCCGAAAGGAGCATTTCCCCCTCAACCATGTAAACACGAAGCGGCAGACGAGTAAGTAACATTAGGCCTGACACGGGGAAGCTGTGAGGTATTACTCACCCTGATAAGTTTAATGTATAATTTAGAAACATATCATCAAAATGGGAAAAAAGGGAAGAACCTCTTAAATAACTCTGAAAGATATTCAGCTCTGAAATCACAGGCGGTTAGAGTGGAAGGTGTTCAGCAAAGTCCCCCGCAGATGCGCACCCCGCTCTTTGAGTAATTGGATTTAGATGGCTCCGCGCCGAGCACTCTAGGGAGGAGAGGCTCGCCCTTTCCAGAAGCGGGACCTGGGGTGGGAGGCATCCTCCTGACCAGGGCCCAGCCAGAGCCTCTGCCAGTCACAGTGGGGCTGCCTGCAGGAATCAGGCTGGGCGCCGGACAGGCTCAGCCAAGCAGGCTGTAGGCTCTGAGCACCCCCACTCTCTGCCTCCCCCCACCCCAGGCTCCTCTCCCCTGCTCCTGCTAGAGGGGCCTCTTCCTTCTCACCCTGATCTGGGGGGGGGGGCAGAATAGGGGAGGCGTGCAGACACAGTGGCCTGGGGACAGGAACTACTCCTGGCATTCATGCCCCTCTGCTCCTGGGAGCTGCTGGTGCGTGCGTGGGGCCCTTCAGGGAGCCGGCTGTGTAGGTAGCATACAAGGTGGGCTATAAAGGGGGGATTTCAGGGACATTGCAGGTCCCTACCTGAAATATGTGGGCCACAGTCAACAAGCCCCTCTTAAGTGATGCAGCCCCCTTCCCCAACAACTGGATGGGGGAAGCCCCAGCCCACAGGCTGTGGTACTTCTCCACCTCGCAGGCAGCCCAGGCGTCAGAATGCTGATTCCTGGCTCGGCCACCAGCTAGCTCCAGCTCGGAGCCCCGCGGAGCCCGTGCTGCCTTCTCTGTAATGCCGGGGGGACTGAGACACCCTCCACCTCGGTGATGTGAGGATTGGGTGGGACACCCCCCAAGGAGGCAGTGCCCAGGAGGGGCATCCTTCTCTCCTTTTCAGGGCTTTCTGCCTGACACACTCAGGGCAGAGTGCTGACACGGGAGGCAGGCTTCGGGACCAACAGGTACAGGTGATGGGCCAGTTAGGGCTGGGGTTGGGGGAAGGGGTGTGCAGTCCTGGCTGCTGCTGATCTGTCTGGGGCTGTAAGAAATACTTAGTCTGTGCCTGGGCCTGTCCTGGGTTCTCAGGTAATCAGCCGGGGGACAAACCCTGGCACTGATATTGTCGCAAGTTCCCGGTGGTCTCACCACGGCTCAGTTTAGAACTGCAGTCTGGAGGCTACACAGGCCCTGGGACACTCGGGACAGCAGGGGCTCCTTCTCAGGCCCAGGAGAGTCCAGATAAAGTTCCTTCTCTGATAAAGGGGAGGACTCGGGTTTGAACCAAGGACGTTTCCCTAATTTCAGGGGCTTTATGTCCAGAGGGTGTCCACAGCCACCACCTGCTGCAACACAGGTGGTCGGCACCCATGACTTGGCCCCGGATGCAGCTATGGAAAGGCTCTATCCGTGCTGGTGGGGGCCCAGGTGTCCGAGGGAAACATGCGTCTGGCAGAAAAGGCCCAGCCGGAAACAGGAGACTCTTCCTGAACTTCCCCTCTGCTCTTGCGAACATCTCTTGTCCTCATTCTGGCTCCTTCTCTCTGGTTCCCACTGCCTTCCCTGGAACTGCTCTGACCCCCCTGCCTTTTCCAAATGTCTTCGGGATATCTGGTATCAGCTCCGTCCCTGCCCCTGTGAGCTCCCCTGAGGAGCTCTATGCCTGGAGTACTGGGAGACACAGAGACTGAAGGCTCAGCCTGGCCCTCCAGGCAATGGAACCCAGCTGGGGAACCAGACACGCTTACTCCCCCAGACCCAACACATGGGTTGCAAGTGGCCAAGAGGGGAGGTGGAAGGTGGGCCAGCTGGGGGCTGATCTGAGCAAAGGCTGGGAGGCAGGAAGCTCTCAGTGTTTCAGGACTGATGAGCTGCTGTCTGTGCTGGCTTGTCTGAGGTTCCGAGTATTGATCTGCTTCCCTTTACGTTGAGTATGCCCCCACCCAGGATGCATGAACCGGGGCTCTCTGGGTCCTGGTCCTGCCCTGTTTGTCCCCTGAGGCCGGCTCCCACCCTCCCGCAGCCCATTCTCCCCTCTACAGCCTGTGCGGCCCCATGTTCACGGTCCCCAGAGCTCTCCTCCTTACTCACAGTGAAACCCCAAGTCCTTCCAAGGCTACAGGCTGAGCCCACCTGCCCCACGGTCACCTCTGCAGCCTTGCTGCCCACTTGTCTTCTCCTTGCTCATCCACTGGGGGTGCACTGGCCTCCTGGCTGTTTCTTAGACTGTCCAAGCTCCACACCGTATCAGAACCTTTATACACCCCCTCTCTGCTGGGAGCACTTTCCCCAGACCTACTTATGGTCCATTTCCTCACTCCACTCAGGTCTCAGCTCAAATGTCACCTCCACAGAGTCCCCTGCTCGGCTGCTCTATCTAAAGCCCTGCATTACTCCTTCCCTTGCTCTCCTTTGTTTTTGTTACAGCATTTATCACTATCTGAAATTATATTACAGGCCCACAATCCAATTCCAAAATCCATAAAGCTCTGAAAACCAAAAGCTTGTTCATAACTCATTTGGTGGCAAAACGTGATCTGAACTGACGTGAGGCTATTTATAGTCGTGGTTCATCCCTCTTAGTGTGAATATTCATACATTTTGCTGCAGAAATATTAATGCGTTTGATTACGGGGTGTTACTCCACACCCCGCTGGGGACGTTACATAATATATGGTCTATGCACTGTATTACGTTTCTAAAATGCAAAGTCTGAATGCCAAAACCGGGTTTCTAAAGCTCGGTACTGCTGGCGCTGGGAGCTTCATAATTCCTTGCTATGCAGGGCTGTCCTGTGCCCCGGAGGACACTGAGTGGCATCCCTGGCCTCTACCCACTAGATGCCACTAGCCGTCCCCCAGCTGTGACACACAGACATTCCCAGGCTGCCCCGAGTTGAGGACTGCTGGTTGGAGTGCATCTGGCCTTAGGGGTTTCAGATGAGGGACTGTGGATCCCTCTTTGTTTCCTTGCATGGAATGTAAATTCCATGGGGGCAGAAATTGTATTTGTTCTGTTTTCTGAAGTATCCCCAGCACCTAGAGGGGTGTCTATTACAGAGCCGGCACTTAATAAATAATTGTTGCATGAAGAACAAAAGGATTCTATGGTTTCTCCAACAGGCACCTGGGGTCCTCCTCCCATGGGTTTATCAGAGTGCCCTGCAGATGTGCACCAGAAGCCCCCCCCCGCCCCCCCGCAAAGAGCAGAGCGCAGTGGACAACCTGCTCTCCACCCTGGCTCATCGCCAGGGATGCAATAGTACCCCTAAGGGTATGGGGCCCCAGGCAGCTGCCCAGTTTCTTCGCCTGACCCCACTGCCACTAAGAACTCTGGGCATTTCTGACCTCAAGCCACTGATCCCTAGAGTGGGGACAATGACCCTTGAGACACCCCCCTTTGTCTTTTTGTGTACCCGGAACAGGTTTGGGCCATGGAAAGGCCTTGTGAACCAGGCCTTGATGACTTGTCTGGAGGCCAGGGCCTCCAGATCACCAGTGTGATCATGGACAGGCTGAGGAGGGAGTGAGGGTCAGGGACAGGGGTCCTTAGTAAGACCGGTCTCTGGCTTTTGCCGTGATAAAAAGTGCTCAGCTGGGAAAGGTTACTGGGTCCCACCTACATCTCTGTCCAGTGGTAGTTCAGCCTCTGCTTATTTACCCCCAGTGGCGGGGAGCTCATCTCCTCCTGGGGTACAACACCAATGCTCTGTGCTCACAACCATGTTTCTGGAATTCTCAGGTTCCCTCATTTCACATCCACACGGGGCCACCAATAGTCCTGGTTTTCCCAGGAGGGTCCTAGTTTCAGTCTCTGCATTTTATTAACAGCCTCCTTTCACTATCCAATGGAGCTCACCTTTCACCTGGGGCTTCTACTTAGCCCCCATACTCCCTCACAATATGGAATTGATCCCCTGTTCCCCCAGGGCCATGGGCAGGTGAGGGAGGGGATCCACTTCAGAAGAGACCAATTTCCTGCTGAAGACAAAGCCCTGCCATTCTCCACCAAGGACATGCCTGATCTTAAGTCTCCCCTTCAGACTCCTTCTTAGCTGATTTCTACTGGAAGTTTCCAGAGAGTGTGAGCTCAAGGCCTGGGTGGGGCTTTTTTACACCCAGAGACTGGGGCCCACAAGCAGGTGATCGTGAGTGCATAGGGTTGGGCGGGGGTTAGAGCGGCTCTGTCTGGGACATAGCCATGGAGCCCATGGTAGAGGCCGTGGGCGTCCCCAGTGTCCATTTCCTTCTTCTTCCTCAGTGCCTAACCTTCCGGGTGCACAGCCTCCTGGACTAAAATGACATTTCCCAGCTTCCTTTTGCAGCTAGGCATGACCATGTAACCAAGCTCTGGCCAAGGGGGTGTAAGTGAAAGGGGTGTGTGCAAGTTCCAGGAAGTGTTCTTCCTGGCAGCTGGGATGCAGATGGGATGGCTGGAGTTAGAGCAGCCATATTGGACCAGAAGCTTTTGGAATAGATGGCAGAGCAGCAAGATAGAAGGAGCCTGGGTCGCTTGGAAATCGTGGCTACTGCACCAGGCCTTGACTCTGTTTGCAGAGAGAGAGAGATGAACCTTTAGCATCCGAGCCTCTGTTAGCCTGTTTTCTGCCACTTGAAGCTGAATCCAACCCCAAAGAATTCAGAGCCTGAGCCGATCTTTCTGCTGGAGATAATCGCAGAGGCTCACCCATGACCACACTCAAGGATGGCAGGCAGGAGGCTTGCGAAGGTCAGGGTGGTGAGGTCCTAAGGGGCTGCAGGGGGAGGGGAACGAAGAACTCAGGAAGCCAGTTAAAGCACTGCATTACCAGAAGAGCAGAGTGGACAGGAGCCCGTTCCTTCCTGCGCTGAGCAGCTGCCTTGCGGGCTACGCTTTATGGGAGTGGCCGGTTCCTAGCAAAGGTCTCTGCTTTACCCGGAGACAAACTCCTACTTTTGGGGACAGAGTTAGCTCCTCCCATCGCTGAGAGTTCCAGAAGCAACAAATGCAGCCTTTGGCCCTCCAGGGGAAAGCATCCCCAGAAAGCTCGTGGGAACCAGAGTGTAAGACTGACAGGAAGCCTGCTCCAGGGCTCACATGCTCTACCTGCCAAATCCCCATCATGGGCTCTGCGGCCTTGCTCAGCCCCCAGCAGCCATGCGAGAAGCTCAGGGGGAGGATTCCTGTCCTCTTGTGGCAGATGAGGAAACTGAGGCACAGCTTAACGGAGCTGCTCCAAGCCCCCAGCACAGAGCTGGGCATCAGACCTGAGTTGTCTGAGCTCCAGAAGCAGCTCTCCTTCCATTCCAGACCAAACCAGCAAGAGGATGAGGACAGACGCCCAGTGCCGGAGCCTTGATGGAGACAGAGGTCCAGAGAGGGAGCCTGGCCGGGGGGAGGCTCGTCCCTCAGGCCCTCAGCAGCTCTTGGCCTGTCCCTGCCCAGGGGGCTGGCCCGTAGCCTGGCAGAAGGCGAGAGGCCCCTTCTGTGGCTCTCCCAGGCACAGGCCTGGGGTCAGCCTTGCCTCCTGCTTTCTGGCACCTGGCCCAGCCATTGTTTCTGTACTTTCTCCAAATTAAAAACCCGTTGCTGCCCCTTCCTAGGTAAAAAGAGTTAATTTTCAATTCGAGCGTGTGGGAGGGTGTCCCCAGGGAACAGAGTAATGAAGCCGCTAGTGCTAGTTGCAAAACAAATAGATAAATCAATGTTTCAATTTTCTCCATGTGAGAGAAGGGTTTGTTGCTTAGCAATTCAAAGAACATTACTGCAGGTTCTTGGAGGCCGCCATAAACGCTACAGAAGTTGCTGGGGTTTGAGCCATGTTAGAATGACAACCAAACTTACGTCCCCGGCCCCGCCAGCTGGAGCCATGGAAGGGGGCTGTTTCCAGGAGAAATCCCTTCAAACCCATCCTTCCGTCTCATAGCGCCCAGCAGGGTAGAGCAGGGAGCCCCCTGGGACAGGCAGGCGGGGCAGAGCCGAGTCCCCACTGGCACCGCTGGCACCAGCAACACTGAGATGAGGCCCTGTGACCTTTCTGAGCTGCCTGTTCCCTATAGAAAAAGGGGGGTGCCTGCCTTCCCTGGACTTAGAAATCCCAGCCCGGCCCTGCCCTGTCCTGCCAGGGTGCCTTCACCTTCAGTCCTGCATTTGGAAACACAGTCAACTGCCTCCATCAGGCCCCTGACTTCTGCTCCCACAACTTCCATGGCTCCCCAGTACCCTGGGCACTGAGAGACAAAGAACTACACTCCATATCACTGCATTTTATAAGTAGTACACATCATCTTTTTCCTCAATAACCTTTTAAGGTAGCTTCTATTATTAGACCCATTTTATGGATGAGGAAACCGAGGCCTGGCAAGGTTAGGTGGCCTTCCAAGGTCACACGGTCAGAACATTGCATTTTAGTGCCTCTGTGTATAAGTCTTGCAAGGGGCACAAGGTTGGGGCAGATCTTGGTTGGGAAGGCAAAGAACCAAATCCCAAATTTGCCTCCAACCAACAGCCTCATTGAGGGAGACGAAGCATGTGAGGGGTTTTGTACAATGCTTGGCCCACTGTCTGTCCTCAGGGCCAGGTGCTGGTGACCTTTGACCTGCAGGCACGGTAGCCTTTGGCATCACCGAGAATAAGTGATATTCGCCATCCCTGACAAGGCTGTCCTAAAGCTGGCGTGAGCCTGTCCCCTGCCCCTTCCAGTCGCAGCATCAGTACGCTGTGTACAGAGAGACGGCCCTTCAGAGGCTTTTGAGTCCATGATGAATGAGGCCAAAAACAGGGTCAAGAGACAAAGTCCAACTCCCTCGGCCTGGCACTCCAGGCTCCCCATCTCCTTTCCACCTCTTCCTTCCCCTTCACCCGTCCTCTCCTCATTCCCACTTCTGGTCACACTGTCCGCTCCGCCCACACCCAGGGCCTTCTGTGGTCCCATGGGAGTCTTGTGATTCCCAAAGGTGTCTCTTACCACACCCACCAGCCTGTGTGACCCACGCGGGAGGTCCACGCTTGTCAACGGCTGTTCTGTGTATGGGTGTCTGCCACCCGGCCCGTGGGAAGAGACCTGTGTGTCTCTGTGGCCCCTGTGGTAACTGCTGCCTGTGTAACCTCACTGTGGTCCCCCACGCCTGGAGGTCAGCCTTCCCCAGACTCCCCTTCTGCCACAAGGCTCCCTGTCTGGAAGGCGCTTCCCTCTTCTCTGCTTGCCACCCCCCCCCCCACAAAGCTCCCAAAGTCCAGATGTCACCTCTGCGTTGACACCTACTCAGGTAGCCCACCCAAATAAACATCCTTCTGCCAGAAACTCGTCCTGCTGCCTGAACTCACCCGCCCGTCCCCTCTTTTGGACATCAAGCCCCCCCGAGGACAGGGCCAGCCTTTTCTGGTCCAGGAAGCCCCAGCCCCCAGCCTGTGCCTAGCTCAGAAATCGGCCCGTGATCTGGCTGACACAGGCAGATTTAGCTAAGCGGCGGCAAGTTCCTGGCATCGCCGCCTCTCACGTAAATTCCACGGCTTAGGTGACATGTCCCAGGCCCCAAGAACTGCACCAAAGCAGTGATGACAGAGAAGGCCGTATTTTTCCAGACCTCTGTCTGGAAATGTAAAAAAACGGATTCTGGAGTAAAACCGACCTGAACCGATGTCTTGGCTCTGCTGCTTCGGAATGCGGGGAGCTTGGGAAGTTCCTGACTCTCTACCCTGGCTCTCCTGGTATACACTGGCAGGAAATAATTGCACCTCCTTCAGGGCTGTCGTGAGGCCATGCCAGCACACACTGTGAAGCCCAGGGCACCCTCGATGCCACGGCCTGAGGACTGTTGTGCCGTGATGGCCAGTCTGCTTTCTCTCTGGAAGCTGTTAGGGTTTCTCCAGGCCAGGAGAGGGGTATCAGCCATGCACTGGTCTGAGGGTCTGAAGATCAGGGCCAGCTGCCCCGTCCCTGTCCTGGGGCAGCGCAGGTGCCCCCACAATAGGCCCAGTTGCCCCTCAGCAAGTGCCCTCTCCCTTGATGGCAGGCGACAGCCCTTTTCCCTGCCACCCCCTTCATCGGCCCAAGGCTCTGCGCTCACTGAAGACAGAAGCTTGGGCTAAACCTGCTGGCTGCACCCCCAGGGGCAGGGTGGGTGGTAGGAGAGCCCCTACCACAGGGGCCCCCATTCTGCGGGGGCGTGGCCATCCGTTGCCATGGAAACGGGAGCAACTTGGGTGCTGGGCACCTTGTCAGTGCTGGCTGAGGGCAGGTGGGCTGGCCTTCCCCCAGCAACGGCTGTGGGACCCCAGGTTGAGGGGCAAGCAGCCTTCCTGAGACAGGTCACTGGCAGAGCCTGGGGCTGGGGACATGGGAAGGCAGAAACACTCGGCTCAGTTCTTGGTGCTCCTGGCTCCTTGAAGGACCCAGGGCCTCTGTTTTCTCTTTGTAAAACGGAGGGTTGTGGAGCTGTTGTGCCCTGAGCTCTGCCACAGGCCACATCCCCTCGTCCCTGGAGGAGCTGGACAGCATCTGGGTGTGACCGCCTCTACTCCTATATCCATCCTTCCTAAACTGTCAAGAAAGATGCTAACAGGTGGGTGTAGGGAAAGGAGAGACAAAGTGACCAGGTCCTTTTGGAAACAAGAGTTCCACAGTCAGATGAGTGTGGGGAGCATGTCTCTCACCCCACTTGGGGGTTCTCAGTGTGATGTTAACATATTTCTGGGAAAACCTGACAAAATGTTTTCTCCAGTGTTTCCCAAAGCCACCTGGTCGCAGAACCCCGTTTTTATAGGACAGCAAATAAGAGTGACCTTACAATCTAGTTTTGGAAATGAGGCTCTAGACCTGGGGTTGGTACGTTATATACGGCCCCCAGGCCAAGTGCGGCCTGCACCGGGTTTTGTAAATAAAGTTTTATTGGGACACAGCCACACCTGTTCATTCACACTTGTATTGTTTACAGCAGCTTTCCTGCTACAAAGTAGAGTGGAGGGGTTGTGACAGAGACCATGAGGCAGAAAAGAGTGACTGACTCAAACTTTAAGAAGTTTGCTGACCTTTGCTTTAGATAGACCAAGGCCTCATGAAAGCATTTTAAAGAAATGGAGGCTGGTGTGGGTGTAAAGAATATCAATCCATTTTTATACCACCGGAAGCATTTCCAGTTAGGAAGGAAATCTGATGCTAAAAAACAATGCATCTCATATCCCAGACAAGACCGAGCTTGTGTCTCGACTCAGGCGTCCCTCTAGGAGGGCTGATTTGATGTTCCTCAAAAAGTTGAAAATAGAGCTACCCTATGACCCAGCAATTGCACGACTGGGTATTTACCCCAAAGATACAAATGTATTGATCCGAAGGGGCACCTGCACCCCAATGTTCATAGCAGCAATATCCACAACAGTCAAACTAAGGAAAGAGCCCAGATGTCTGTGACAGATGAGTGGATAAAGAAGATGTGGTGTGTATATATATAATGGAATATTACTCAGCCATCAAAAAATGAAATCTTACCATTTGCAATGACACAGATGGAACTAGAGGGTATTATACTAAGCAAAATAAGTCAATCAGAGAAAAACAATTATCGTATGATCTCACTCATATGTGGATTTTAAAAAACAAAACAGAGGATCATAGGGGAAGGGAAGGAAAAATAAAATACGACAAAATCAGAGAGGGAGACAAACATAAGAGACTCTTAACCATAGGAAAAGAACAGGGTTGCAGGAGGGGAGGGGGTGGGGGGTTGGGGTAACTGGGTGATGGGCATTAAGGAGGGCACATGATGTAATGAGCACTGGGTGTTATACGCAACTGATGAATCACTGAATTCTACTCTGAAACTAATAATACACTATATGTTAATTAACTGAATTTAAATTCTTAAAAAAGGGAAAAAAAGAGGGCTGATAGAATGGCCAGTGGGGGAAGCCCCTGCATTGTCACAGCAAGCCATTAGGGGGCGTGCTGGCCTGTGTTGGTGACAAGCAGCTGTGATGCCAGTGGCCCTGCTTCCAGGAGTCCCTCTGCGCCAGGCAGGCTGATGAAGTAAAAGTACCAGCTGGGAGAAGCTGGGCCTTCTCCTCAAAGCTCATTAACCCTAAAATAAATAATAAACACCACTGGGGGACTTCGGAGGTTCTGGGCATGCCGCGATCTACACGCGCTTCTGCAGCAGCTGGGGGTGGGGCGGGGCATGGTTCTAGACAGCCAGAGGTGACAGGACCCTGAGGACCATCTCCACCAGGCCTCTAATCTCCCAGCGGGGACACACGATGCTGGCCTTGTTGACCCTTCACGTTGATCAGTCCTGGGACTGCCGCGTTCTTCCTGCCCTCACGTTCCGACCCCCTCTCTGCCTTCAGAGCTCTAAGTCAGACCCTTGTCGGCCTGTGCCCAATATTTGCAAGTGATGATCCGCCATCCTCCTGCCTCCCTGCTCAGATGGACCTTACACACCCCTGCTAGACTAATCTCTCTAAAATACGACTTTCACGGTGTCATGCCCCTTCTCAGGGATTGTCTCTGGCTCCCTAGTGCCGCTCATCTAAACTGCAGTGCCCTGAAAAATATGGCCCCATTCTGCATCTTAAAGTGCTTCCTATTGTCTACCCCGGTTCGGAGCCTCCCTGCAGTCAGGCCTCTCTGCTTGCTTCACTGCCTTCATCACCCTTCTCTGCCAACTCCCTCCTTGAAGCATCCAGGGAGGCAGGATCTGGAGGGGCCCTTAGCAATCATGGAGAACGGTCACGACAAGTGCATGATAAGGACGCCTCTTTTTCCCTGCCTATACCTGCGCCAGACATTGCTCATTGATCACAGCACTCTTTCTGTCTGAGCCAGAACTCAGACTCTCTCTTGACAAATGTTATTAAAAGCAAATGTTATTAAAACCTTATTTACCATAGTTTTGCTGGGGTGGAAACTGAGGCCTGGGGAGGGCAAGTAACTGGCCCAAGATCACATGGCCATTTGAGGCAGAGCCAGGCTTAGATCTCGCTTTTCCCTCCTCCTGGCCCAGTGCTCTGCATACCACAGACCATCTGCAAACTCTAGATCTATGTTCTGTAAATAGGATCCTGCCTCGAACAAGTGGGAGAGACTCAGCCTGGAAGGAGCCCATGCCCCGGGGATGAGGCCCAGCCCTCTTCCCTACATGTCTGTTGGTGAGTGTGAATCTAAGACACTGAGAATAAGGAGGCACCCGTCCCGAGAGGCTGACTGGGGCAGCGAGGGATGGAGGAGTGGTGTGCACACAGAGGCACAGCCCAGCTACTGAGTCAGGCTTGAATCCCACCTTGGGCTTGAACCTCGGCTCCCAGGGTTGTGAGGCTTAGCAAAGAATACTCAAAAGACATCAGTTGACATTTATCGAGTGCCGACCATTGGCCAGGGACAGAGAGCCCAACCCTCCGTGTGAGCTCTTTTATGCGTGCCTCCCTGACCTCTGAGGCAGTAATATGAACCCATTTTACAGATGAGACCCCAGAGGCTCAGAATCTGATGGATCGAGAATGTGAGCACAGAGAGGGAGGGGTTGGGCATGAAGCAGCAGCCCAGAGAGCAACACAGGAGTGCCGTCGGGGTTACTACTAAGGATTGGGTCTACACTTAGGTCCTTCCCAGGGTCCCCTAAGCACAGGCCTCAGAGTAAGCCCAGAGCTGGGGGTCTGGAGTCTGCAAAATGATGCTGGCAGCTGGATACCAAGTTGGCTGGACTTGGCAAAGCAAAGTTGGGGGAACCTGGAATTCGTGCCCCTTCTCTGCCAGCCTGACCCCTTGGCCTTTCTCTGCTGAGTCTTGAAATCCGACGACCTTTTCCCAGGAAGGTGGAGAGGGCGAGGCAGGGGAGCAGCTTGGGGTGAGAGCCACAGCTGGCCAGGGAGCCTCATCTGCGTGGAAAGGGAGCTGAGTAAACAGCCCTCCCTCTCTGGAAAATGACCCTGCTGATCCCAGAGTTAAAAATAGAGGCATATCGATCGGGGGCCATGTCCAGCGCGAGTTATCAGAGCTTCATTGGCAAAATGACTGGCTTGAGTCAGCCCCGCAGGTGATTTATTTTTCCACCCAGCTGGCCAGGGAGCATCCCCTGCGCATCCAGGGCCGTGCAAATGAGGCTCGAGTGTCCCCCACTCTACGGCTTACCCACCAGGTGCCTGAACCCCGGGAGGAGGGGCTGCCGTTCCATCCTGTTCAGACGCTGCACTGGGTTCCCCAGTAATTAATAACGCTGGGAAATGTCCGCTCCGAAGGCCTGTCTCACAGGCTTATGGGACCAGCTCGCAGCCCCCAGCCTGAGGCTTGGAGCTCAGCACGCGACATTGCGTCCTCTCCTGTCATGACCTCGATGGCCCCCCTCCTGTTGTTTGGTGGCACTTGCATGGGTGCCCTGGGCCCCCTCTGGGTCCTGGCAGCGGTCAGAGCCGGCCCCTGGCCTGGGTGGGCTCCCAGGCAGTGGGGTAGGTGTGGAGACCACACCAGCATGACCCGGATTCCTGTCCTTCGGGCAGCACCTGCCCGGTAGGTGAGGCCCCGATTTTCTTTAGCTTCCCTCTTCCCTGGGGCCTGTGGCTGTAGGGGGTTGAACAGCGTCCCCACAAAACTCATGTCCAGCCGGCTCCTCAGAATGGGAGCTTATCTGGAAGTAGCGTCTTTGCAGAAGTAATCGGTAAAGGTGCAGTCACAGTCGATGCGGGTGGGTCCTAAATCCAGTGGCCGGGGTCCTCGTAAGGAGAGACGCACAGGGAGAAGGCCTTTTGAAGACGGAGGCAGAGATCAGAGGTGCCGTGATAAACCAGGGACTCCAGGGATGGTGGGAGCCACTGGAAGTTGGAGGGGGCCTGGAAGGGTTCTCTCTCAGAGCTTCCAGAAGGAACCAACCTGCCAACACCTTGACTTCAGACCTCTGGCCCCCCAAACTGGGAGACAAGGCGTTTCCATTGTTTTAAGCCCCCCCGTCTGTGGTACTTTGTTATGGCAGCTGGGGGTCAAACCCCCTCTCTTGGAAACCCCACAAAGCCCACGTCAGGATGGCAAGTGGACCTGCCATGGCCTTGGAGCAAAGGCAGAACCCCCAGAACCCCCAGGTTGCAGGTAACGGAACAGTTCACTCTCAAAACCTCAGTTTCTCTAACCCTAAAATGGGAACAATCATCTGCTCTCACAGAGGGCCTTGCACGTCCCAGTGAAAGTGCTTGGTCGAGTCCACTGTGCGGTCCAGCTGCAATGGGGAGATGGGGAGAGCGGGAGCCCGAGCTCTGAGGGTTCAGCAGGGCGCCTGGCCTGTCTTCCTGTTCTGTTTCCATCCTCCTGCAGGGCACTAACCCCTGTTCCTGAACGCCGTTCCATTAGGCTTGTCGGTGCCAGGATTTGAGGCCTGGTCCAGGGGGAGACCCTTAGAACCAGAAACATGAATACACCTTAAAATTAAGACATTGCTTCCTCGCAGAACACAGGCCAGGAGTCAGGCAGTGATGAGTTCAGACACCAGCTGCCTTGTTCTCCGGAAGAGCTGGGGCCGGGAGGGAGGCCGGGAGGGAGACATCTGCATAATAGCTGGAGCACAGACTTGGTTTCTCATCAGACTGAGCCCTTGGCCCCCCATGGCCTTTGATTTTGTCTTTCCTTTCCCTTATCTTCTTTAGCAAACTGCCTTCCCTTTGGAGATGGTGGAGGGGGTAGGGATGGGGCAGGGGGCTGCTGGGCACTCACAAGCCTGGCTCTGGGAGGGACACTGCCCGTCTCCCACCCTATAAACTCTCACAACACGCTGTGGACTGGATGTTTGTGTCCCCTGTCCGGGGCTGTAAGAAGTACACATTGTGGCGGAAGCCCCCCAGCCTGGGATCTGTGAGCTGTCTAAGGCACACCACTAGTGAGACCACAGTGACGGCCCCTGTTTTGCACTTGAGGGAACCGGGGGGGTCAGAGAGGTAAAGGGGCCCCCTGACCTCACCCACCCAGCTCGTGGGGGTTGAATCCTCCCCTGGAACTCCCAGGCTCCTCCACTCTGTGGACCCTGACAACGTTGATTTTCTCTCCAGGGGTGGGGGTGGTGTAAGACAGAGGCAGGGCCCATCAAACCCACCAATGACTAGGCCTGGGGAGGTGGGGGTCCTGGGCAGGGAGCCCATGAGTACCTTGGCCTTCGCGAGTAGGGCAGCGCCAGGCTCAGAGCACAGACCAGATGAACCGATCATCGAGGTGCCTCCCTGCTTCTACTCTCAGAACAAAGTTTAATAGCACTAAACAAATCTCCTTAATTAAAAACTAACATCAAAACAGTTTCCAGGTCCCCGGCTGAGGTCCTGTGCAGCCAAACTCCCACCCTGCTGACTGCTGACATCCTGAGCTAGCCCTGGGCACATGCACGGACTGGCAAGAATGTGCCCCCAGAAGCTCCTCCCTGTTCCCCCCTGCTTCCTCTCTCCACCTCCCCATTCCCTAAGTACTAAGCTCTCCCAGCTCTCTCCAAGAGGGCCCTAATTCATACCACAGTGCAAATGACCCACAGTAGAATGTGGGAGTCCTGTCAAGGACGGTTCTATCTCATCCAAAATTACAGCCACACGCTGGGGCAAGGAAGCTCTCCCAGATGAATTTCAGGATTGGGTCAGAGGAAAGAGGTAGCGGGAGGGGCATAGGGTCCCGCAGAGCGCCTTGGAATCCACACAGTGTCCACCAGCAGAGTCCCGTTCTCCCACCAGAGGTCCTAGTGGGATGAAGCAAGCCCTGACGCCTCCCAGGATCCCTAATTATCAAAGCAAAAGTAATATTTAATCAGTATACTGCTTTAAAAGTAGAGAAATGGACACACGATTTTAGAAAATTTTCCACTGAATTAAAAGGATTATGCGGGCAGTTAGCTGAGTGGGAGAGCTCATGGTCTGAGCTTTCCTGACAGAGGGGACTGGGCCATTGTGGCTGCAGGGACTGGGATATGGGGCACATTGTCTACACCCAGATGGTGCAGTGATGATGATGGTGGCGATAGGAGGGCACAGAGTCGGGTCCTGCCACCCTGCAGGCCTCAGTCCTGCCAGTCCTCCTGAAACAGCCACCTGCAAACGCAGCCCCACTCAGAGAACAAGCCCCCCACTCCCTGCCTCAGTGAAGAGCTGGGCCAAGCTGAGAACGGGCTCAGAACAGATTCACTGCCAGCAGCCAGGCGGAAGGCCCTGCACCAGGCCCTCCCGTGGGCTCCGTAGCCACTGGGTTCAGCTGCTTGGAGGACCTGTGCTGACCCTGGCCATTCGCCCACTTGCCCTCCTCACCTGTGAGGACAGTCCAGGAGGGAACGGGGAAGGTGGGCTGGGCAGATGCTGTCCGGGGGCCTGGGCGCGGCAACATCCTTGGAGAGGTGATCGGGACACTCCAGCTTAGGGCTGAGGTCACGCTGGGTGTGGGGGTGGGATGGGATGTTTTCAGGGGCCTCAGCAGGACAGGCAAAAGCGAGCTCTCTCTGGAAGGCAGGGAGGGGGAGCTCACAAAACGTTTCTGTGATGGGCCTGGTAACCCCAGACTTCATCAGGATTTAAGGCCAGTGGGGTGAGTGGTCCCAGAGCTCTGGCCAAACTGGGAGCAGGAGGCAACGGGACATTCAGGGAAGCAGGTGTTTAGGGTCTGCAGGTAGGTGTGCTTGGGCTTAAAGGGCCAGCTGCTGCCTCGCTTGGACGTCATCGTGGGGAGCAGAAAACAGGGCCGGGCAGTCAACTGGCCGGCCTTGCGGGGGTTAACACCAGATGCAGGAAAGCGGACCTTCTCCTGGAGCCAGCCCAAGTCAGATAAGCCATCAGAGCAACATCCGGCAACAACTCAGGTGTCTTTTCAAACGGCAGTGGGTGACATCTCCGAAAAAGAGGAGATAACATTTCTGGAGAGTGCAGGTAGCCTGACAACCTGTCAGGGGGCCCGGGTAGCTTTGAGAAGGCACGGGAGGGGACCCGGCATGACGGAGGGAGCAGGCCCAGCAACTCTGCCAACTGGGATGAAGGAGAGAGGGAAGCAAACAAAGCTTAAATTACCCCAACTGCTGGGCCTTCCCAGTCTGCTGCGTGGAGCCGCTGACACCAGACTGAGTTATGCCTCTAAACTATGCAGGAAAATGCTGAATTAAACAGCTTAGTGCCTTTACATATTCAAACCCAGGCAAACACCATAAAATATGCTGAGTAACAGTTGTCTAATGCACATTCCTTAAGGTTGATTTTTGTGGCTGCAGCAACGGCTGTGGAGGGGCCGAGGCCCGGGTGCATGGGTAGCTGGGACCTGGCCTCTCTGCACAGACAGAGGCCGGCAGGTGGTGGTGGTGGGGCTCGGGCAGGACAGAGGGAGCTTTGGAAATTGGTTGGGTGGGGACGATCCTGGCACCCCTGCAGGGAAGCTGCTTTGTCAGTCAGGCCAGGGTGCAAGCAGGGCTTAGGGCTTAGCCTCACCGACCCACAACCATCTGCCTCTGGGAACCAGGGAGGAGTCATTCTAGGACTGTGGCCTCGGGGTCCTGGGAAGGGGGTGGTCTCCGATGGGCGGTGGCACGTGTGGGGTCCTGCACGTGGAGCCAGCTCTGCCTTCAGGTGCTCTGCCGGTCCCTCTGTTCCCCCATCACCCCCCACGAGCCTCTGGAGGCTCCTCTGAGAGGGCTGACCTCAGCCCCAGGGGCTGAGTAGATAGCAGAGGGGCCCGACAGGGCAACCGTCCGACACTGCTGGGAGTAGCACAGAGGGGGAGCCCTTTACCCACTTACCTGCCCCCTTAGCCAACACCTAGCTGAGCCTGGGACGTGCCTGTGGGCCTGCCACAGTACGAAATGCCTCGCTCGGCCAGGAAGGTGGAGGGTAGGGATTTTCAGCACAGACCCTGGCCCTCCCTACTTGTATGTGCTGTGGCTATTCCTCTCCTCAGGCCTCCCAGGTGGCTGTAGTGAGGTCGACACCCCACCCCTTCCTTCCCGCAACCTCCAGCCCTACCTGACCCTGCTTCTCCAGGCTCCAGCTCCCAGCCCCCGTGTTTCTGTCTC
>NW_024425786.1:5193500-5289976 GCF_017311325.1 Ursus maritimus | reverse complement strand
CCCCCCCCCCCCCCCCCCCCCCCCCCCCCGCCCAGCCAGTGTCCCAGGTTCCCGAAGCTCTCTGCTGAGGGCACTGCCAGGCCCATTGGACGGACCCAGTTTCATTAGTGAGCCGATGGTGGGTGACGCCGTCTTAAGCCAGTGGAAATGCATCTCGGCCCCGTAACCTTAAAACTCATTATCAGGTCACACTCCTGCTCCTCCTGCTGGTCCAGCCAGCCCTGCCTGTCTCATGTCATGCACTGGCTCATTCACAGAAGAGGGGCGGAAGCCCAGAGAGGGCAGGGATATCTCCTGTCCTGGGCCGTGGCTCCCTGCCACACACCACATCGGTGACCTGCAGGCCGCTGTCAGCCTCTGCTCAGGGCTGGGGGCCTGTGCTGCAGGGGGTCTGCACACGTGAGCCAGTGCCCCTGTCTCCGGGGACACGAAGGGACACAGAGGCAGTGGGGCTGCAAGGGAGGGGTGGCAGGTGCCTCCTAGGCCCTGCCCCTCCTCCTGCCCCAGGGCCGAGGGACCACTGGGGCGGGCGTGAACCATAACCCCACCAAAGGCAGAAGGGAAAAAGCGCCCTGCTGCCTCTGGACACCAAATCCCACTTAGATCCACTGTCAGCAGGGCCTCGGGCTCCTCGAGTCACGGGTGATTTGGGAGGGGATGTGCATTTATTTTACCCCTAATCCCCCGAATGACAGAAATGTTGCATTTCTCTATGAAGAGCAGAGAACCAAGCTTTCATCCGAGAACCCAGACATGTTCTGAAACTCACTAACTCGTGCTTCTTTCTAGAACTCCCTTCCAGCTAGGACCCAAGTCTCTGTGTGTTCCTTTACCTCCCAAAGGCTGAATGCTCAGCCTGGACCCATGGCAGGGTGCTCATGCTTCAGAGAGGATGCCAAGCTCACGGGGCTCTGCTCTGGACCCCGAGAGAGCCGCGGGCGCCCCAGCACCACGCACGTGGCAAAGGCAGGCTGGGGAACCCTCCCATGCAGCCTCCCCCCACCCCACACCAGATTGGCCTGTGGCTTTAACAGGCCCTCTGCTCAGCTCTAGGCTCTGTTCCCCGAGAAGACAGGAACGCGCTCCCTGCTCCCTCTGCTCCCTGATCCTTTAATCTGAGACTATTAAAACTTCATTCCACTCCTATTGGTAAACCATCAATCACCGTCAGCAAGCAGCCTCTGGCTTCTGCAGCTCAGTGGGGGAGGGCCACAGGGAGGGGGGCCATGGACACTGAGGGCCCAAAGCCAGAAGGAGGCCAGTAAGCCCCCTCCCCTGGGCAGAGCCCCGGGCTCCAGATAGCTACTGTGACCTTGAGAAGGACAGGGCTGCTGGGCAACAGATGGGAGGCAGAAGGCTCGTGTCTGGGGGCGGAGAAGGGCCCACGGCTCCTGAGAGCCACCACTCAGGGCCCGTGTCAGCGGGGTGATGGCGATGCCTGTGCCCGGCCTCCGGGGGGCAGACGGCACTACCAGCACAAGCTGCTGCCTCCTTCCTGAGCTGCACAATCGGGGTAAACCCTGGCCTTTCTCACGCAGTAGCCTTCTGCTTCCTTCCTGGCTCAGACCCCCAGGCCTCCCTGTCCCTCTTCCTAAAGCCACCCTGGCCTCAGCGGGAAGGATGGAGGTTCTGGGGCCCAACCCCCAAGGTTCACTTCCGAAAAGGGAGCCACCAGCCTGGTGCTGGCAGGATTATGGGTCTTTTTCTTAATTAAATAAATCCAATTAAATTAAGATATCAGAACTGAATAACACTCGAGTCATTAGCGCGACTTTTATCTTAATGACTACAGCTGCCGAAATCCTTCTCTGATTCTGGTGGCCTCCTGCCACAGCTGCGGGTTGGGTTTCGATGGAGAGGGGATGGAATGGCCTGCAGACATGGGGGGCATGGGCGTGGGCTAACCTGGGAATCCCTACTTTTCTGTCCACATGTCCTAGGGCTGGGGCGTCCCTTCCATCCTGGGGACCATACTCATTGCCCGTCAACCCTGGTGGATGTGAGGCAATTTCGGAAGCGACAAGGGAGGGTCCCTAAATTCATTTAAATAATCACCCCCACACCCTGGAAAAGAGTTCCCTCCTCTCTGTTGGGGTCAGGGGAGCAGAGGCCTGGACCCTGCAGGGACTCCTGGGTGGATGGAGGGGGCTTGAGTGCTCCCTCCTGGGCCCCCAGGGCTTCCATGTAGAGAGCCCTGTACAGAGGGGCTCCGGCGTGTCCCCCTTTCCACCCCTAGGGCCTTGATCCCCCTCTTCTTGCCTTGTCCAGAAGGAAGTGCCAGCCATTCTGGTAGGGAATCCAGCCTCACCCAGAACAGAGGCCTGGGCCTGGGCTGAGGGAGGGAGGCCAGGCAAGGTGGGGCTGGGGCGAGCAGAGCTCTGGAAAGCAGGAGGTGAGAGTCTGCTGGCACCTGGTGGGATGGCTGGGGGGGGGCCAAGCCTGCAGGAGTTCTGGTTATCCCTTTGCCTCAGGGCTCCCCTGACTCTGAGGCCTGGAGGCTCCACTGACACAGGGCCTCGGGCAGTGGGGGTAGGGCAATGCTCACACAGGAGCTCAGGGGGCCCATCCACCCCCTCCCCCCGCCTCCCACTGCTGTGGTCCCAGGCAGCTGCCCTGGCCTGTTCCCTGATGCTCATAGACAGCAGGCTCATGGTGCCTTGCTCCAGCTTCCCCGAAAGAACGTCAGGGCCTGTGGCTGCAAGCGCCCTGAGGGCAGGAACAGTGTCTGTCTCACCTCCTCCGGTTCCAGGTCAGAGGCTGGCTCGCAGGGGCTCAAGAAACATGGCAACTGACTGATGGATTCATTGAAAGGAGCCATGGTGAGAAATGGACCCTGAATGTGTATTATTGTACCAGTACTTTTGAAAATCAGTGACATTATAGCTTTCATTTGCTTTTCTAGTAAAAAAAAAAAAAAAAAAAAAGACCTACGAAGAAAGAGGCTGCGGATCATTCTGGACCCTAGACCATCACAGCTGGGGAAATGCCTGGTTCAATCTTCACTGTCCGGCAGGGAAGGGCGGCTCAGGGACAGAGAGCTGGTCCTGCTGCTTGGCAGGGCTCCAGACCCCCTGCGCAGGCCTGTATGCGCTATCACGTGCCCATTCTGGACATGGTGGGTTCTGATGGGCCCACGTCAAGGCCAGTCCGTGCCCCAGGTCCTGTGGGTGCATTCAGAAGACAGGACAGAGGGAAGAGAAAATCCCCCGGACTGGGTTGAATTGTGTCCACCCTAAAATTCATGTCCACTCAGAACCTCAGAATGTGGAAATAGGGTCTTTGCAGATCTAATCAGTAAATTAAGATGAGGTGGTACTGAACTAGGGTGGGCCTTCAATCCAGTAGGACTGGTGTCCTTACGAGAAGAAGGGAATTTGGATACAAAGAGAGAGACACAAAGGGAGAAGGCCATGGGACGAGGGAGGCAGAGATGGGTCCACAAGCCGAGGACGGCCTACGGCCGCCAGAAGCCATAAGAAGGAAGGGAGCATCCTTCTCTGGAGCCTTCAGAGGGAGCGCAGTCCTGCTGACACCTCCAACTCGCTGCGCTTCCGGCCTCCAGAATGAGGCAGGAAGTTTCTATTGTGTTAAGCCATGTACTTTGTGGGACTTTGTTACAGCAGCCTGAGGTCACTAACACACCAGCAAACAACATGCAGCGGTGGAAAAGCCCCTCTCTCGGACCTCCCGCCCCCACTTGCAGATGCTGGGTTTTCTGTCGCCCAAAATAGAATATGGGACCATGGGAGGTGGGATCCTGGGAGGGCACAGCCTGGTCTCCCTGGGGGCTGGGCCTAGACTGTCCCCCAAAAGGATAACCCCAGTGAGGGGGCACATAGAGAGGTTAGGGACTTTTAAGAAAAGATCTATTTATTTGAGAGCAAGCATGTGTGTCCCCCGCCAGCAGGGTGGGGGGAGGGGCCGAGGGGGAGGGAGAGGGACAAGCAAACTTTGCCCTGAGCAGGGAGCCAGGAGCCTGCAGCCCGATGCAGGGCTTGATGAGAGGCTTGATGTGGGGCTCGACCCCAGGAGCCATGAGCTCATGACCTGAGCAGAAATCAAGAGTCAGATATTCAACCAACTGAGCCACTCAGGTGCCCCGAGAAGTTAGGGACTTTGAAGTAACACCAGCCTCACCTGAAACCCAGGCTCTGTTCCTTCCTGACCACATGACCTGGAAGCCACTACATCTCCCGAGACTCAACCGTTCATCTGAAGAATGGCGATAAGCAGGAACACCTACCTCTCAGGGCTGCCAACGGGTTTAGAAGTATCTACGGAGTGTCTGCTGTGAGCCACAGCCTGTGACAGACGCTGGGGACGCCCTGGTGGGTGCAGAGTCTGGTGGGGATCTGCACTGAGGACTCACACCAGCCGAGGCCCACACTGAGGGACGGGAGCCTGGGTGTGTGAGCGCCATTCTGCAGGGATTGGAAGGCCGACCGGTGGGGAGAGGCCGACGGCGCATTTCTCCAGGGAACATGTGCGCGTGCACATCTCTAGGGCGCGCACTGGAGAACCTGCCCGAGGCCAGGCTGTCTGGGGAGTGGGGAGAGGGTGCGCGGTTGGAGGCAAGGCCCGAGAGCAGAAGGGCCACAGTGGTCTTTAACCTTAGAGCAGGGGGAGGTTTCTAGCCCGCGAGGGGTATGTGCACGTGTTTGTGGGTCTCAAAAGCTCAGCTTAGTGTTTTTTCCATTGTCGGCTGTTGTGTAGAGAAGTTTGGAAGGGCCAGACCTTCTCAAGGGCCAGGGAGAGGTGTGCCCATCACACCTTCTTATTTTCTGTGTTTCTGATGCCCTGATATCTGGGGTCTCCCTGACCCTGGAGAGACTGCTGCTCCCAGGGCCAGCCAGTTCTGAGAGATGGTAAATGACTACTTGAGGGCACGTTTCATATGAGACCAGCTGATCGAGAGTCCCCACCAACCTCCTGTCACCTTCCAGGCCCCTCTCCCCGCTTGCCCTAATCACCCGGCAACAGGTAAAGACAACAAAGGAACCCCCATGCCCCAGAACCCACTGAAAATGTTCAAACCAGCCAACTCTAAGCCTACTTACCGTGCCTTGCCTGTTCTTCCCGTAAAACCACACTAAAGACTCTTGCCCCCATTTCCCTCAATCCCTCTGCCTCCTGACGGACCCTGGTGCATCATCTTGTGGCCCCATGTGGCACGGTGTGGCCCTGCGTGGTACGGCGTGTCCTGGGACCCTGGCTCAGTCCCCGATATGACGAGGACAGTATCAGCCTGCAGAAGGGCATGGCCCGGGGTCTCAGGAGGGCAAGAGGGGAAGGCAGAAGAGAAGGGCTGCAGGGGTCACGGGTGGGCAGCGGGCCAGGTGGCTGCACTGGGCCAGGGGGCAGGAGGAGGGGTAGAGAGGCTCGGAGAAGCTCTGGTCCCAGCTGCCCTCCTGGGTCCTGCCCACGTGCACTCCCCAAAAAGCATCACCACTCTAAAAATGGAAACAAACGGTCCCTTGCTTTTTGTGGTGCTTTTTGTCAATCGAAGCTGTCAGTTTTCTCTGGTTCTAAATAAGGGAGAGCTCTGTGGGTCCCATAAATAGATTTCCAAAGCTGTGGTCCAATCGCGCTCCCGGAGCAGCCCCGCCCCACTACCAGCCTCCTGGGCACTGCCGAGGCTCGCCCCCTGGGCTGCAGGGCAACCCGGGCCGCAGGTGCTTGGGAATATCTGCAGGCTCGCAGTTTACTGTGAGACGCCAGCTTTCGCACATCATTACCCAATGTTGACAGAGGCGGCTGATGACTGTGAGCCTTGTTCTCGCCTCCATTAGCAGATTGCTTGAACAAAAAATCTGAAAAATTCAGCTCTCAGATGTGAGTCCCCACCATCTGGCTTGGGAAATCAGCTGGGTTCTGTTTCTGCCCCAAAAAGGTTTGGATCCTGTTCCTGGGGACGGAGCAAGCCAAGGAAAGGGGTCCCAGGAGCTGAGGCAACTCCGGCAGGTCATGAAAGCTTAAGTCCTATGGGAGGAGGAAGACCCCAAGTGGTGGTCAAAGCGGGCTGCCGAGGAGACCTGGGAGGGAACGCTCAGGGTTTGTGTGAGGCTGGAGACGGGAGAAAGAGCACGGGGGCAAGCTGGCTGGTGACAGTGACAGGAGGGGGTAGGAGCAGGGAGAGCCAACTGCTTCCATCTTATTCCCAGCTTCTACCAAGCGCTGCAGGGCCAGGTTGAGAAGGATTCTGAGACCATGTGCGGGCTGAGCAGGAAACAGTGCTGTGATCCATTAGTAATGTCTGCCCAGGGCTCAGAAAGGGAAGGTGGCAACCGGCGGATTTGTCATCCCTGAGCTTAAGGCAAGTGGCTCAGAGCTAAGATGGCAGCCAGCCCGCACACAGCAGCACTCAGGACTGACGGCAGCTGAGAATGGATGGTTTTGGCCTCTCTCCCTCCCTGCCACCATGCTCTTCTCGTCTACCCTGACTTCGCTAGCCACTCGTTCATTCCCACATTCATTTACGCCTTCATGCAAGTGCCTCCTGTTTCCGAGCAGTTCGCGGCTCTGCAAGGGGCGAGACTGTGGCCAGTCCACTCCAGCCCACATGGTCCGTGCATCCTATGAGCCTCCACAAGGTCTTCCCACTCAGCCACTTCTTAACGCCCGCAACCCCCCAGTGCCACCTCCTGACTCCTGTTGGGCTCTGGGGGGGCCATGCTGGAGCGGGCCTTGCCAGCCCTTCCTCTGTCACCCCACTCCCCTTTGGCTGCATTGCATCTTCAGGGAGCTGACAGGCTTTTCCAGAACCCAGAGCCTTTGAACGGAAGCAGGAGAGCCAGACCTCAAGTGCTCTGTTAAACAGGAAACTTGCTGGATGGTGTGGACGACAACCCAGGGTGGGTGGAACTCACAGTGGCTGGGCCATGAGGGCCAGGTGGTCAGCTTCTGAACCTCTCCGCACTGCCCCTCCTGCTGGCCAGCACTCTGCTGCGGCCCCGCCCCGGGTGTCAGGTGCACAGAGGATGGCTGTCCCGCACAGTATCCTTTCCCGGGTGTGGCCTGGGCTGGTGTAGCCACTGTTCCAAGTAATCAAGACTAGCAGCCAGCCTTTGGAGGACAGAGGAACGCAGCAGCCACACGCCTAACCCTTTGCCCAGCACTCTGCCTGTTTTGCCAAACTTGGAAGAAGGTTGAGTGAGGTCAGGGGTCAGGAGTCCAGAGATGATGCCCCGTGTGGCAGAAGAATCACTGTCTCAGCTCCAAAGCTGCACCGGAGCTCAGGGGGCACCGGGAGGGCCGTGGGAAGGCTACTTGCTGAGAACTGGGTCAGTGCTTCTGGCCCTGCTCTGCTGAAGGGCCTGCACTGGGGTCAGGCTTTCAACCTGAGCTCCATTCTCTCCTGGCTGGGTGACCTCTGGCAAGTCACCAAACATCTCTGAGCTGCTCTCACCCTGTGTCTGGAAGAGGGATATGCATGCCTGCTTCCAGGATTTTGGTGAGGATTGCCTGGGTCTCCACCCAGTCCCATGTAGCTCTCCTTCCTCGAGGTTTGTCCCGAGCTGGGCTCCATGCTAGGGCCACCAGTTCCTACGGGGGAGCCTAAGATGTGGTTCCGCCCCCTGAGAAGAAACCAGCCAGCTGGAATCAACTGATCTGGGAGCTGTGCTGGCAGCAGGTGTCCGTGCCGGGGGACAGGGCCAAGGTTCTGACGGAGGAGCCTTAACTCCCTCTCTGGAGGGTCAGGAAGTTTCCATAGCCAGAGGCCTCCAAGTAGAGGAGGGGCTGCTGGGAGCCTGGGCTCAGGGTCCCACCCAGCAGGTAGAGGGCAGGTGCTGGGCCTCCTTCAGGGCCTGGGAGCCTGGGTGCTGAGGGGGCGCTGGGTGGGTGTGTCTCTCCTCACAACACACACACACACCACACACACAGCCTACATGGGAGCACACTCACACTATACACACACACACCACATGCACACTAACACACACAGACACACGCAAACACGGGTGCACATGCCCTGCAGCCTCTGGCCAGCTTCCAGAACCCAGCTTGGCTTCAGAATGCAATGGCCACCTTTTTCCCTTTGCACCTTCTCCCCTCCTGGCGGGTGGGGGTGTTGTGGGGGAGGCAGGACAGCCTGGGGTGGAGAGAAGGGGAGGGACCGCAGGAAGCACTGGCTAGTTGAATCCAGACTTGTCTCTCTGTGTGAGGGTGAAAGTCACATCTGGCCTTTCCAGGTCAGTCCGTTCTTTTCCAGAATGTTCAGTGAAACACCCAGGCACAGACAGTCCTCACACCTGTTCCAATCAGTAAGTTGACAAGAATCTACTAAAATGAACTGGCGGTGCTCTGCCCTGTGGGCTCCTTTAGTGAAAAGATGTTTTCCTTCCTCCAGACTCTGTGAAGGAAGCCAAAGGAGACTCCTCACAGGGAGGGACAGAAAGGGCCAGGCTCCTCCTGGTTGAGATAAGAACTCCACCTGCAGCTGATGGGCCTGGGAAGAAGGGGTCTGGGCGCCAGGGTGAAGAGCAACAGCAACCTGGCAGGGGCACCTTTACTCTTAACGAGTCTCATTAGGGACGTCCCCAGTCTACACAGGAGGGGCAGGGAAGAAACCAGTGAGGGAGCTACGGTGTGACCTATGGAGCTCAAGCATGACCCTGACAAAGAGGGTCAAAATCATAAGAGCAGACTCAGAACCGTGCCTGCCCAGTACATTCAATACATAGGATGACCAGATGACCTGCTTGATACCTGTTGTCCCAGTGTAATTATCAACTTTTAGTAATTGTAATTATTAACTATTACTTCTCTCTCAAAATTATATGGTCTCCTGATCAATACGGATGCTTCTCTTGATTACCCTAAGTCAGAGGTAGTGTATGCCTGGCAGCTTTCTCCACACTTCCTGTTCCTCGGTCTGGGGCAGACACTGCTGATCGATAACATCACCCTCGCCCCTGAGCCTGCAGACTTTCCCATGGGCTTCTGAATCCTTCTTACAACAGCATTAAGGGCATACTGATGAGCGAGGAGGGTGTCCACGTTAGGGAGGAGATGGTGGCAGAGATGTGAGATTGGTTGTAAACAGGGAGACTGAGCAAATGTATGAGCATATTTAAGGATAACAGGAGACAGGTTTCTTACTATTGGAGGAGATAGTTACAAGTGTCACAAGGGAGAAAGTAAGAATGAATCCTCTGATGGTGTACTGGAATCAGCCAAATCAGAGTAAACTAGTGTTTTTCAAAATGTCTACCTCTCTATGTAGAAATACAGATGCAGAAGGGTGTATGTATTCACACACACGTGTATATGATGATACATATTCCCCAGCTCAATACGCAGAGAGGGCTTGGGAGCAGTGACATCCCCACAACAGTGAGCACACTTATGCCCAGATCTTGGCTTCCGAATACCACCTCCCACTAGAAGGAACCAGACTTCTTCGGAGATACGTTCATCCCAGGAGAGATCGAGATGTGCCTGGAACATCTTGCTCAGAAACCAAGAAGTGCTCAGATAATGATGTCTTTGTATGAAATGACACAGAAGCCAGCTTGAATGGGTACCCACCAACCATCAAAATAAATTATGAGAGAACCCATGGAATAATGAAATTACGAGTCCCGAAAATTGTAAATAAGTAAATGAACAAACTAAAAGTTTGATGAGGAGTAGTGTATTTATATAGGCTTAATGTACCTCCCACAAATTACTTATTGATTAGGAAGGGGAAGAGGGTAGCTTTACAGTGGGGAAGACTAGCAAACACCACCTCCATCAGGTGATCTGAGTGAACACGAGAAGTACGCAATGGAGATCCTGGACTACCCGACAGATCTCAGCATCCCTTCAAGATTCCTGCCAAAGATGCACGATCTGAATCTACCCGCAAGGAAACGTCAGACAAACCCAAACTGAGAGTCGGTCTACAAATACCTGGTCTGGACTCTGCAAGAGTGGCAAGATCCTGGAAGTCACGGACAGAAGGAAGAACTGGTCCAGACCGAAGGACATGACCACGAATGTGACATGGGACGCTGACATTATTGGTGCCATTGGTAAAATGACTGAGTGTGAGGCCGTCGTAACAGATATGTTAGTGTCCTGATTTTGAGAGTTCTGCTACGGTTATGTAGGAGGATGCTCTTGTCTGTGGGAAATACACACAGAATTGTTGTTCTCAGGTGATAGGGCATCAGGTTGCCAGCTTTCAAATAGCTCAGCACCAATTTTTTGAATTATCCTTTCAACCTTTTAGTTTGTGACTATTTCAAAAAATTTTACAAAGGACAATTAGAAATTCCAAAGAACACAAACAAAATGCCATGTAAGCAACTTAGGGGTCAAATAAAAAGCAAGATAAAATGAGACACATGGCCACAGTAATATGTACCGTCTGGTGTTTGAAGGGTAAAGGTCAGCTCTATGGAAAGTTCTCTTGGTGCAGCAGCTCTCAGCCTCGGGAAAGCTGGGCCCACGAGGAGATCACGCACTGCTCTTTGGCTTTCACGGGAATGAAAGGCAAGACCCTTACACAAAGGCACTGGATGGTTAGAGATGGTCCTGACTCCTTCACACCAGGGGAAAGAATGTTCCATAACCAGGATGGGCTACATGATTTGTGGAGCCCGGCGCAAAATGAAAAGGTGGGGTCCTCGTTGAAAAATCGTTAAGAATTTCAAAGATGTGACAGCAGAGCATTGAACCAAGAGCAGGTCACACACCCAAACTGGCTCTTTCGGGAACATTCACCACCGGCTGTTGCATTAAGAACTTGCCCTTTTGTAATACTCAGGCCGAGATGAAAGATTCATGAATAAGAAGGTTCATCAGAGTATTATTTATAATGCTGAACACTGGAAGCATCACCAATGTCCAACCAAAGGGAATGACTAATAAATTACAAGACAGCTATAAGATGGAATATTATGCAGCTATTAAAAATATTTTAAGGAATATTGCATGACAGGTGAAAAGCCTGTTGATATAATGGCAAGTGAAAAAATAAAAAATATGAAGCTACATAATACATATCATATTACAAATTTTATGAGAACGATTGTTATAGGTGAGTATAGCAAAAAGACTGGCAAGAACTATGTCAACAAGTGAACAGGGCTTGTCTCTGGGTGATGGGAGTATAGGTGATGTTTATTATCTTTTCAATACCTTTCCGAGTCTTACAAATGTTCTACCATGAGGGGCACCTGGGTGGCTCAGTTGATTAAACATCCTACTCTTGGTTTCGGCTCAGGTCTTGATATCAGGGTCGTGAAATCAAGCCCCATGTCAGGCTCTGTGCTCAGCAGGGAGTCTGCTTCTCTTTCCCTCTGCCCCTACCTCCACTTGCTCTCTTTCTCTCTCAAACAAAGAAATAAAATCTTTAAAAAAAAATGTTCTACCATGAGCATATCTAATTTTTATGCTTAGAAAAATATTTTTAAATATTTAAAAATAATTTATTCATTTGTCATAATGAGCCTATTTGCTTTTGTAATTAAAAAATTTTAATAAAGAGCAAAATTTAAAACAAGGCCATTCACATTCACATTCAAGCAGTATTTATGGAACGCCAACTCCATCCCGGCACAATGCTTGGGTCTGGAGGAATGCAGAGGAAGCATTAGAAGGACAGATGGTATCTGACTCCATAGGCTTATCATCTTGTTGGTGAGGAGTAAACAAAAAAAGCTCTCTGGGGCTTCCCACAGACCTCTGCCTGGGATCCAGGAAGGTCCCAGAGTAGAGCGGGACCCCCAGTGGGCAGCCGCCAGTGCCAGCAGGCTGAGCCTGGAGGGGCGAGTCCGCGATCACAGCCGCGCTGGGGGGCAGCGAGCCCCTGGATCTCCCACATGCTTCAACAGTGCATGCCAGGGAAGTTATAAGCTGGGCACATCACCCTTTAATAAGCTATAACTTAAAAAGCAATGGCAGGCTCTAGGTAATCAATACCACATTGTAATAATTTCAAGCACACAGATTTATATTCTGTGCACCTTGGACAGCAATTACTTTATTCTTCTAATATACTTGCGAACGCTGCTTTATTTTCACTTAAACCAATTTGCTTTATTGACCAAAGCAAGTCTGGTGCCCATAATACCAACCTTTCTCCCATCCTCTAACTCAGCGAATCCAGTTCACATCAATAATTATGACAAAGGTGGTGATTCTTTTCCCCCAAGCCTAGACAGCACTGATGAGATCTATCGGCGGGGGGGTGGGGTGGTGGTGGTAATCACTTTCCCTTCTCCCTTCGGGTTGCTGGGAGGAGCAGGCAGGGGGTCAGAAAGCAAGTTCCAAACAGCTGCTCAGGGAAGGAGCAAGAAATCGGGGGGAGGGAGGGAGGCAAGTGAGAGGACAAATAGAAGAAGGCTGAGAAGAAAAAGAGCAGAAAATCTGGGCCACAAACACCTGGGGCAGCAAGGAACGTCACCTTGTCCTGAGCGGCACAGCCCCTGCATCTCTGCTGAGGAGAGGCAGTGTGCAGGAGGACCCCGCCGTTCCCTGGGTCGATGTGGCAGGGCGGTTGGAAGCAACTCAATGGGGCATACCATTAGCCAAAGACCAGTGACCTACTCCTTCCTCCGGGCGGTGAAGCAACTTTGTGCAACTAATCAACTAATTCATTAAACTTCAGAGAGGTAGGTCAAAGCCTCTATGATTTAGTCAATTAATCAAGGACCGGAGTTTCACTTGGTGTTTGGATCTTAACAATAGTTTTCTTGACCTTTCTTTGACTATATGACTAGCCCTCAGAAGCCTTTAACTTACTGCATTTTTTGTCTTCAACTGGTCTGTGGGTTCCCACCTGCACACCAGGAAGGGCCAGCAATTAGAGTGGAGTGTCCAGGTTGGTGTCCGTGAGAAGCAGAGGCAGGAGGGGGTGGACTAGTGCAGCCGTCCTGCACGCATGGCGCCATACGGTACTGATTGCGCCAATTATACATGTCCCCGAGAACAGAAATCTCCTGAACTCACGGCCGGGGCCAGGGAACAGAGCAGATGCCTGAACAGCAGGATGGCTACCCTTCCAGCTGCTGCTCCCCCCAGCAGGGGCCACTGTGTTGGGTAGGTGGGGAGGATACAAGAACTCTCAGTCAGGAGCTCAGAGAGTTAGTGGCAAGACTCGGGGTTAGTCACTCTTCCGGTGAAATCTGGTTCTAGAAGTGAACCTACCCTGACCAAGCCTTACTTGTACTCTGGTTCTAATGCGGGGCCCCAGCCTGGGCCTCCAGGGCTGGGATTCCTCTATGTCCGTCCTTCCGTCCATCCATCCATCCATCCATCCATCCATCCATCCATCCATCTGATTAACAATTATTCACTGAGTCCTAACCACACACCAGCCTATGTCCTAAGCACTGAGGACAGAATCTTGGACAAAGCACGAGAACAACACAGCGGGCCAGATGACGTCAACAGAAAGCACACAGAGGAGCATGCACAATGTGTGCTGGGCAGGTGCAGGATTCAGAAGAAGCCCAGAGGAGGGGGCATGACTAACTCTCTGGAAGGTTAGGCTTCCCAGAGGAGGCAGCGTCCTAGCTGGCTTCCATAGGAGGCACAGAAGTAGACCAGGCAGCCCGTGCTGTAGTAAGGATGCACCCAGAGCAGGGGGCTGGAATCTGGGCCCTGAGGCCATCTAGTTAGTACTCCCTTGCCTTCCAGGCCCTTCTCAAGTACGGGCACCTTCCACACTGGGGCTACTGGTCTCTGGGCCCTGCTCTCCCATGTCTGCTCTCACGGTGCCTTGCCAGAATTTCCATGAGAACTTGGAGGGTCTGCTCAGCCATGGAGACACACGAGGGAGTGAAGTAGGTCACCGTGTACAAAGAGCAATGGCACCTGAAGTGGGATTATTTTGACACCACTCCACTTTGCACATTAAATGCACAGGAACCAGGCAGTGTAGGCAGTGTGGTATACAACGGTGAGGTGTGACTCCGAATGTGTCCCCTGGATGGTGCCATGCAACGACCCCAGGAGGAATATTCTTCACTCCCCCAAAGAAATATGCCATGCACGTTTCTCTTGAAACACATGGACAGCCTGCTCTATCTTTCATTTCCCACTTTTGAAAGAAACCTGGGAAAGGGAAATATTTCTCTAAGAAAAACCACAGCACAGGAACCATGAGAAACGGCAGCTACTCGTTGGGCCAGGTGTCAGGGTGGGGGGCAGTGGGGCCAGCATGAAGGATGTGACTTGGGGAGCTGATGGTCCCCATCCTGTCTCATGGGGTTAGCAGTGGCCGCTCAGCAACTCCCCTTTGCTGCTGCCCTTAGGGGATTTGGGCCAACAAGGCTAGATCTTCTGGGTTTTCCAGAAAAGTCAGAAATCTAAGTTTTTGTGTGAAGTTTCCAGATTTGCATATGTTGGCTCAAATCTGTGTAAAGCAGTGTGTAAGCCAAATGCAGCGGGAGGCCTGAGGGCTCCAGGTTTGCAATCCTGGCCCTGGAGCGTGTGGGCTCCAAGGGGGTGCGGAGCCATGGGGAGGCTGGCAGGCTATGAATCCTTTGGGCCCAGGATTCAGACCCTTCTAAATGGGACCCAAAAGAAATGTAGCCCTTCAGAATTCCGGCGTATTTTTGGGAGGTTCAAAAGACTGGAGGCCTGGGAACCCCATCCTCCCCAGTGTCAGGGTGGAACAGGGAGGCTCATCAGCCACTGCCAGCTCCGTGATGTCTGGTCTGAACACAGCCTGGCGCGCAGCCGTCAAGGAGACCTATCATAATCAGGGGCAGAGTCAGTGTGTTGGGGTCTGAGGTTTATACAACCTGGCAGGCCTTTGTTAGGAAAAAGAACACATAATTTAGAACACAAAATCAGGGGCTGTGTCCTGGGGAGGGTCTGTAACGGCGGTGCTGGTGGTGGCTTGTACCGACTCAGGAGAGCCAATTATACGGATTTCTTCCCACCGGCACTCAGAGACAGCATGTTGGTAGCTTGAAATGGACCATGGTGGGAGTGTTTACTCCACGAAAATTGGCAAGTGATACAAATCAGGGGTCCTCCACAGAGAGCCCATTGTGAAATTTACCAGCACACCAAGTCCAAATGAGGAGTGGGCTGAAGGTTGGTAAGTGCCATGGTAAGTCTGCCTCTGATCATAATACATTCATTAGACAGGACTCCACTGGAGGATGGAGGGGGGTAGAGAAAAACCCAGAGCAGTGCTTTCAAAAAGGAAGAAGGATTTTTTTTTTCTAAAATAGAAAAAAAAAAGGAAAATATCCTTCTGAGAGAAAAGGTTTTCCCTTCTCAGTTTGAGCTGGGGAAAAAAAAAGAGACACAGTGAGAGAGAAAAGTCTTTCTTCGATTCCCAAAAGGCTCCACTGAACCTGGAGTTTCCCTTTGGAAAGTGCACGGTTTTGGGGCATTTGCTGAATAAAATCATCCCAAATTAAAATCTCATTTCTTTCAAGGGGCTGGAGAGTGTGTCTATTTGTCTGGGACTAAAGGATTGAAATTCATTTTAAGGGAAGAGATTCATCAGCGGAGACAGGCTGAGAAGCTTCTGGGGAAAATATTGCTCCAGCTCCCGTGTCCTGATGCCCTTCAGTGGAGAGAGGAGCTCCTCCTGGGAAGCTGGGCTGGAGGCCAGTGCACCCAGACGTGCCCCAGGCCCGGCTCCTGGGAGACAGCCCCCTGGGCTCAGCCCTGACCCATTCAGAAGGCGAGCTGGGGCGGGAGAGCATACACGCAGCCCTGGCACACACAGGCACCTTTAGAAAAAGGGACATCAGGCTTTCTGTAGCCAGGGCCGTGCTGCATGCTGCCAGGAGGGGCCTCTCTGTCCACATCTGGCCTCCCAGAAGCTGGAGGGGCTCTATGTGTCTGCTGGCTATTCTGAGGGAGTGGAGGCAGAGGGGTTTAGGGCTCAAAGCATCCTGCAGAGGAGGGTGGGGGGTGCTTTGCTGACCATGAGAGTTGGGGCTCTGTTGGTTCACACCTGCTGCCCAACAGGCAAAGGGTCATGGGAAAAGTGTCCTCTTCAAAGACAGCCCTGATGTCCCATCCGCTTAATCACGCTTCACCCCATAAACTGTGGGGCAATGCGTCCCTCCTGGTTAGGCCATATGCCTCGGCTCTCTGGATGCTGCATTCGGTAGCTGTGGGGGCGGAGGCAGCACATACCTACAGCTGCTGTGGAATGTCACCCCCGAGTGTCCCTGGACACCAGCTAAGCAGCCGCTACCTCCTGGCTGGGCAAGGAGCTTGTGCCTCAGTGGTGAGGCTGCGGGGAGAGAGGCTGGGGCTGAGGGTCACTGACCGGAAGTGGAGGAGGAGGCTGTGTCTGCGATGTGACAGAGGGACCAGGAGGGACTCAGCAGGCCAAGGAGGGGTGAGGAGAGCGTTGAGGTTGTGAGACCTGAGCAAGTGAGCGAGGCCCTGACCAGCATGGGTTCCTGGGAGTCATTCCGGGACCATTAGGGCTTAGGGTTTCGAGCTGCAGGCCAAGGGGCAGCAGTTGGGGGTCGAAGGCCTTGGGCGGACCTGCTATTTAGAAAGAGAATTGGGCTGATGCCCAGAAACCCGTGCCCATGTGAGCACCTGCCCTGAGATCTGACCAGGACCCTGCCGTGGTGTCCCACAGACACAGCGCTTCACACGCTTGGCTGGAGAAGAACAAGGCTGGGGGCGCCAGGAGTTGCATCCCAGCACAGGCCCCTGCCCCAAACATCCCTGCCCTCTGGGAACTCTGGGCTCTCCCTTCCCAAGGCTTGTCCAGCTCCAGTAAAACCAGATCCCAATTCTGGAAGCTCCAGCTGCCTTTCTCAGGACTGCTCATGGCCTCGGGGGCAGAGAGTGAGCTACAGAGCAGTGGGGCCGCAGCCGAAGCAAAGGCCAGGAGCCAGCTGGTGGGGTCCCAGAGAACTTGGGGGCGGGGGCTTGCTGCCTCCGCTTGTCCTTGGATACTTCCCCAAAGCCCCTCCCCACTGCCCTCCCCCAAAATGCTGAGTCAGATGCAGTTATTTTTTAATGAAAATGCAGTGCAATTTATTTTGCATGAGTTTCTCCAACTATCTGCCCCCTGGGAGCCGGACAGCGGTGGGGAGGGAGCCATGGGGTTTTATGAGCCCTGTCACTTAATACACGGAGTTGCTGGGGGCTGGAATCTGAGCTCTGGGCCCCCGGGGGGATGCTCAGCCCACCTCTGCCTTAGTCAGCGTTCAGTTTAATGTCAGGCAGAGGTTGTTATAGGCCAAGTCTATAAATAAAGGATTTACAATTAAGGTTATTAGCATCAGGTGGAACCTACACTCGGCAACCTTGCCTTGCACACACACAGACAAGCGTGTAGTGCTCCTTACTCTGATTAAAAATGATGCCCAGAGCACACGAGAGCTGCCCTTGCCAAGACATGGCATTTCCACACCTCCCGGAGGTGCATGGGTTTTTGCAGGGTAGCACCCCTCTGCATGATGCCTGGAGGTCTCAAAGAACCAGTGGCTGGCTGGGTGTCCCCTCCTGGGCAGCAGGGCTATGGCCCGAGGGAAGTGGCTGTTTGTCTAACCTGCAGGCTCTACCTCCCCAGGCACTAGGTTTGTTTGCCTCAATAATAGATCACTAGGATTTCTCCGACTTGCGTGTGGTGACTCCTGTCCCGCCTGAAACTGCAAAAGCACGAGGCAGAGCTTTGCCCACCTCTCTTTACTGGGTGACTGAGCCACCCCCGACGTGCCAGTCAGCTGCTCTTGCAAACCAGCAAGCTTCTGCGAAGACAGAACTGGCTGCGAGAACGAGGGGCACCCTTCCTGTGACCCCAGCCCTTAGAGGGGCCCCTCAGCAGGCATCATCCTACAAGGGCTGGGGCCCTGCCTGGGGTGCCTTGTGTCCGCAGACATACGCCAGTGTACCACACTCAGCAGCTAGAGAATGCGTTAACATTCCTGGAGCACCGCCTTTGGACCCAGCCCTTGTCCCCCCAGCAGGGACTGGCAGCTTTGGTGTCTCAAAGGCATGTGGGTGGTTGGCCTGGGGTGGGGGGCTGGCTCCAGCCGCTTCTCTGTCACCTGCCTCCCCATTCTTGGGTAGAATCCCCCCTTCCACTCTCTCTCTACTCCTCACCTCTCTTTATCTTCTCTGGGACTGAGACAGACTAGTCTGTAAGGGGCAGAGCCCAGCCTGCTTTCTGTGTCCCTGAGGAGGCCCCCAGAAAGAGCCATAAATAATGCTTTCTGCTGACCTTGCTCCAAAGCTGGGGACTGCTGGAGCCCCAGATAGGCCTCCAGGCCACGGCTCAGCCACCTGTGGTGTTCTGGGGTCTCAGGGAGACGGAGGGAGGAGGCCCCACCGGGGCTGCTGCCGTTTGGCAGCCACAGAAAGAAGATTCAGGGCATGGGTGGGTGTGGGGAGGGGCTGCGGGGCACCCGTGGGAGAGGGGGGTGCAGGCAGGAGAGGAGCAGGCAGCAGCCCACAGGGCCTCGCCTCAGCTCTGCTTGGTGCCTGGGAGGCTGCTGACTGGAACTTGTTTAAGGGGAAATGGATTTTGCATGAAACGTGACACAAATTTATTTGGACAAATAATACACCATTTTAAGCTGCCTCTTTGGCTTGGCGGCCTCCCCCTCTCGGGTGGGTGGCGAGCTCTCCTGATGTGGGCAGTGAGGCACTGGGGTGTCAGGGAAGATTTAAGTCCTCCCTCCCTAAAATGAACGTTGGAGTGGGATGTTGGCGCAAACTAAAAATAGCCCCGCGGCCCCCAGCCTAGGCCTCCAGCCATCAGAGTTTTGCCCAATATTATGATGATTCTCACGTAAAGAAAAGACTAATGGGTTTCTTCCTTGAGGCAATTAAAAAGTGATTTGTCACACACCAAGATGTATGGCTTTGTATTGGCAGATAGGAGGCTGTGGATGGTGGGGGGGGGGTCCTCAGGGCCTCTGTGGGCAGAGGGGGCCGGGGGGCTCCCAGGGGCTCCAGTGAAGCCAGACAGGAGGTGAGGGGGGCAGGGGCACTGGGCTGGGGTCAACACAAGGCTGTAGGCCCAGCTCAGTTAGGCTCCACTGGCCTTGGCCATGAGGCCTCTGGAAAGGCCCCTCCCAGCTTCAGGGAAGAGGTGGGGTCTGAACGTTTTCCAACACCTCAGACAGCTAGCAAGGTCCAGGAGCCCCCCACTCTTGCCCCATCTGTTCACCCCCCACCCCTGCTCACCAAATGGGAGAGGGCTAGACTCAGAGGGCTAGATTCAGGGGGGTCCTGGCTCCCCTCTTGGTGCTCCCACCTTGAGGAAGAAGCTATGGAGGATGAGAGAGACCCCCAGCCTGCACTGAGGTCCTCAGCTCACTCACAGCCTAGGAGGGAGTCTCCTGACTCAGGAGTTGGAGAGAGTGCAGGTGCATGCCGGGTACCCCCCACGCACCCATGGCTGCCCTACAACTGGGCATGTCCCATTACTGCCCCCCATCCACACCTGGGCATGTCCTACAGCTGCCCCACACCTGGGCATGTCCCATTACTGTCCCACACCTGGGCATGACAGCTGCGTCAGGAATAAACCCAGGTGATCATCCCTACCAGCCTTACTCTTTGGTTTCACTGGATAGGTTCAGAACTCAAAGCCCCTTGTTCTCAACCTCCCGAGTGAGTTCCAGACACGATCCCTCCTTTTCTAAAGAGCCGCCCGTCCTGGTGCCGGAGGACTCCTGGGGTCTCAGGGTCGGCTTCACCCTGTTACTCCACGCCGCAGGCTACTTTCTCTTTCCGTCATTCCATCCTTCCTTCCCCAACACGTACTACACGTCCCTTTATTGCTCCCTTGTTCAGTTGGCGACGGCACCCACCACCATACCGTCCATGCTAGGCTGGCTGGGGTTGGGGGAAGGTACTGCCTTCCAGAACTCCAGTGAGAAGGTGAGGTTGCCAAGCCCTATGCATGTTTGCAGTTCTCCATCCCCCACAGAGACTTTCCTACTGAGCCACAGTCTGAGGAAGACACTGAGAAGGTGGGCCGGCATGGGGTGTCTCGGGCAGTCTTGCTGGGGGCACACAAGGGGCAAGCAGCCTCTCCACCAGGACTCTGATGCCGCAGGGAGGGAGGGACCGCCCTTGCTGGCACTGTGGGGACGCAGAGGGCTGCCCCTCGGGCTGCTGCCTGGGGCTGGAGGGCTCCCCACCAGCAGGCACCTCAGTGAGGGCCCTAGGGCCTCTACTTCCGGTGGTTCCTGACCCCTCTTCCTCCGCTCACTCCATCCTCCCTCCTTCCCTTCCACTGCTTTCATTTCTCTCATGACGTCAGACACCTAACAGACGAGCATCATCTGAAGCCACAGAAGTAACAGCAGTTTGGGGCATTTTGTAGGTGGATGAAAAGACTTTTCATCCACTCTGAAGCCAATGCCCAGCTCAAAGCTTCTGTGGCTGCTCCAGATGGACACTCGGCTTGGAGGGTGACCCACCTGTCACCCACCTGTCAAGTCCCCTGACTCTTGGAGCCCCAGTGACCACAGGCATGGCATGGAAAGTGCTTTGCTGGTCCTGGGAATGCTGCTCTAAGAAACCCTTTACCCAGAGGCAGCTCAGCCTCAAAATGGTCAGGAACAGAGGGACAGAGGCTCCCCGATCAGTCTGTGTCCTGGAGCCAGGCCAGAGGGAGCCCCTCATCTCATATCCCCCTAGCTCAGGGGACCTGGGCCCACCTCTCCTGGGCCTACTTCTGGTCTGGAGCTCTGGTCCTCTCCTGGGGCCCCTGGAACCTCAAACCTCTGTGCAGGTTTGCAGCACACTGACAGTGGCGGACCCATATGGACTGGGGCTCCGTCGGCGGCTGCACCAAATGCGTCTACGCGTCTACGTGCATTAGCTCATTTCATCCTTCCAGTGACCCAGCGAGGTAGGCACTATGATTCTTCATCCCATTTTACAGTTCAGAAATGTGGAGCATGGAGATGTTAAAGAACATAGACTTTGAGACTTTGGAAGACGCACAGTAGCATCAAGTTGGTAAAACTATGACTCTCTTAGAGCACACCACTCTGCTGGGGACTTTGACCAGGACTTCCTTCTTCCCTCCTTGCTTCCTCCCTTCCTCCCATGGCCTTCCATTCAGCCATCCTTCCATCTGAACATTTACTGAGCATATTAAGAGTTTAGACTCTGTGTTGGAGATACTTTAGTAAATAAAAAAAAGTCCATGTCCTGTTCGCATGGATACAGAGCTTCCATTTGGGAGGAAATAGTAATGCACATTTAATCCATCCCTACTGTGTGCCGATACACAGCTTCAAAGTGGCAGAGGCTTGGCTCAGACAGCCCCAAGTTTAAATCCTGGTTTTCCCACCTACGAGCTGTGTGGTCCTGGGCAAGTTTCTAAGCTTCTCAGACCTTCAGATCCTCATCTATAATCCTCCGAGTGCTGGTGGAAGGGGACTTAGGTTAGTAACATTTGTGAGGCTGCAGAGCTCCCTGGAGTGGGCCTGGTTTCCATAAATCACGGAAACAAACATATGTCCCTAGCTACTAGGGACCAACCAGAGCGCCACTCCACATCGAATCAATAGACTTAATATTTAATAATAATCCGCTGAAAGGCACTCTGGTCAGCTCAATGCATCAGTGCCACACTAATAACAAATTGCCTCTTAAATTATTAGCCTGGGTTCCCTTCATGAAGCTCTGGTTCAGTGCGTAACAGGGAGGGAGAAGGATGAGCCAGGCCCAAGAGGCCAGGGTGGTTGTGCGTGGGGTAGGTGGGCTGAGCAGTGCAAGCCTGGACCCTCTTGTGGGCAGTGGCCGCAGGCAGGAGAGTCCCCCTGGGCGGATGCCCCCCGGGCCTGGGACACACATTCCCAGATGTGCCCCAGGACAGCCCCGAGTCTGGGGTCCATCCTAACCACAGCTGCCACTTACCGAATGCCTACCATGTGCTGGGCTCTACGTCATGTCATTCCATTAGAAAACCTAACGATGAAGGGATTATTTTCCCCAATTTACAGATACAGAAACTGAGGTGACTTCTTCAAGGCCAACAGCTCACACCCAGAGATCTGGGGCTTACATCCAAGCCAGTAGGACCAGTAAGTGACCGTCTGTAACCTTTGCATAGAGGAAGTATCATGGAGCTGTGAGAAGTACAAACTCTGGGCCTGACTGCATGGTTCAAATCCCAGCCTTCTCACTGACTCGCTGTGTGACCTGGGTAAGTTCCTAAAGTACTCTGTGCCCCAAGTCCCTCATCTGTAAAATGGGGATGGCAGTCATGGTGCCTGCCTCGAAGGGTGCTGTATGGACTATGTTGATAGTGTCTAACAGGGTTGGCATGAGGCCAGGGCGAGCCGTGACAGTCCCGCCCAGAGTCCCATTCTCAACCTCATCACTGCACATCCCCACACAGGGATGGAGGGGAGGGCTGCGGGGACCAGGCTCATGCAGGAGGAGGAAGAGGGATCCAGACTGAGCCCACCCCACATGGGGAAGCAGGTGTAGGCACATCCAAGGTCACAGTGACCTGGGTCAAGCCTGTCCCATGCCTGTCTTTGCCCCTCACTGGTGCACTGGCTCATGCTGCCCTGGTCCTCTCCACCCCAAGAGTTACCCTGGACTCCTGTAAGGTGTTCGACCTTTGATCTAGAAGGGGTCCAGGACCACTGTGAGGGCACGTGCCCTGTCCCATAGGGAAGCTCCATGCTCAGATCCGTGCAGGCACTTGATGGCAAGATGTCAAATATAAATCTGATTCCGAGGGGAGTCACCTGAGCCCCGGGAAAGGAGGCTAGCTCTCCGGGGCCACAAAGGAGACCCGTAGCTGCACTTTTCTTTACAAAGAAAGAATTTTTACTGAAATATTAACTGTGGTTATCGCTGAGTATCGGGCTTTGAAGCTACTTTACTTTAAAAGTCGTCCTGTTTTCTCTGTAGATGTAAAACTTCATCGAGGAACCAGGATTTCTAGTGTCATGAAAATGATAATCAAGGGGTTGGAACTGTAAACCCCCCCCCCCCAGGCTATTTTCCTTGAGGGCTAAGCCCTGAATCTGGACTTCTGTTTTTCCTCCTGCCAAAAGGGAAGAGGGATCATGTGGAAATGCCAATGACCCAGATGAGTCTCCAGAAGAAAATTCCAGGGGTTTCTCTCTCTCCTGCAGAGGCCCGGCTCTGTCCTCCCTGTGGTGCAGGCTTGGCAGCTGGGAGGTTTGGGTGCTGCCTGTGGCTGTTAAGTTCCATACCCTCCAGGGTGAGGCTTAGGGAGGGCACAGAGACTCAAGTCCGTCTTCTCTGGAGTGGGAGGGAAGTCCTTGTCTCCAGGAAACTGAGCACGCTTGCTCTCTGCCGGGCAGCCGACAGGGTCCACAGCCCCGGGGAAACTCAGTGGTGGCATTTCTGGAAGGGGCCAGAGGTGTGTGCTGTCTCTCCAGGGTGTGGGATGCATGGGCTGGCGCTGCAGGGGGCAGTGGGTGTGGGCACCCCTCCTCCAGGCCCCCTGCTGTCTGTGCCCTACAAAGCTTCCCCATCCTCTAGGAGCCATCTCTACAGTTTTGGTGTTGCCGTTTGCCCTAATCTCTGGCCATTTTCAGAGAGAGAGGGGTCTGGGTGGAACAGACAAGCACAGGTGTACATTTGTGGGGCCTGAGAACCCCTGCCATTTCTGGGGCTCTCAAGCCTAGTCCTCTCCCCTTAACTGATGGGGGCATGAAGCTCAGGGCTGGACCCTCAGAGCTCTGGCTCTGGGTGCAGCACCTTCTAGTGACTTCCAAGAGGAAGTGCCTGGGCTAAACCAGATGATGGTTTTGGCCTTTTTCATGTCCATAAAGAAGGCCTCAAGTCAATGGCGCTATTTTCCCCTCCTACCTCCTTTGACCTTCCCCTGCCCAGAGCACCTCTCCAAGGCGGGGCCCAGGCTCTGTGCCATGCCCTTGGCTCTGGTCCCAGCCTACCGTATAGATCTCTTTCTCCAGGAGTGAGTTTAGGCATCTCCATGTTCCAGTGAACTAACGTGGGAAGCTTCTCCGTGTTTTGAGGCCAGAGGTTGACCCAGGGCTGCCCATCCTCCTGCCTGAGGCAGAGCCTCATGCATGGTCAGGGGATGATGGCTAGAGACTAAGAGCAGGACTCCATTCAGATCCTGACCCCTCCCTAACGGGCAAATTAGGCCAATGTTCTGAGCCTCAGTTTCCCTCTCTGTAAACAGTCGCACCTCCTTCAGGAGGATGTTGTGAGACTTACAAAGATCATTATCTTACAAGCTGACACGGGGCTGGGATCAGTGATGTGGAGTCGGCAGGCCTGGGACCCTGCTCCTAGCAGGAGGGCACAGCCAGCTGGTTGGAGGCAGGAGGAGGCAGGCCTGCCAGAGCCTGCGGACAGCCCTGGGGGTAGGCAGACATTCCTGGCACTCAAAGCCCCTGTTTGAAAGGCCGGTTTCTGGGAAACACAGGCCCCAGCAGCTGAGCGAAGAGGAAGTGGTTTGATGCCCGGTGATGCAAATGGGGTTGATTATTCAGAGTTCCTGGAGGTGGCCAGGCTCCTGGAGGCAGCCAGCCAACGCTGGCAGGGGCTGGAGTCCAGCCCCATCTGCTGCTAGAGCGCCAGGACCAGAGAACCACAGCCCCCACTCCCATTTCAGCTGGGCCCTCTGGTCAGGCCCTGGCCTGGCCCTGGGAGACCCTGAGGATGCCCGGATGGCCCACTTCCAGAACCAGGCTGATGTCCTCTAAGCTAGTGGGTAATCCTGTCCTGGCATGCTGGGGAGTATGTGGCCCTCACTGCTGTAAATCATGCCCAGAGAGCCATTGCAGGTGGAAAGCCCCCCACCCCCACGTACATCCCAGTGGTTACTTGCTGGCCTGTCCTGTCTCATATTTCCTCATCTGGTACAGCCTAGGCTCTTCCTCTTAGAAGTCACTAGAAGAAGGTGTTTCTACCCAGAGCCAGCGTGCTGAGGCTCCAGTGTAGCTTTATGCCCCAATCGGTTAAGGGGAGAAGGCTCTTTATTTCAGAGCGCCCCCTCTTGCCCTCCCCCCACAACTGGCTGTGGCTCCCAGGCACCCAGTCCAGGAGCTAGAGGTGTCAGAGAGGTGACCACGTAGAATGTAGAGTGGTAGACCAAATAATGCCCCCGCCACCACCAGTGTCCCTGTCCTAATCTCTAGTACCTGTGACTGTGACCTTACACGGGAAAAGAGACATGACAGATGTGATGAAGTTAAGGACCTTGAGATGGGGAGATTATCCTGGATCATCCTGGTGGGCCTGATCCAGGAGCCACAGGGGTCCCTGTAAGAGGGACACAGGAGGGTCGGAGTTGGAGAAGGTGATCTGACAGTGAGTTTGGAATGACGTGAGGCCACAGCATGAGGATGCAAGCAGCTTCTGGAAGCTGGAAAGGCAAGGGGACAGACTCTCCCCTGGAGCCTCCAGAAGGACTGAGGCCCTGCCGACACCCTGACTTCAGCCTGCAGAGAGCGATGTTAGACATCCGACCTCCAGAAGCCACCACCTGGGCTGAGCTGTGAGAGTAGCCACAGGAAAGCCCTGCAGGCTGATCTCGCAGGCGCCCGGTCTTCGGGAGGAGGACCCTGACGAGATTTGCCTCACTTGCGCAGTGCGCTGTTCTGACGACGGCAGGACTGGCCACCGCTGGTGAGCAAGTGTCTTTGTCAGAGCAGAGCTGGCAGAGGTCCTTCAAACATGAACACCCCCATCTCGGGTGACCCAGGAACGGAGCTGGGGTGGCGGAATGGGAAGAGGGAAGGCGCTATACAATTTGTCAGATTATTATCCTCACGCTCATCATGGTGGGCCACACGCACCTACCGCGCGCCAGTCCCTCTCCCGGACGGCGGTACGTACGGAGTCTCACGTCCCCTCACCACGACCTCAGGAAGCAGATGTTGCTCACCCCAGCTAACAGGTGACAAACCCCAGGCTGGGGAGGCTCCTGGGAGAACAGGTAATAAATGGAGGCAGCAGAAGTCTGTTTGTACTTCCCCAGCTTGCACTTTAGACGTCCCTTCTCTGGCAAACCTTTCCAGAGGCTTCCTGCCTTTATTTATAATGTTGATACTTTGTGTATCATGGAGTTTTTGCATTACTTTTGATTTTTCAAAATATTGAATTTTGTGCCCAAGGTGAGTGCCTTGCTCTCTCACCACTGTCCCGGCCTTACTAGGCCGCCCGAGTCTGGGCTGGGGGGCTCCCAAGGGCACTGCGCTTGTGGGGCTGTGGGACTGGCCATATACCCTGCACCGTCCTGCCAGCTTCCCCTTTCGGACTGTGAGCAGCCACCAGCCTTCCCTCTGCCCCCTGCCTGGGCAGTAATCGGCCTACCTGGTTAATGGGTGCTGAGTAAATGCTCATGCGGGGGGCAGGCTCTGAGCTGCTCTAACCTTGGCCACAGCCTGAGACAGAGGAGGGGCAGGGTGGAAAGCAGGGAAGGGTGGGGTGATTTCTCAGGCATTCGAATGAGAACGTAATAGCCAGGTATCTCTTGATGCCTGATATCATCTTCCCGGCTGGGACTGTTCAAGGGGAAATGAGCCTCCCACTGCTCCCAGGAGCCAGCGTGATAATGCCTAAAAACTATAAACTCAGCTGCTCTGCAATTCAGCCAGACTCTGCCTGAGGCCACACTGATAATAACATTATTATTATTATTGAAGAGATTTGCATATAGAGAAATTGTTCCCTTGATTAAAAAAAAAAAAAAACCCAACAAGAACATCAATAGTACATCATCCTGTGGCTGTGGGGAGTAAGAAAGCTCGGGGCTCTGCAGAAGGTTCCAGTGTCAGGAGCTGGGAGGGCAAGAGAAGGCTGGTCTGTCCTTTGCTTCCAGGGGCCTGGAGGCTCTGGTTGTGCAGGAGGGGGTGGTAAGATGGGGACCAAGCGCCAGCTGGCTTTCCCACTTAGCTGCAGGGCAGCTGGGGGTGCGGAGCTGGGGTTCTGGGGAGCTGTTTGGGATACATGTTTCCTGGAAAAAGAAATGTCAGAGTGGAACAACTCCTGGGGCCACAGCCCTGGCCACCCCCTAGGGGAGCCCAGGAGATGGATAATCTATATAAGGTGATGGGAGCTCAGTGGAGGAAATGGACTTCATGCATTAAACTGAGTTTCTCAAGGGCAAAGGCTGCATCACTTCGTTTCTGGACCCCAGGGTCTGGCCTAGGGGGTCAGGGCTTGCTGAATGAATGAGTGGGTGAATAAATGAGTAAGCGAGTGGCCCTGCCTCTGGCTGGAACGCGGCCCCGAGGAGGGGCCTTGGCAGAGGAGAGAGGGATGGGTGGGGTAGAACATAGGATTTAGAGTCAAAACCTGAGCTGGGAGCTCTGGACCTTCACTGGCCACCGTGAGCCCTTGAAGTTCAAAGAGAGAGCAGCTGGGAGGTACAGCATGTGTTTGGGACAGACTGGCGATTCCAAGGCCTCAGGTTTTAAGGACAGTGAAGTTTAACAAATGAAGGAACTCTCTTGGCAGGTTAGGAATGCGAGGAAATGATCTCAGCTTGGTAAAATGTATCTACAAAGAGCCCACCTGCATACTTTTAATGGTTAGACTGAACGCTTTTCCACTAGATCAGGAACAACCCTAACTAGGAACTTATCCAGAGTGCAAGAAGTCCTGCGGCAATGAGGCAAGAGGGGGAAATAAAAGGCATACAGACTGGCCAGGAGGAAAGAAAACTGTCTCTATTTGCAGATGACATGATCGTCTACATAGAAAATCCCAAGGAATCTATAAAGTCTACAAAAAAATCTCCTAAAACTAATAATTGAGGGCACTAAAGTCATTGGATACAAGATCAAAGCCGAAAAAGCTACTGCATCTCTGTATACTAATAATGAGCATGCGGAAACTGAAATTAAAAACACAACGCTGTTTACAGACGCTCCAAAGAAAATTCTAAAGCCTGTGCTTCATAAAGCATGTATGAGATCTATAGGTGAAAACTACGAAATGCTGGTGAACAAAGTCAAAGAAGGTGTAGTAAATGAAGAAGCATACCTGGCTCACGGATCCGAAAACTCAGCATCGTGAAGACGCCCGTTCTCAAAATGTATCTGTAGGCTTAATGCAATTCCTATCAAACTCCTAGCAATAGTTTTGATAGGCATAGATGAATGTGTTCTATAGTTTATATGGAAAGGCATGCGCCCTACCCTAGAATAGCTAAACCTATCTTGCTGAGGAAGAATACAGTAGGTATTACTCTGCTTGCTATTGAGAGGTAACTAAACATATGTATGCACACACACCCATACTCTCTATGCTATAAATACATAGGAAGCAATCAAGAAAGTCTAATGTTGAAGAAGGGATAGACACATAGATCAATGGAACCTGATACAGAACCCAGAAATAGGGGCGCCTGGGTGGCACAGCAGTTAAGCGTCTGCCTTCAGCTCAGGGCGTGACCCCGGTGTTCCGGGATCGAGCCCCACATCGGGCTCCTCCGCTGGGAGCCTGCTTCTTCCTCTCCCATCCCCCCTGCTGTGTTCCCTGTCTCACTGGCTGTCTATCTCTGTCAAATAAATAAATAAAACATCTAAAAAAAAAAGAAAAAAAAAACAGAAATAGCCCCACGCCAATATGCTCCACTGACCTTTGACAACGTTATAAAAGCAATTAAATAGAGAAAGGATAATCTTTTCAACAAATGATGCTGGAGCAATTGGACATCTATAGGGAAAAAAAAAGAAAAGAAAGAAAAGAAAAGAAAAGAAAAGAAAGAAAGAAAGAAAGAAAAAAAGAACCTTGAACGAAGTCTCACACCTTAAACAGAAATTCACCAATAATACAGCATGAACTTAACTGTAAAATGTAAAATTATAAAACTTTTAGGAAAAAAACACAGGAGAAAATATTTGAGATTGACGGCTAGGCCAACAGTGCTTCAACTTGATACTAAAAGCATGACTCAAAAAGGGAAAAACGAATAAAGGGGACATCATCAAAATTAAAAACTTTTATTCTGCAAAAGCCTACTTGAAGAGGATGAAAAGATGTCACATACTGGGATAAAGTATTTGCCAACCACACATCCCACATGGGAGTAGCGTCCAGAACATGTAAAGACTCTGAAAATTCAGCAGTAAAAGCCATCAAGCAATCCAAATAGAAAACGGGCAAAAGTCGTGAATAGACATTTCACTGGAGATACAGATGGCAAGTGAGCACGTAGAAAGATGTTCCCCATCATTAGCTTCGAAGAAATGTAAATTAAAACCATAACGAGACATTACTACATACCTATCAGAGTGGCTCAAACAGAAAATACGGACAACATCAAACTCCGGTGAGGAAGTGAGAGAGAGAGGACCCCTCACGCACAGCCAGTGGGAACCTCAGGTGGGACAGCCTCTCTGGAAGACAGTCTGGCAGCGCCTCATGAAGCCAGACACACAGCTACCGTGCGACCCAGCAATCGCACTCTCGGGCATCTATCCCACAGAAATCCTTACGTTCACATAAAAACCTGAACACGGTGTTCACAGCAGCTTCACATGTAGCCCCAAGCTGGAAACACTCAGGTGTCCTCCGGTGCGTGAATGCTTGCACAAAGCGTGGTATCTCTATAAGCAGAGAACACTGCTCAGCAATAAAAGCGGTAAGCTGTTGATACCATGACAACGTGGATGGACTTCTAGTCAATATCTTGATGGTGATGCTGGGTCTACTAATGCACACGCATGATGACACTGTATAGACACACTCACACACGCACATACAAATAAAACAAGTAAAACTAGAAAACCAAGATTGGGGGATTGAAACAGTGTCACTCTTCTCATTGTGCATTTGTGCCGGAGAAAATGTTACCAATGGGGGAAACTACGTAAAGGGTACAATGGATCTCTCTACATCATTTCTCACAAATGCATATGAAGCTACAATCATCTTAATAAAAATTTTCAGTTAAAGATGGGGGAACTGACAGAGATGTTGCCAAATAAATCCTTAAAAAACAGTCACCCCTTCTCCTGTCACTGCACTTTCATAAGAGAATGGATGCTTTAAGCATGAAAGAGGCAGGAAGGTCAGTCTCAGAAAAAAGACAGTCCTTTTCCAATGAACATTTAGCTTATGAAAAGCTCGCCACATTTTTCATATTTCGCTCATTCTCCCTGGGCTGATAAGAACTTCATCCTAAGCTACAAAGGATTGGAGACAAGCATTCGGGAGCCACTAGTATTAAGTGTCGGCTAGTCAGATACTGCTGGGAAGGTGGCGTGGGTGTGTGTGCACACGCACGCACGCACGAGCCTGTCTGTAGGGGATTTTGCATCTCTGGCTGTGCTCAGCGAAGCCTGGATCGGCCACCACCTTGTCCTTCCACAGTCTGAAGCAGGACGCAGAAGGCTGCGTGGCTCTTTGGGTTCTCAGCCTGGGAGACCGGGGTGGCTGGGGTGGGGCCCTCAGCAGCCAGTGCACCCCAGCATCGTGCCTGATGAGATGTCCTCGGGACCCTCAGGCAGCTGCCCCAGCAAGGCCTGCAGGGAGACCACCTGTCCCCACGTGCTTCTCTTTAGCTGCAGGGAACGGCACCCCTTTCAGCTGGACCCTCCCTGGGGTGGACCCACGTCTGCCCCGTGACACGAGTGACTGATGGCGCATGACACTGGAACCCATGCCATTGCCCTGCTTCCCCCTCCCCTGCCAAGAACCTCACACTCAGCACTTCTGAGAGGGCCTCGCTCCCGTGCCGGGCCACTAATTGAGTAAGTTTCAGCTCCAAGTTACTCCATTTGGCCAGGAATTAAATGTCGCTCAGCCAGCTCCAGAAACCGTGTTAGCAGAGCTTTATAGAGGAGGGTCCCTGGCGGAAGCCACTGTTAGCCTGCGTCTGCTGGAGCTATGCTGACAGACACCAGGCCCACCCTGAATATAGGGCATGCCTTTGCCAGAACTTTCCTCGAGTGGACTGGTGTGTGGCCGAGGCCCCGCGCTCACTGTTCTCAGGTGGAGTGACTGGCAGGCGGGATGGTGGCAGTGGGGACGGAGGTATCCTTGGCCAGCAAGGTGCCTGCTGCCTGCATTCCCTTATAAGGCACCATCTTGTAGGGCTTTGGCTCAGAAGCTGGAGCTGAGCGCATTTCCTGAGCACAGACATGAGTTCCTTCTTCCAGGCAAGTGGCCTCCCGTGAATTCATCTAGCCACCATTCAGCGTCTACCATGTCCCAGGCACCGGCAGGGAAGCCCTGAGTGGTGACGAGTGCGGGGTTGGAATCCCAGCTCACACCCACTAGCTGTGAATTTAGGCAAGGCACTCAGCCTCTCAGTGCCTTGTTTCCCTATCTGTGAGATCCAGGGAACAGCAGCACTACCTCCGAGGCTTGTCTGGAACATTACATGATTTCACTTGGGTCAAGAGTTTTAACACGATGCGGGACAGAGTAAGCCCTCAAATAAGGTTCAGCACAAAGGAACACCACCTGCCTTCAATGCTGAGACACAGAGGGCAAGGCCACCTTCCTGGCCCTAAATGAATTCATAGTCCATTAACGTCCAGTGATTGCACAGGACGGTGGTTTCCAAACTCAGCAGGGATAGCTGTTGGAAAGGCTGAATCTAGGCTCCATCTGCGGAGGCTCTGATCCCATCGCCCCCTGGTGGGCCCAGGACTCTGTAGTTTTAATGAGCCCCCAGGTGCTTCTGATACAGTGGTCCACAGACCCCACAGAAGCCTGGGGGAGGCAGGTTCAGGGTGCTTGCCCAGAGTGGGCTGTCTTTAGGTTTTGAGTTGTTTCTTGAAAAAGGAGGCATGGGAAGAGGAGGAGGAGCAAAGTCTGGTGCCTCCGGAGACAGAACCAGGCGCTGGAGTCCACGAAGGCCAGAGGGAGCTCGGGGTGGGGGCTGCTTTTCCTTCTACAGGACAAAGGCCTTTGAAGACTTTGGGTAGGGAATGAGATGAAGTGACATGTTTTGGAAAGACCACCACTGGTGGCACTGTGGCAGCAAGTGACAGCTGAGGTCCTGAGGTGAGCAAAGATGGTGACAAAGGTCAAGGGCAGAGGTGAAAGAGCTGGGGAGGGTGTGGCCCTGCAGGTAGAGAGGCAGGGACAGAGCGGGGGAGGGGGGGAAGGGTTGGGGTAGAACTGACAGGTGTGAGTTGTCCATGGTGGGGTGAGAGAGGGAGCAGAGGGGGAGCAAGGTGGGAGGAGAGGGCCAGCTGATGTGAGCTCAGCGGCACCCTCACGGAGGGGGGGGGGTCTCTGGTTGCCCCAGGGAATGTCTGTGGATACCAGGTCTGCAGCTCAGGAGTGGCTCGATGCTGGAGAGAGTGGCCTGGCATCAGCGGCCCAGGTCCTGGAAGTGGGACAGGGAGGCAGGGACAAGGAAGGTCCCGGCTGAGAAGCACTGAAGGGGGACTCACAGAGCAGGTGGAAGCCCTGCTTCTAGCTCCAAGGATCCTCGAAGGGGTGTCTGGGCTGCTGCCTGCACACGAGGGCTCCAGGTGTGTGGAGCTTTCTTGCCCAAGAAGGCCCGGATGGTGGCGTGCAGGAAAAACACTTGTGGAGTGCCCCCCCCCAAGATTGCTCCCACCCCTCCTGCCTCTCCTGGCCCCTGCCCACCTGCCAAGGCCACAAGACGACAGGTGAGGATCCCCCCAAACTCCTCCCCAGCACGGAACTCCACGCTGGCACCAGAATGCCTCTGCCATCTCCCCTTGTAAATGAGCTTCTGACGATTTGAGAAGACTTCTAATTAGAGCATCTGTTTATTATCTCAGTCACAACTGCAGATTCACATTTTTTCTTCCTTCTCCCTGTTCTGGAGCAGGCTGTCTGCAGTGGTGGGTGGGAGGAAGGCCGGGAGATTTCCTTGGGGCCCACCTGTCTCTCTGGGGTGGTGGGACTTTGTCCCTGGCACCAGGCCAGGGCCCCTGCCCTCAGCGCCTGGGCCACACCCACGCTGGGGGCTGGCAGGCACGTGCCACCACAGGCCAGTTTGCGGAATGCTTAACTGGGGTATTGTGAAGTTCAACCCCCGAAGGGAGATGAGCATTCACCCGGCTCCTGTGCTCACGGGATGTGTGGGTCCTCATGAATGTTCCTGAGGACATTTGGCTTCTAGAGAGATGGCGGCAGCGAGGGATGGGCACCCCATCCTCAATAGGCCAGCTCAGCCTGGCCCCTTCTTCACAATCGGCTCTGGGTGGGGAAGGCCCATCTCCCTGAGGTTAGGAGAGTGGGCCCAGGCTCCCTACCCACCGGCTGCCCCACCCCACGCTCCGCTGACTCTACAGGGTGGCTGGAGGGGCCTCTCCTGCAGGCAGCTGCCCTGAGGGAACTCCACCTACACAGACCTCTCTGTCCTCCTCACCTGCACCGGGGCTGTCATTGGGCTCCTAATCAGGCCCAGAACAAAGAGGCCCTTGGAAAAAAAGAGAAGCATTTTAGGAAGGGGGTGATTCAGCCTCTGGGAGGCCCAGCTACATCTCTGGAGGGGGCTCCTGGGTCTGGGGGGTCTTACTGCCAGCTTCATTTTACCAGGGTTGTTTTTTTCAAGTTGCATAAGAAAGAGAGTAACCAGCCCTGGGAATTACTGATGGCCCCCATTCCTGATCTGTTCTTCCTAAACATAACCTAACTCGCTGTGACTGCCCGGTACCTTCTGAAGCTCCCAGAGAAGCTTCTCTGCACCCCAGCCCTCTTTTCAGGGCCAGAACATGGAGAGTATCTCCAAGAGGCTCAAGTTTGGCAGTGGCCCTGTGTTAGACCAGAGTCACGGGCACACAGAGCTGGGCGCAGGAGGGCTCATCCAGGCCACCTGGGGGGTCACAACCTTCCACGACAGGACTTCTTTTTCTAGGATCTTGGCTCAAACCTCTGCTTGGACTCCCCTATCCATTTTGGGATGGGTCTCATCAATGGAAAGTAGGTCCCGGGACTGAATGGATACCATATTTCTCTCTCTGATTGGGGGCAGGATAGATAAGGCATATGGAAATGTGCCTCAGTTGCTCTAGGCGCCTCTCCTTGAAAGCTTAAGGACAAACCCCAGACATCACCCGTTCTCCCTACCAGCTTGACTGGAGTCCCCACCCCCCTGAACTTAGCCGCACACGTCTTAAGCCTCCATATCCTTTTTACTTATTCTTCCCTTAAGACAATACGATTAGAAGAGATAATATACACTTAGGTGTTTTATAAACCGATAGTCAGTGTGTAACGTCTGCAGGTGAGAAGCTAACCTTTAGCAGCACCTGCTAAGCCTCAGGCTTCGTGCCGGGTCCTGCCGTCTTCACCACAACTCAGAAGAACAGTATTATTATACCCATTTCACAGATGGGAGAACAGCGGCAGGGAAATCAGAACACTTGGCCAAGTCACAAGTAGAAATGAACTCAAAGCTGTCCCTACCATCAAGAAGTCCCCCCGGGACCCAACGATTTCCTCTCTAGAAATCTGTCCCGAGGGTACAGCCAGACCAACACAAAAAGCATTATCAGAGGAGCCCTGCTAGTTAACTGTGAAAAATTACAAATAATTACACATAATCAAATGGTCAACTACCGGAGACCAGTTAAAGAAGTTATGGCACATTTGTGGAATAGAATATAATGTGGCCACTAAAAAGGTTCATGCAGATTTGTATCCATTAGCCTGAAAAGATGCTCACAAGATGCTGTTTAGTTGGGGGAAGAAAGCAGATGACAAGATCACACTATATAATATGAGTATATTTTTTGGTAAAAGTCTGCATAGTCATGTGCCTAAAAATAGCTTGGAAATTCATACACTAAAAATGTTAAGAGTTATCATATCTGGATGGTGGGATTTCATATGATTTCTATTAGCTTTCTACTTTTCCTATTGTTGGATTTTAAAGCATGGGCACAGATGATTTTCATAATTAGAAACTAATAATAGAGCTGTGTCCACTCTACAGAGATGAGACTGCAGAGTGTCCCGCACATGGACACCCTTCCCCGGGCAGATAGGGCTCCTTTCTAAAGGAATTTGTCTAACAAAAGGCAACAGCTCCTTCAGGCGGGCCCCTTCTCCGGACTGTGGGAGGGGGGGCAGGTCTGTGACAGACGGGTGGTCCTCTGCCGCTGCTTGGGACCCTTTTCCCTCTCCGTGTGGGGCTCTCAGGACGGTTCCCTGGATTTCCTCCCATCTCGGGGTGATGGAATGAGGACCAGAGACTCCAGAAACATCTGATCAGGAAGAAGCAGTGGGGAGCCATCTGGTTTACCCTTTCTGCCATTCCAGCAGCTTCTACTGCCAGCCCGGCCATCGGAAGAGTCCAGCTCTGAAGAGGCTGCATGGCAGCCCGGAAGAAGCTTCTCCCAGGCCAGAAGAGGTGTGTGTGGGCTCTGGACCCCGGCCAGGTACCTGCCTGGCCACCACCGGCCACCCCCACAGCCCCTACCTCCTCCCAGCCCCGATTCCAGTGCGACTCTAACAGGAGGCTTCGGGACAGGAGAACAATTTAAATCCTATTACAGTATAAAAATTAATAACATTAAAATGTCATGATCATCCCACACTAATTAAGCATCTAATGAATAATTAACTATGGACACATCTGACATTTTTGGTCATTAATCTGAGCAAGTGTTTTAAGTTCCAAACAAAACCCCTCTGTGGCGAAGCCTGCAACTCCTTGTTAAGTAGCAGAGACTCGAAAAGTACCCCGCATTCCCAGTCCACGGGGAGGCGGGCAGGGAGCAGGTTTCCCACCCCTCTCGCTCGGGAGGCGTCCCTGGGGAGGGTGAGCCCCTGAGCCCCTGCGTCTGAGCCACCAGGCCTCACAGTCTCTCCACACGGGCTGTTCCTGCCCGGAGGCTGGGATCAGGCAGACACTTAGTGGGGACCTGTGCTCCTCTAGACTGGTGCCTCTCACTTCAAGATGCACTGGCTGGGGTGGAACAGGGCGCATGGGAGAAGTCACCCTTGCTAAGCAGCAGCGTGATGTCCCAGCAAGGGCCCTGGAGGGCAAAGCCCTGACTGAGGCCCCCCATGGCCCCCCACGGAGCCCTTGAGATCGGCGCCAAGCTCTGTGCTCAGTACTCACTGTCTTTCCACCCTCCAGCCTTTTCCCGACCCCAGGACTCTCTCTGATGCACCCTCAAATTCTCCGGCGTGCATGGCACACAGTAGGTGCTCAGTGCTGAATGAGACAACAGGAGAATGGCAGCCTTTACCCACTTGTGTTCATTCTTTCTGGAGCTGCCCGACTGCCTCTAGTGTTCTTTCTGGGGTTTGGGGGCTGGCTTGAGGAGCAAGATGTCCTAGGAGAATCCCAAGCTCCCTTGCTCACCCGGGGAGCTGGGAAGAGGCCCCTGAGCCTGGGAGGTGAGTCAAATGGGGGGTCTGTGAGGGGCCCTCCTCACTTGGATGTGCCCCACCCCCAAATCCATATGTCAAAGCCACCAGTACCTCAGGATGCGACTAACTTGGCAGCTCTGCAGGGGGCTTAAGCAGCAGACACGTACCTCTCACAGTTGTAGAGGCTGGAAGTCCAAGACCAGGATGCCGGCAAATCTGGTTTCTGGTGAGGACCCTCTTCCTGCACCCTCACATGGTGGGGAGAGGTCTTGTGCCTCTTACCCTTCTTATAAGGACACTAATCCCATGACAGGGGCCCCAACCACCTGACCTCATCTAATCTCCAAATACCATCACATTGAGGGTTAGGGCTTCCACACAGGAATTTGGGGGAGACACCATCATTTAGTCCATGGCACGACCTTCCTTGGGAATAGGGTCCCTGCAGATGTCATACTGGTTAAGATGAGGTCATACTAGACTAGGATGGGCCCCTGATCCAATATGACTGGTGTCCTTATAAAAGGAGACATTCCGGCTCCGATGCACACAGGGAGAAGGCAGGTGAGGATGAAGGCAGGGGTCAGGGTGACCTGACCCTTCACGAGGCGAGGGGCACCAAAGATTGTCAGCAAAGCAGCACAAGCTGGAAAGCAGCCTGGAGCAGTGTCTCCCTCACAGCCCTCAGCCCTTAGGTGGGACCAGCCTTGCTGTCGCCCCCAGCTTGGCCTCTAGCACCATGAGGGGACAACTCCCTGCTGTTCGGGCTGCCCAGCCTGTGGTGACAGCAGGCCTAGGTGCCGAGACACACGCCTACAGGCTTCTGCACCTTGACATCCCAGCAGCACACGTGACCCCCACAGCCTCTGTCATGGTTGGCAAGACCCCTGAGGGCAGCCCGGAAGCTTCTCTTTCTCTAACCCCGAGTCTGGTTGGCCAGTAGACCCCACAGCTATGCCTCAGAATCCGACTGGTATGGGCTCCTTCTCTCCACCCCACAGCTTCACTTTGGACCTACCATTTCTCACACTTGGGTCACTGAAAGCATCCCCGAACTGGCCTCCTGCTTCCACCTCCTTGTCCCCCCAGTCTCCCTCTGATGAAGAGACCAGTGGGCAGTGTTAGAGTGTAAGTCACTCAAAGCCTGCAGTAGTCCCTTCCCACTCAGGAAAGGTGCTCATGGGGCTGCCACCATCTTCCCTTCTAGAACCTTCCCCCTACCCTGCTGTGCTGCTCACTGCCATGAAGAGGCCAGGTACCCTTGAAGCCTTGGCACAGTCTCTTCCCTTTATCTGCATGCTCTTCCTGCTGTCTGCAGCACCCCCAGCCCCCCTCCCCCAGCCTCCCAGGCTTTGCTCCCATGTGGCTCCTTGTGTTGCAATGGGGAGATTGCATGGCCGTTCAGCAAGCATCCCTCCCCTCCCCTCTCCACTTCCCCCGCCACTGCTGCTGCCCCCCCATTGGACTTGTGTTGGCCAGTGTAGTGGGGGCAGGCATGACTCCCCAGTAAGCCACCACTCCAGCCAGGCCCCAGAGGGAGGTCCACGGGACCACAGCCACCACGATGGAAATATCTGTCCCTGTCAGCCCCTGAGACTCCCAGGCTCTTTGTTACACGGCAGCATTGCAGCAAGTCTGACTGACTCTCTGCCCCACCGCCAGCCAGACCTCGAAATGTGTCCTCCTCGCCGACGCTCCCGATCGCCTCCTATGCCCTCTGCTGTTTCTTCCCCATGGCACTGATGGTCTCCTCTGTGCTAGAGAACCTCCTTATCATGTGTGTTGTTCAGTGGCGTCTCCCTTGCTTGGGCGTAAGCCCAGGGGGGCAGGGCCTTTGGTCCACTTCAGTCTTTGGTACATTCCCGTCCCCCAGGACAGCAACCGCACGGGGCAGGTGCTCGGTGGACATTTCTGAGTGAAGGATCGGAGGAAAAGTGCCCTCGTGGGCTGACAGGTGGCACTCCACCGAGGAAAGGCCTCGGCTCTTTGCGGGCAGGAGTTCCTGAGTAGCAGCCAGGCTCAGAGCTGGGCAACCCCCCGACATGGTTCTGTTTATCCAGGCAAGCCCATGACTCCCACGTGGGGCCGAAATCCCGGAGCCTCACAAGAAATTGGGAGAAAACAAGGCAGCCTCCCTATTGCCTGGGCTCTGTCCCTGTGGCTCCTGGGAGAAGGTTTAGAAGGGGCTCCCTCTGTGAAGTGGCGCTGGGGGACCAGGACAGTCACTGGCCCCCTAGTCTCAGTATAGGTCCCAGGTGCTCAGGGCCCCAGCGACAAGAAGGGGCCTGGCCAGGTTCAGGGAACAGAGGTGGTGGAAACATCACCAGACTTTCCGGTCCGACTGCAGGGCTGGGCCTTAGCCTGAGGATTGTTGATTGTTTAGACAGCCCCAGACCAATCCAATCAACTCCTGGGGGCGGGGAGGCAGGCACTGATGTTCTTTCACAAGCTGCCTGCGTCTGGGGACTGCTGGTCTTCATTCCTCTACTTCCTATAACACGCGACTCTATGACCAGTGCTTTAGGGGAAACGGGAGTGGGACACTGAGCCCATTGCTTCTTAGTGTGGAAGTCGGTCTGCCTGGTCTCTGGGGGTCAGTGGGCTTGCCAAAAGGGCACCCACATGGCCTTGGAGGGGGCATTTCTGGGGCAGAGTGACTGTAAACCTGGGAGACTCACTGGCAGGCAAACATTCTCCCCCATTGGTGGCCTCCCTGCCCAGACGACCGGCCTTGCTAGCTTGCAACAATCCCTTATGGACAGCTGTTTGGAGGGCACAGCTTGCTGGCCAGGAGTGGGGAGGCCCTGTCTTCACCTCCCCTCACGCTAAGGCGTGGAACCCTCCCACCCCAGCCTTTGTTCTGGGGCTCACCAGCCGGATGTCCCTGCCAGGCACTCCTGCCTGGACACCAGGAAGGGACTCAGGCAGCTGCGTGTGGTATAGTCCGAGCCTCGGGCCCCGGTGCATTTTTATGGCCAAGTTGTAAACCTCTGAGAAATGGGGTTTATAATGGAAACTCTGACACCACCTAAAATATATCAGCACTACTGGGTGCTCCCAGGATACAGCCCTAATTTATAAACCACTCAGGGATCCTGGGCCGTTTTGAAACTTACAGACAATAATCCAGAAACAGAGTAAACCAGGAGGAGAAAAAATGGTACGAAGGTCCACAGACTATAAAGTCTGTTGAGGCGAGCAGTTCAGAAATCAAATCAGTGTCACAATGTTTGGTCTCTACCCTGAATCCTGGTGTCCCCCTACCCCCGAGTGACACCCGGCACTGGTGGAGGCCTGGTGCCCTGTCTTCCAAATGGATGCCACTCTGTTCGTCTTCTAGCATGAGGACTGGGGAGAACGGCGGGGTAGGGATGGGGGAGAAAAGTGCCCCCCATTTGGTTTGATGGACCAGATATAGTTCTAAGAAGGTTCCAGTACACTGCTGTTAACACCAAGACAGTGGCAAGGTGAGCAAACTGTTTGCTCATGAGAGACACAAGTTTATCACTGAACGGTTTTGTGGTTCCCCGTTCCGCTGGGCTCAGAAGTCCCCAGATAAGCCTCATTCACGGCTGCTCTCCTCTCTCCTGCCTGGGGGGGGGGGGGGACCTGCCGCAGGACAGCCAGGTGGGAGCCCGTGTTGGGCCCTGCAAGGGATCCTCATGCTCCATGCTCCCCACAGCCCTGAGCTCCCGTCTCAGGCCCAGCCCATCTTGTTTTCCAGCACTCTACTGGCCCTCTGGAAGGGCCCCCCTCACTTTCTCACTCATTGGCCGAGCCTGCAGCAGACCTCGGGGGAGAGATAGGGACCCTGGGGATCGGCACAACGCAACAAGCCCCTCCTTCCCTCAGGGCTAGGGATGGGTGTCTGCTGACGGTCCCACCTGCTCCAGGTCCTGGGTGGCTCCCAACCTCCCTCCCTCCCTCCCGCCCTTCCTCATTCCTTAATTCCATTCAACAAGCATTTTCTGAGCCTTTGGCGTGAGCTGGGCTCAGTGCTGGTGGCTAGGGACACACAAGTGACTCAGAGACTTAGTGGCACTAAAGCTGCGTTTCTCACCCATTTTAAGCCGTGCCCCCTTTCGCTATTCTTCTTTAATGCCATGTGCAATTTCAAACCGTCATGACTAACAACCAATCAAAGTCACAGACATTTTGAGGACGCGTTTTCAAACCACAGCAGCCCGCATCCCGGCTTCCTGAGGACTCTTGTTTAGGATGGAGAAGTAGTACCCTCTCCCCGCGCTAGGGCTCGGCCTTGGCCAGGCCAGGGGTCTGCAGGGGTCTTCAGAGCCATGGGCCTGGCACAGTGCCAGCCACGGGATGGGCCCTGCCAGCCTCAGAGCTGAGCTGGGCCAGAGACCCCGGTCCGAGGCCAGTCCCACTTGGTCTCAGGCAAGGGGCTTCGGCTCTGCACTCCAGCTTCCGCATCCACTACGGGGCAGCGCCACTACCTCCCAAGGCTGTTGGCGGATTTTCTGAGCTTACAAGTACAGAGCTTAGCTCCCTGTCTGGAAGATGGCTGAGTGCTCACCAGCATTGCATGGATCTGAAGGAACAGGTGAGGGAGGGAGCCATGCGAGCAAAGGCCCTGAGACGCGAACCAGCATTCAGTCAACAAACACTTGTTGAATGGCCACCGTGTGCTACCATGTGACCTGCAGGGAGAGGCTGAAGACCCTTCCTGGGATGAAGCTTTTAGGGGGCTGGCAAAGGTGGCAGGCGGGTCTGCCCGCTCAGGGCTCGGATGCTGTTTGTGGGGTGCGTGTCAAAGTTCTACGCTTCCATGGGGGTGGCCCCGGGGAGGCCTCTGGGGACTGGGCCTGTGCTCAGGGCCCAGCACTCCCAGCCTGCTCGGTGCTGGCTTTTGAAGCGGCCCTCCACCCCTCCTCCCTCCCTTCCACAGGCCTGTCTCTCGCGGCTCCTCAGAAAATGCAATTTGAGTCAAGCCACTTTCAATTACCTCGATGCAGTGTTCTGAGCCCACGAGGTAATAAAGGGCCTGTTTTCCCTCCTGGGAATGTTTGGGGTTTTCCAGAGAAAAAGGAAGTAGAGCTAAGTGCTGCTTGGAGGAGCAAATGGCTTCACTAGACCCAGCGCTGGCTCGCGCCCCTCCCGCCCCGTGAGCCGAGCTGGGCTGCTGGGGACCAGGGGGGCCTGAGGGCATGAGCGGGCCTATGAGTGCGCGAGGGCATGAGCAAGGCAGTGTGTGTGGGTGCGTATGAGCGTGTGTGAGCCTGTGAGAGGGTGTGTGTGAGCACGTGTGTGCAAGGATATGCAGACGGCAAAGTGTGTGTGCTCATGGGGGTATGACTGTGAGAGGGTGAGTGTGAGTGCACACGTGTGAGGCATTTGAAAGGCAATGAGTGTGTGGATGTGTGTGAGCGACTATGACTGTGAGCGTGTGGGTGTGTGCTGAGTGTGAAGGCCACGAATATGTGTATAAGTGTGAGATTGCATGTGAGCGCACAAGTTGTGTGAGTGTACAAGGCGACGCGTGTAGGTGTGTGAGTACCATGTGACCATGAGGGTGGGTGTGTGCATGTGCAGACTGAGCTGGTGTGTGTATGTCGGGGACCCCAGCGTGGAGCTGGGCACTCCATGCAGCTGGGGTGGGCTCACCTGCCCCCTCGGGGACGTCGGCTCAGGGCAGTATTCACCTGGGACTCGGCCCCCACCCCCACTCTTCCTCAAAGCACATGGGAGTATTTTCTTTGGTTTCAGAAACATCCATCCCATTCCTGCCCCAAAGCCTGACAACGAAGGCCATCAGGACCAGGGAGGCCACGGAGGGCACAGGAGTCTAAGTCGGCTTTCTCTTCAGTGGATTTCCTCCCTCTCCCTCCCCCCTGGTCTGGTCTATTTGCTTCCCACTGACATGACATGATACGACATGGCCCGCCAGCCCCCTCCTGTACTCTGGGGCATGGAGGCCAGGCAGGCAGAGGGCAGACCCTGTCACCTAAGTGCCCCTCAGCGGGCGGGGAGGGTCAGGGGAGGTGACGCAAGGGAAGCGCCCACAGGGCCAGGTGTGCCTGCTGGAACCTCAGTCAGGCTTTGCTGCTGCCCTTCACACGCCTGTCACCACCTCACACCCCTGCCTTTGCTGCCTCAGGGGACCCTGAGCCCGGGGCGGATGCCAGGTTCAGGAGGGACTGGGACATGCCTCCAGCCTATCTGGACCCCAGGAATGGATGTGGGGCCTGGTGGACAGAACCGGCTCCAAACTGAGAAGGACAAGGCACAGCTCCGCAGGTTGTGGAATCCCCCCTCCGTTGCCCCAAGGACATTTCCAGGTTGTCTGTCAAGACTTCTCCCACCCTTCTCCTAGGCCCCAGAGCGCTGCTTCAATCAGCTCTGGGCGGACGGTCCTCTGGCCCAGTCCCCTTCCTGACAGGCCATCATAGCTCCAGGACAGAAGGTCACCACCTGGGCACTGCCTGGTCTTGTTGCACTCTCCGCAGTGTCTGGGAAGCACACTTGCCTCGACCACTTTCTTTACAGAGCAGCTCCAGGGCATGTGGAGAGGGACGGGTGGAGACGGAGGCTTGCCCATCCAGCTTCCCTCCTCTCGAGTGCTTGGCCTGCCCTGTGGTGACCAGTTGTCCTGCTTTGCCCAACACCTTTCCAGTTTTCACCCAATGCCCGAGTCCTGGGAGACCCCCACTGTGGCCCCGAGAGGAACTCAGCAACCACAGTGTCCACAGCAGGCCTCAGAGACCAGAGGGAGCTCCCCCCCCACCCCAGGTGGCCCAGGAAACAGGGAACCACCCAAGGCTTCCTCTTGGACCACCACCTGTCTGAGCTGCAGCAGCCCGATGTGGGCGGGGATCTCACGAGCAGGCTGGGGGGCTTCTGCTGGGGGTACGTGCAGGGGGCATGCGTGAGCGTCAGAGGCGTTCATATGTGTGTGTGGCCAGGTGAGCAGGTATGCACCTGAGTATGTGTTCGCACATGTTTGGTCTCCAGGTGAACCATGGGAATTATGCGTGTCCCAGGAGGTGTGCACAAGTGTGCGTCCGGTAGACCCGTGCAGGAGGCTGGGGGAGACACTGAGCCTCCCCCAGTGATCTGGAGGCTGGGCGTGGGGTAGATGGGCACGCCACTCTGAGAAAGGATACCCATGTCACTTTGGGATCCACATGTCCCCTAGGAGAGGGTGGTCTGCTCCCTGAAGTGATCAGTACTGATATTCCTGCTGGGCACGGAGCACCTGTATTCTATGTGCCGGGGCAGGAAAGAGATGGAGGACCACTGCTCCGGAAAGTTCTTGACTTTGCTCACCCTCTGTTGCAGAAATGAGGACTGTCCTTTGGTGCACCCCCACTTCTTTCTCCCTCCTGCAGCTCGAGCAAGTGGGGTCAGCCTCACAAAACCCTGTGAACAGCTGGAAACCCGAGGGTCTGGGTGCCGGAGTTGGTTAGCAGAGGGACCAGATACATTTCTGAAGGAAACTTTAAGCAGGGGCCTGTGGGGCGCATACTGTCTGACTGAGGCTGAGCAGTCTGGTCAAGTCCCCTCCCTGACCCAGGTCATCAGGTTGGAGGCCAAGCCCAGGTAACAAGGGAGCAGGACGGCTGGAAGCCTCACACTCCGCACACCTGGGTGCACAGGAGCCACACCTAGTGGTTCCTCGGGCCAAGAGAAGCCATGGCTGTCTCCTCCACAGCTTTGTGCCCCCAGACACATAGGGGAACAGAGAGAGGTGGCTCAGGGGAGGGGCCTGGAAAGGCCTGGATGGTTCCCATCTGCAAGGCACGCGGGCAGGAGGTGTTGCCAGGGTAACTTGAATGCCAAACGGGCCAGCCTCCCTCACCATCTGATGGCCGTGTGCCTAAGTGACCGTGAGCCACACCGGACCTTGGTAGAAAGGGGAAACCACCACAAGAGAGAAAGCTGGCACGGTTCCCCACAGCCAGAAGGAAAGCCTAGAATGGCCTGCAGCTTTGGGTTTTGCTGACCACCCAGTACAGCCTCTAGACCAGGCTGTGGGGCTAAGTCTTTGCCAACGTGGTCCCATGGGATGTTCACAGGTGCAGAAACGGGCTAAGGAGAGTCAAGTTCTTTGCTGGGGGCTGCCCAGTAGATGCTGGATCCAAGATTAGAATTCACTTGTGTCCTTGCCACAAGCCATCCTCATGATCTGCCCTCTGGGAGCCTGGGCAAGGGCGGCATTCAGGGCTGGTCCAAAGGGAGAGGAAGGCCAGCTCTCCTGCGCTGGTGGTATTTCCCAGGATGCAAGGCTGGGCGCTGCAGAGGAATCACTCTGCACTGGGGGCTGAAAGCCACTCTGCAAACACACTCTTCGGCTTGCTATTTCCCCTTGTCCATCTACGTTTTCTGTAGCAGAGGCCGGGGCAGGAAGGACCTCCCTGCCATGGATGTGTGCTCTTGTTCCCAGTCATGTCCCTGCAGTGGCTGCTGAGGCTGGGAACATTTTTCCAATGACCTGGCACTGTTTCACCAGGATGAAGGGGGGGTACTGGGTCATGCTTGGAGGTTCCTAACCAGCCAGAGGGGGAACAGCAGGCTCCCCTATCTCTCACATGTGGCCATCCTCTCTCCAACACCATCGGGCACTCGCTGGCCTCACGCTCTGTGCCAGGCCCGGGATAAGAGCCGAGAGCAGAGAGGCGAGTTGAACCACACCTCACCCGCAGCAAGCTTAGCCTCTAGCACGCATTTCCCACAGGACGCCCGAGCCGGGAGCACACACCTGTCTCCAGCCCTGAACTCTCTTCTGAGTGCTGAGCAATGAGAAGTGTCAGAAGATAATAAATGAACAGTTCCTATTCTTCCCCCACAAGTCACAGCAATTCATTTCTATTCCTTCACTGCCTTTAGGTCTTCAGACACACCAGATCCCCACTGAGCGTCCAACGCCCTCATCTCCTTACGAGGGCCACCTCCTGAGCCCCCAGAGCCCTGGGGCTTAGTTCCTTCTGCAAGAGGCTCCCTACTCTCCAACCTGGGCAAGCAGGGGGCTGGGGGCAGGCCCTGCACCGAGGGCCCCCAGCTAAAGAGGCCATTTTCAGACTGTCACTGGGCTCCTGCCTAAGCCAGGGACCAAGAAACACTTGAAATTCGTAAGGAGATTCGGCTGAGCTGCCGGAGCCCATCAAATTTTTATTGAATGCATTTCCTCTGGAGAACTTGTGTACTAAATCCTGCCTAGGCTGTATTAGAGGAATAAAAAATCCATGCACAGACCTGACTGCAAATGTTCCTTCCCAGGGCAGAGGACACACTTTTTCAAAGGCCACTTCTTTGCAACAGAGGCCGGTTTGGGCTTGTCCTTGGCCGGGGGCCAGAGGGAAGCCGAGAACGAAGGCTCCAGTGGGCCAGGCTTTTTCCTTCCATCTGGCAACGGATAGAATGGGGACCACTCTGTGAATCCTACCAGCCCCCATCCAAGGCTTCTGTTGACCTTGGACTTGTCCTAGTAATCTGTAATCTCAGCGGTGTTGTACCCCAGGTCCTCGCCCACAGCAGAAACCCACCGGCCACCTTGCTGGCATTCTCGTGCCAAGAGGCTTGGGATCACTGCGAAGACAGAGGACCCCTTGGCTTCCTTCCGGCCCCCACTGCAGCCTCCAGAGGCACAGGCTTGCTGCAAGCACAGGAGCCCAAATGCCCCTAGCTGGAGGCCCCGGGGGCTCAGGGAAGACTCTGTAGGACATGGGGACCCCCGCGGTGCTACAGGCGGCAGAGGAATTTGGGTTCTAGCGGGTGTCATCCATCATATAATCACCAAACCCGTAGTCAGTGCTGAAATGGATGGAAAAGCAGGAAGAGGCTCAAGAGAAAAGCCCACAGCAGAGGGCTTGCCAACTAAGATAGATGATACCATCTCAACTGGGATTTCAGGTAGGTAAGAAATGCATGTTTAGTATAAGTATAACCCAAATATTGAGTGGAACATACTTATCTATTTTTTAATTTGTTGTTTATCTGAAATTCAAAGGTAACCGGGCATCTACAAATCTGACTTGCTAAATGTGGCTACTCTACACACCAGCCTCCAAGGTTTACTGTCTCCCTGTCCTGCCAAAACCCACACCCCAGCGAGCACAAGGCCATAAAGGGGTGTCTTCGGCAAGGCTCTCGAAGACAAACATCTCACATGGCAGCCGGAGCAGACCTGCAGCTGGGAGGGCACATCTGGTCGGGATCCTGCACCAAATCCCCGCTATTAGGCCTCTCCCCTCATCTTGCGCACAGACCCGCGGTGCACGCTGTACTTCATCTCAGCAAACAATCTCCCTCCTGCCCCCCGCCCCCTGCTACTCTTTCTTCGAACTGACGCCTGCCTCTGGAATGACTGCTTGCTGGCAGGGCAGACGTGAAGCAGTTTTCCAGGAGAATCCTCTCTCTTGCTAGAGTGGCTCCCTGGCAGTGGCCCCCATACACGCTGGCACTTGTCCCAGATGCGTAATAGCTGCCTTCCTCCAGGGGTGCTTTCCCCAGGGCTCTGTGTGAGGTGGCCCTGGATGCCTCCCAGGATGGCTCTGAGTCCCTGCCCGGGATCCCTCTTGTCACCCAGCTCTGACTAGCCATGTCCAAAGCCCTGACCGTCCCTGGGGTCTGCGGAGGTGGTGGGATTCCCGCTGGGCTGCAGCGTTACCAGACTCACTGCTTCAAGACGACAAAATAAACATGGAATCTCCTTCCTTCTCTCCGAAGCTGACTGCACCCTGCCAGAGGAAGGGGAAACCCACAGGAGCTGTCAGTCTCTGATGGAGCCGGCCCTGACCTCTGACTCTGGGCCGTGGTATTTGAGGCTGGGCTTTCATGAGCGTGAGAACGGCCTGGATGCAGTAAGACCCACGAGAGGCGGCTGTTGCTGTTGCAGAGCGAGGGGAGAGCCTGGGATCCCCGCCCAGAGGGTCAACCCACAACCTTGGGGCTCATGTGCCCAGGCCGTGGGCGGGCTGCTGGCCATCTTTGCCTCTGTGCATTAGGACTGTCGCATTCTGTGAATGCTCTGGAATTGAATGACCTGCCTTTGTCTCATGTTTCCCCTGCCATTAAGGTGAGTTCCTGGCGGTCTTCTTGTCTTCCACCCTCATGGATGAGCTCCCTTGTGTTTCTCTTCTGGGCTCTGAGTTTGTGTGGTTGTGTCTCCAAAGAGATAAGTCCCTTGAGATAAGGTGGAGAGGAAAAATGAAAGTGGTGCTGTCCATGGGATATCAGCAGTATGAATGGAAGGCCTGCACGATGTGGGAGGTGACCTCTCCAGCGTAACACCGAGAATGTGCCGGGTGAACCCACAGAGCGTGGTTGGTGGGAGCGGCACCATGGACGGTCATGCCAGGCCAGGGCCTTCGTGCTCTCTGAGGGATGGGCTCTGACTGTCCAAGGCTCCCTGATGAGCGAGGGGCAGAGCAACGGTTTAGAATCAGGGTGGGGGATGGGCTGGGCTCATGTCCCTGGGTGAGCTGTTGATAAGCAGTGGGGTGCTGGCTCCCAGCTCCAGACATCGCTCAGGGACAGCACAGTGTCCATGACTAGCATCAGGCTGACGGGGTGGGGGGTGGAGCCTGACAGGGCACCATGTTCCCGGGGGGTGGGGGGGAAGGGCAGGGGCTCTGGCACCTACACCAGCCTGAGAAATCCTACAGGGAGCCCTTCAGGCAAGTGGCCTCAGGCAAATCTGCACCCACTCTTCTTTCTGAATACCTTGCGCAACGGATTTACTGTTCAGTGAAATGAAAGACAGAGGCCCTGGTGGCCTTGGCTATGTGTCCTGGCCTTAGATCTCCTGGGGGTGCTGCCCAGTGTGACTTCTGTGCCTCTCTCTTCAGCCTGGACCCAGGGAGGGAGTGTGTTTCTGCAGACCCTTAGGATGGAGAGTCCTGGGCTGTGTCCAGATCGAGGGCACCAGCCTGACCAGGCAGGTGACCAGCAGCCCTGGGAGGAGCAGCTGGGGCAGGAGGCCGAGCATGCTTGCGGGAAAGCCAGACTGCAGCCTTCTGGGAGGCAGAAGCGCAGACGGCATGACCTCCCAAACATCTTCCTCTAAAGGAGACAACAGGTTGAGGCCGGGATGCCACTCTCTTGCTGCCTTTATCTCCCGAGCCACCTGTTTTTTTTTTTTTTTTTTAAAGATTTTATTTATTTATTTTGACAGAGAGAGCCAGCGAGAGAGGGAACACAAGCAGGGGGAGTGGGAGAGGAAGAAGCAGGCTCCCAGCAAAGGAGCCCGATGTGGGACTCGATCCTGGAACACCAGGATCACGCCCTGAGCCGAAGGCAGCCGCCCAACGACTGCGCTACCCAGGCGCCCCCCGAGCCACCTGCTTTTTAATTACGGCCGAGATGAGACGAACAAGGCCTGGCTCAGATGCTGGGAATCAGTTAACCCAGGGAAATGGTGTTGCAGCTGTGACATTCAAGAAGGTGGCCGACACTAGGGTATCAAGGCCACCCCACAACCGGAAAATCATGCACGCGGGCTCCCGTGTCCCACATACAGCCCGATACTGCCTCACACACACCTCTTTCTCTCTCCTGTGCACCTTCCCACACGTGGGCTGCTTTTCAAGTACAAAGAAGCCGCAGCCTATTCAGGTGAGCTGTCTGGGGCCGACCTCAAGCAAAGACGAGGCCTACCACATCGCTCTGAGCCGTCCCTACGGGTCCAGACAGCCTGCTCTGTGCAGGCCGTGCCCTGCTGGCTCCTGGGGAGGCTCAGAGAGCTGGCCCTGGCCCAGGAGAGAGAGAGGAAGTGTTTCCTCAGTTCGGAGGGACAGGAAAGAAGCTTTCATCTACCTGAGATTAAATTATAGCCGGGAGGCCCCTCTGAACAAGACCAAAATAGATAACGGAGAACACGCAGCCCTATTATAAATTCCCAAGATTTGTAGTCTTTCCCGGACTGGTTTATCCTTGAGAAGCTCCGGGAGTAATTTTGTTTGAAAGAGATCTAGGGGCTCCATGTAAAAGGGTATGGGCTTCTGGTTAACAGAATCCTTGTTAGCAGAACCCCCTGGGCAGATCCTCAAATCTGGACTCCCGCCATCACCCCCCACCCGACCAGGGGCCCGCGGGGGCTCCTGAGTGTGTCCTTCTCTGGCCGAAGGAGCCGATGTTGCCCCCCTGCCATGCTGCCAGGCTTGCTGGCCCCTAGAGTGAGAGGCCACATGTCCAGGGCCCGGCAGCCTTGGACTCCAGCCCCGCTGTGCTTAGGCAGGGTGGACGCTGGCTGGCAGTCAGTGCAAATCACTTGTAGGGGAAACACTGGGTCTGGAAGACAAATGATCTTGGAAGGGGCTCTGACGTCACAAGGATTCATTGCTCCCTTTGCCCCCCACATCCTGAACTTGACCCTCCCCTCCAAGAATCCAGAGCACCTCTGCAGGAGTCAAACAAACCCTAATAATAAGGACCAGTGAGTGGCAGAGCCAGATGAGAAAAGTCGCTAACAGTTAGTGGGCGTACTTCTGTCCCTGTCTCTCACCAGGATGCTGGTGGGCCGTCTGGGTGGAAACAATGATTAGATTTTTAATCATTCATGAGCTTGCTTCTGTCACTCTTCTCCAGCAACCGAAGAAGAATCTGATACATTTGAAAGATTTTAAAAGATGGGGGCCATCCTTTTTGGGGAAACAGCATAGAGCTCAATGGAAGCTGAGGTTCCTTCTCTCTTGTCAAAAAAGCAGGAGCGGCACTGGCCCAAGTCACCCACCATCCTCGGCCCCCGACCCTGCTCCGAGAACATACAAAGCAGAGCAGGGTCAACGTCCTCTACCCCAGGGTGAAGCAACCTTGCCGGTCAAGGCTTTCAGGCTCTGGGAGCCTCACTGTCCTCCTTCCAGCTGACCCTCGCCTCCTGCCTGGGACAGGGCCTCTTAACCCTTGGCCTACACCCCATCCTCCCAGCCCAGCAGCCTTGCTTGACCCCCCCCCCCTCGTGGCTTCTACTTCCCAGAGACTGCCTGTCCCCCCACCAAGCACCCCTGCCCCGTGACCGGCCTTTCTGGAGGATGCCCACAGCTCGGGAGATTGAATTCATTCATATTTCCAGGTGCTATACATTCAGATGAAGTTCTTCGGATCTCCTGCCCAGAAAAGGATAAATATTTCTGATCTATAGCAAATGTGTTTTCCTTTAGCTAACATCTTGGCAGGCAAGTACACTAATCTCCCAGGAAAATCTAGGGCCTGAATAGCAAGCAGATTTTTTTTTTTCCCTGAGTAAATAGAAATTCTGAGTTGCTTTTTTAATGCTGCTTTTCTTTCTTTCTTTTTTTTTTTTTTTTAAACAGCAGATCTGGAGAAAAATCACAGTCCATTAAATCTGCATCTCTTGAAAGAAAAACCCAGAAGGCCACCTCCCCATCAAAGGCAAAATGAACAGAGTTTGGAAGTGTGTTTAAAATGCACCAAGGGAGCAGCGGCCATCCTAAATTATCCTGCTCAGCCTGAGGACGGCGGGGGCTGCCAGCGTCCCCTACGAGACGGAGCAGGAGACGCTGGTAGGTGCTGCGCAGCGTGGGAAGCAGACGTGGGGAACAAAGCCATGTGTCTCCGCGGGCCCACCCGTCAACTGCTGCGGTCTCAGTAGCAGCCCTCCTCTCTAGGTGCCATGTGACCCCGAAGCTGAGCTAAGAGCACACACAGCAAGACCACGGACTCACCAAAACATCCTTGTTTCACATTCCTACATTTATGGGCTCCTTCTGTGGCCAGATTTAGATCTCAGGAGGTGGCCCCTGAGGATAAACTCTTCCCCACCTGTCCCCGGGGGGTGGGAGGGGATGGAGGCCATGCTTCTGAGTAATAAAACAAGGTCCAGAGGATGGCTTAACACAATGGATCTGCTGTTGTGTGCAGGCGCTGGGCAACACTGAGGAGCAGGTGTGGTCGTCCCCATTGTCCTGCTGTGGAAAGTTCCTGCCATCCCACTTTGCTGCCTCTAGAGCTGCCTTAGGCTTCTGTGAGTGGAGGCAGGCGGGCAGAGCACCTGGTCCTGTGCACACCTGAGCAGAGAGGATCCCTGGACCGCAGAAGGCACCCCGCCCACGTAAGCCCTGCCCGGCCCAGCCCGGGACAGAGCTGCTCTTCTGCCCTTCATCCAGGCTCACTGGGAAGTCATCTTGTCTGGGTCCTTCACTCTAAAAGGGAAGTCGGCTGCTCCAGCTGTTCTCAATCCAGTGATACACAGGAAATATCCCTGCCCAGGAGGACCCGCTCAGCACCTTTCAATGGGAGTGACCCACCATGTTCTCTTCGGGGAGGGGGTCCCTTAGCCAAGTAGGAGAGTGCCCCATCCCAGACAGAGCCCTCCACTCAACCCCTGAAGCCAGCTGGCTGCCGTGAGCCTCGAGCTCCCAAGCTCAGGCCAAGCTGGCGGGAAGTCACGGATGGCAACAACGCGCGAAAGAGCCTTCAGCGGGAGACACAGTGTCTGAGCGCAGTGTGTGTGTGTGTGTGTGTGTGTGTGTGTGTGTGTGTGTGTGGTCGGGGGAGCTCCGGAGCCCTCTGCAGAAGGGGGCCCCGTTAAGCTTGTCTTTCCATCACAGAGCAAGTAAACAAACCCAGAGGAAGAGCTGCCCATCACTGCGCTGGCTTCCCGACAGGAAATGGTATGAGTGACTTCGTTTTTAAACATTATTATCCTCTTGAAAGCAAAAGATAAAGGACGCCTTGGAGCAGCCAAATTGCTTTGGCTCAAAAATCATTTTAAATACCATTTCCTTTAACAAGCCTACTGCCTGGGCAACGGATCAACACTATTCATTTTAACCTTAGTCAGTGGGAAAAAAAACCCTCTGAAGTGTTTGTAATTATTTAGGCCTCTCCCTTTCTCCCCACCCAGATACGTTAACTGATGACCGAAAACGCGCAGGCAGGTCCTAGTTCAAACAGTTGAACACGCGCACACGTCGGAGGCCATTTTCTGTCCTTGCCCACTCCAAGCCCAAACACAGGAGATTCAAGGCCTATTTTCGGCACCGCCCAGACAGTGGTGGGGACATCCTTCACCTCTATTGCTTTGTGTTTGTGAAAGCACCGAGCTCAGCTGGAGTGGGCGCTCACCTTTGCCCTTAAGGCGAACAAGCACTGGGAAAGTCTCCTCGAGACATCATTGTGAACAGGAAAGATGGCGGATGGAGTCCGTCTGCCTCTGCCTGGGGCCGGCCAAGGGTGGAAGGGCTCAGGCAGGGGCAGGGGGTGGACAGGGCAATCGCTCAGGGTGCCGTGCAGGTGCGAATGCCATCACACACACACAAAAAAAGCTTGGAGGATGTCAGATGTGTAGGTGGGACATGCCCTATGGTCTCCTTTTTGTTTTGGAAAGAAAAAAAGGAGTCATTAGGTCATTTGCAAACAAACAAAAAACAAAGTAAATGACATTCCCAGAAGGAAGCCTGAGTTGGTGGAATGTGCTGAATTGGTGGGTTCTCCTTTGGTCAGGTCAGAGACAAAGTGCCTTTGCTCCCTGAACCAGAAGGTCTAACCTGCTTTTGGGTCCTAGCTCCGCCCGGAGGGCTCAGGGTCTCCCCGGGAAGAGCGTCCCACCCGGAAGAGGGCGGCTTGTCCGGCCTGCAGTGTCCAAGGAGGCCACCTCCGTGTCGGAGGACCTGACTCAGGAAGTGGATACTTTGTCCTCACAACTGGATTGGAAGGCCCTGCGGGCAGCAGCAGCTTCCCATACGACCCCAACAGCTTCCCATACCACCCGCTATGGCGCGAATGCCTCTGGCCCCCTGCCACTCGTCCGTCAGGCGAAGGGGCAGTGCTCAATGCTGCTCTTGGTGGTTACGGTTTTGGCGTCAGGAAGGCTGACTGAGGTGCCCCCAAACAGTAACTGCCTGCCCATTTTTTTTTATATAAGTTTTTTTTTAAAGATTTTATTTATTTATTTGACAGACAGAGACAGCCAGCGAGAGAGGGAACACAAGCAGGGGGAGTGGGAGAGGAAGAAGCAGGCTCCTAGTGGAGGAGCCTGATGTGGGGCTCGATCCCAGAACGCTGGGATCACGCCCTGAGCCGAAGGCAGACGCTTAACGACTGTGCCCCCCAGGCGCCCCCTGCCTGCCCATTTTGACCATGCACAAAAACAAGCCCCTCAGACTGCCCAGCAGTGGATATGAGGCCCGGCAACCTGGCAAGGGAAGCTGGCTTCAGATTTTCTATGAGGACGGTGTGTTTCTGGGTCTGGGGGAAGAGCGATGCACCCCCAGTGCCCTCTGTGACATCTTCCAGGCGCCCTGGGCACTCGTAGAAGAGAAGGCGGTCACCTGGGACAGGGCTTCCCCTTCAGATGCACAGCGGGGCTGGCCAGTGAACGTTTCCACTGGGATCCATGGGCCCTCCTGCTGAAAGTCACCCCATGTGCTGAGCCACCGGAAGCAAGCTGAGGACGCCAGCACCTGTCGTCCCTCCCACTCCGGGGACCGGGCAGGGAGCAGTGTGCAGGGATGTGTCCCTACCTCTTCTAGGTCACGGGTGTCAGCTGAGGGCCCCAGGGGTGAAAGCCGCCCTGCCTGGCGCGGGACGGCGGGGGGGGGGGGCTCCAGCCCTGCGGGGTGTGGAGGGCTGCACCGGCAGGCATGGGGTCCTCCTCTGCCTGAGGAAGCCATGTGCTGCCTCAGAGTCTTTATACATGAATGTCTACTCTGCAGAATGGATAAATCCCTTGCACTGGGCCCCCATGTGTGCGTGTGCACGCCTTGTGCCCCCCTCTCCCCCCGCCACTACAAACTCCCGAGGGTGGGGCACTGGCGGCCTGGTTCCTCCCTGATCCCCAGCCCCCGGCATAGCGCCTGACCCCTCGAACATGCACTGTGCGCGTGCCGAAAGCCTGGTTCCTCCGGCACATTTCAGACAAGATCTCAGCGCCTAGCATGGTCGCCCCGCAACACCACGTGAGGGGCTGACCTACACATTCTCTAGGTGCTGCCTCAAACCAGCCCTCCTAGGCCCAGACGGCTCTTTCCTTCCCCACAAAGCCCCCACGAAAGACCTCTTGGTCATGAGTTTATTTGAACCCTTCTGGAAGGTACTACATAACTTGCCATCGGGTGAGCTGAACAGGACAAAGAGGAACATGCCTTGGGGACAGCAGGGTGTCACCGCCCACCCCCAGGTCAGCCCCAGCACCGAGGGGGCCCAGCTGATAGGGTTTTCCTGTGTGCACGGGAGCCTAGAGGCTGTTCCCACAGGGACTGAAGCAGGCAGATCCACTGAGGACCGAGGTAGATGTGGGAGCCCGGGGAGGCGGTGGCAGAACCCAGCACGGTGAGAGGAAGGAAGAGGAAGGAGGTGCCGAGGAAGAGGAAGAGGAGGGAGGCCTGCAGACCCTCAGAACTGAGCAGGTCAGGCTCACACTGCTTTGGATCACATCTTTTTTTCCTCAGATGAGGGAACTGAGGCCCAGAGAAGGGAAGGGACTGCGACGAGTTCATGTGGACACAGGAGAAAAGGGACCCACATAGACTGTGTGCCAAGCCTTACATGAGTGATTTCACGAACTATGAGGTCCCTACCAAACAGTCTTGTATCACGCATTTGTAGACAGGGAAGCTGAAGATCCGAGAGATTAAGAAACATGCCCAAGGTCACGTGGGTGGCACAGGGGGAGGTCGGCCGTGGGAAATGGTCAGGAGCCGCCAAGTGGCGCAGCATCCGATGGCACACTTCCTTTGGCCCACAGGTTCGGGCACCCAGGACACAGGAAGCAGCTCCTTTACTCGGTCCCTCACCGAGTAAAGGAGACAGACAACGGGGAGCCCGCCATCCTGCGCACCTCCCGGGGCACGCATGGAACCCATGTCCGGCGAGGGTGGGCAGAGGTCAGGCAGGTGCATGAATGGAACACGATAGATTCCCCCACTGACTGAGTGACGAGGACAGATTTCCAGCCCGGAGCTGCAGGAAAACTAAAGTCCATTCTGGGCCTTCTGCTGCTGGCATAACTTCATTCCGCAAGTCCAGAGCTTTGCATACAGGCTATTCTCATGCCCACTAAAAAGTCTCAAGTGTCCACTTGGGCCTGATTTCTAGCAACTACGGGAGAGGAGAGCTGGTCATGTGCGTGATCAAATCTCCAGGACCAAGCCTTCCCTGGGTCCCTGTAGTCACCTGGGCACATTCCTTACGAGGATGTGTGAGTGTCAGGGAGGGGGCAGCGGTATCACAGGGCCACGGAGGACGGGGCACCCTGGGGTCTGGGCCAGTGGGGCCATGGCCTCTGGTGCTGCGTTTTCTGGCCTTGGGGCTGTAAGTGTGGCGGTTGAGAGCTGCTCGTCATGGGGAACGCTCAGGTTTGTGGACTGTGGAACCCACGTGCGACTGGCAGACATTCTCTGGTGTCTGCAAAGGCTTCGGCAGGAGCCGGTGTGGGGCTGTTTGCGGCAGGACAGAACAGAAGGCTGCCCAGGAAAAACAAAAGCAGAGGCCCAGGCCAGGCCCAGTGAGGAGCTTGGCAGCTTTTTCCTTTTCCTGTATTCTTCCAGAGAGGAGGCAGAGGACTTGGCGGGACATTGGAGAGCTAACAGGACCCAGCGAAGGTGGCTGGCCCGGGGATGGGGTGCTGGGCAGGGAGCAGACATTTGGTTCAAGGCTTTGCCTAGCCCTGGAGAACCTGCGTGACCTGAGTGGGCCTCATCGTCCATTGCAGATCGTCCAGTGCTCCAGAGGCAGGAGGAGGAGAGGGGTCTTCCTGCATCCTCCCAGTCACCTCTCACCACCTCTGCAAGCTCTGTGACTGTGTGAGATTTGCACAGGTGCTCCGGGGGCTAGGAAGCGGGAGGCTGACCTACCCAGCCCAATCTGTCCCCTCTCCCGCATCCTGCATGCCAGCCACAAGCCTCAGAGCCTCGGCAGTTTCGGGTGGGACCCCCTTCCTCCTCTGGGGCTGCCCAGACCCTCCCTCCCCAGTCCCCCATGCCTGTTGTCTGCTACAAACACCCACACCTTCTGCTTGATCTTCCAGAGCCAGGCCTGATTATGACCCTTTAGAAGTCGGCTTCTGCTATAGGAAGGACTGTCTCAGCGGCTGCCTGGTGAACTTGCCGGCTCCCTGCGGTCAGATCAGTGAAGCAGCAACGAGGACGGCACAGCCTGCCCTCAGGTCTGCAGCCCCCACACCCAGCTTCCTCCCAGCAGCCCGCAGTGGCTTCTCAGTTCCCGCCGACACACCAGGGCGTGATGGGGAATCCGCAGGGAGCCGGGGGTAGGGGCACGGACAGGAGCCAGGCTCTTGGGGACCACTCAGCGGCAGCTCCTCCTCCAGAACCGGCAGCCGCTCCACTCATGGAGCCTTTCTTGCTAGTTTCCGAGAGAAATGTAGCCTAAGTGTTAATAAATAATGTATAAAAATCTCAGAGAGGAAACCACTCGTTCTGTGGAGTGTTTTCATCTCTGAGGGAGGACTTCCCTGGGCTCCTTCTTCCCTCCCTCGGCAGAGATGAGGCACAGCTCATTCTGAGGCTGGGGCCTTCTGCAGGGGAGTCAGGCACCGCTGGGGGCAGGAAGGGTGTGTGTGTGTGTGTGTGTGTGTGTGTGTGTGTGTGTATGTGCATGTGTCTCTGTGTGTCTGTGTGTGTGTGTGTGAGAGAGAGAGGACATGGGCAGAAATGCTGAGGGGAAAAGGCTGAGGAGCGGTCCCTGATCGCAACCCTGCCCCAGGGCCCTTTGGTCCTGGAGCCTTGAGGAATGAAGCCTAGGGTGATGTGGGGCTCTTTTGAGGGTGGGGTGCTGGACTAGGGTCTGGACCCATCCCTGGCCTCTCCAGGTCCCCACCCCATCCTGCCAGGGACATAGTCAGCATTAGGGCCCAGCCTGCGGGGAGTTGCTGGCCTCCGCGGCTGACTGTGGGAAGGCCCTGGTCACCTGAGAGGCCCTGGAGCCGAGTGATGAGCACGGACAGAGGGTCAGATGGTGGACAGGTGGAGTCACAGGGAAGAGGGAAAACATCTTACTATAGCCTGTCGTCTTCTCTCCCTAGAGGAGGTGTGTGGAGGTAATGGAAAGTGACCACGTGTGTATTTTTTTTTTTTTTTTTGGTATCCTTTGGGTAAATACCTAGGAGTGCAATTTCTGGGTCATATGGTAGCTCTATTTTTAACTTTTTGAGGAACCTCCATACTGTTCTCCAGAGTGGCTGCACCAGCTTGCATTCCTACCAACAGTGCAAGGGGGTTCCCCTTTCTCTGCATCCTTGCCAATACCTGTTGTCTCCTGTGTTGTTAATTTTAGCCATTGTGACAGGTGTGAGATGGTGTCTCATCACGGTTTTTGATGTGTGTTTCCCTGATGCTGAGTGATGCTGAGCATCTTTTCATGCGTCTGGTGGCCATCTGGACGTCTTCTTTGGAAAAATGTCTATTTATGTCTTCTGCCCATTTCTTAATTGGATTATTTGTTTTTTTGGGTGTTGAGTTTAATAAGTTCTTTATAGATTTTGGATACTAACCCTAATCAGATATATCATTTGCAAATATCTCCTCCCATTCCACAGGCTGCCTTCTAGTTTTGTTGACTGTTTCCTTTGCCGTGCAGAGATTTTTATCTTGATGAAGTCCCAATAGTTCATTTTTGCTTTTGTTTCCCTTGCCTCTGGGGACATATCTAGTAAGTAATTGCTACGGCCAAGGTCAAAGAGCTTGCTGCCCCTCTTCTTCTCTAGGATTTTGATGGATTCCTGTCTCACATTTAGGTCTTTCATCCATTTTGAATTTATTTTTGTGTATGGCGTAAGAAAGTGGTCCCCTGATGTTTATAGCAACGTTATCAACAATAGCCAAACTATGGAGGGGGCCCAAATGCCCATCGACTGATGAATGAATAAAGAAGATGTGATATATATATGTGTGTGTGTGTGTATATATATATATATATATACACAGTAGAATATTATTCAGTCACCAAAAAGAATGAAATCTTGCCATTTGCAATGACATGCATGGAACCAGTGTATTATGCTAAGCAAAATAAATCAGTCAGAGAAAGACAGATACCATATAACTTCACTCCTACGTGGAGCTTAAGAAACAAAACAGATGAACATTCGGGAGGGGGAAAAGAGAGAGAGAGAGAGAGAGAGAGAGAGAGAGAAAGAAACAAGCTATAAGAGACTCTCAGTGAGAGAACAGACTGAGGGTTGCTGGAGAGAGGTGGGTGGGGAGGGGCTAGATGCGTGATGGGCATTAAGGAGGGCACTTGTTGGGATGAGCACTGGGTGCTCACTGAATTCTACTCCTGAAACCTGTATTGCACTGTATGTTAACTACCTAAAATTTAAGTTAAAAAAGAAGAAAAAAGAAAAAAGAAAAGACAGTGACCGCAGCTCGGGGAATGGCTCAGAGGCCCCTGAGCCAGGTCGGGGCACAGGTCTTAACTGAGAATACTCCAGCGAGACACAGCAGAGGGCCTGGACGGTGGGAGGCAGGAAGCGAATGTCAGGGCCAAGGACAAGCCAGGGCCTGGGCCCCTCCTCTGAGGGTGTAGCTATGAGTGCCCTGAAACAGCCTCAGTCAGGGGTTGGACACCTGAGGCAGGCCCTGGACCTGGAAGCCTCTGTCCTCCTGTGTCCTCCAGGCCACGCGGGCTCTGGCATCTGAATGTGGAATCTTCCCATGAGTTCTCTTTTCTTTTTTTAAAAAAGACTTTATTTATTTGACAGAGAGAGAGGGAGAGAGAGCACAAGCAGGGGGAGCATCAGGCAGAGGGAGAGAGAGAAGCAGACTCCCCACTGAGCAGGGAGCCCAACATGGGACTCGATCCCAGGACCCTGAGATCATGACCTGACCCGAAGGCAGACGTTTAACCGACGGAGCCACCCAGGTGCCCCCCGCAATGAATTTGCTTGAATCATCTTGCCAGGGACACTTGTGAGCACAGGCTGGCCCCTGGGGACTGGTGTGAGGCAATGGGCCCTCAATTTAGGGGGCTCAGCCATCAAGACAAATGCCATTTTACTGCAGCCTTTGAAGAAAAATCAAAATTAATGCAAAAATGCATGCACCAAATATCAACATTTTAAGGACAGGACCGCTATGGCTGATCTCCCCTTTGCCGGCAGGCTCTGCTGTGGCCTGGCCTGGCCGGAGGGGGAGGCGGCAGCTCCACCCCGCGTGAAGGCTTCCTACCCAGAGTGCTCGCCCCCTGGTCCCGCTCTGGTGGCCACCACCGCTTGAGATCCAAGAGCTGCTGCCAGGTGCTGAAGAACGTGCCACAGGAAGTGAGGAACATGGGAGCCGCAGACGGCTGTGTGTCACAGCCCAGTCTTTTGTTCCTCTCAACACCCGCCCCCCAGGCAGGTACTATTACTATCTCCCTTGTGCAGGTGAGGGAGGGAGGGTGGAGCTGGGATTCACAACCAGAGCTTGGGTGTGCTGGGAAGGCCGGGAAGGCTCTGCTCCCACCTGGGGTGAGACAAGCAATGGGATTGAGGGAGGACCTTGCCTTGGGAAGGTGCTGCCCTGGGGGGGAGGACTGGGCTTACTCAGAGTGGAGCTCTGACCGTCAGAGTGAGATCCTGTGGCAGCACAGCTATGACCCTGATTGAACTTCCACCTGCGTCCTCCCAAACATGGGAGAGGGGACAGGAGGGGCCTGGGTTGGCATGACACTGGAAGGTCTGGCGGTGCTGAGCTCATCAGCCACTGTAAGACAGCTGAATGACAGACGCGTAGAGGGGACAGAGACCATCCTGGAGGCCGGGTCTCAGATGCTCAAAGCAGGTCCCCTTCGGTCTCAGAACTCTCCACGGTGGCAGCTCACTTGTGCCAGCGGAGATTCAAAGGGGAGACCCTGCCTTTTCTTCCACGAAGTAGACGCCTCTGTCTTGGACAAGGAACGGAGAGGCCCAGACAGGCCCCGCAGTGCGGGACACGGGCTTCCGTCTCCATGTCTGCACTACACTGAACAATAAAGCAGGGGTGTGCGCGATCTGGCTTGTACCGGTTTGTCAAACATTCAGGAAGGTCGCAAGCCCACGGACACGAGTCAGCGTCTTGAAACCAGCTCTGCTAGGAGCGTTTGCACCATGGAAACTGGCGAACGCTCCTGTCAGGCATCTGGTTTTCCCAGAGCCTGGCTGTGAAACATTTCCAGCACACCACGGCGTCACAGGACACAATCCTTACACCTGCGAGAGCCCGGCCATGTCTCAGCCGGCCACGGCAGTGGATGGGCGGCTGCGTGTCTCCCACAAAGAGGCCACCAGCACCCTGACAGCGGTTAAATTCCAACCTTGTTTCTGGGGCTGAGCACACGATCTGTTTCCGGCAGCAGGACCATCTTTGATCTAATTAAGGTCGACTTGGGCTGATGTTGTGAGCCTGCACTCTCTGATCAGACGCCGGGGCTGTGCTGAGCTGCGCGGGGGTGGGCCTGGAGGGCTGGCTAGAGCACTGTGGCTCCCCCACGGGCTCCCCTGGAAGGAAGGGGTGTCCTGCAGGGAGGCCAGGCCTGGCTGTCAGGAAGCAGGATTCATGCCCAGCTCTTCCAGTGACTTGGGACCCCCAGCAAAGTCATCCAGCTGCCCAGGTGACAGCTTTCTTATGTAAACGGGGTTGGGCCAGCTCCTTTCTGAGGTCCCTTCAAGCTCCACTGCCAATGCTGCTGAAACCTGCCCAATCAAGCGGGGCTGGGGCTGGGCCTGGTGGGGGGGACCCCGACTCCGCAGGGGGGATCCCTCTGGATCCCTCTCCACCCAGAGCCTCAGAGGGTCCCAGCAACGAGGAGCCTGCCAGCGACACGGGACCAGAGGCAGCAGAGCACGCCCAGCCCCACATCCCCGGGACCCTCCTTCCGCTGCAGCTCTCTGCCCGTGCCGCCCAAACCACTAAACTTTACAGGGCTTGTCTGAAGAAGTGCCGTGCCATTCCTGGGCCTGGCTCATCCCACGTCACCTCCCCAGCCACCCCGCCACCAAAGGCAGCTGCTCCCAGGAAGCAGAGAGCGGCAGCGAGTCAGGGAGCATCACAGCGGCTGTCAGCACCGTGATGCCTGTCAGGAGGGCTGGCGGAGACAGGCCTCCTTCCCCTCTCCCCTGGGGCAGTGGAGCTGACTGCTCGACAGACACCCGGTAGAGAGGGGTGTGATGGAAGCACGGGTGACATAGGGCAGGCCGCAGCTGCCTGACACATGTGCCCATGGGGGCTGGCCTTTTCAGTGAGAGGTCAGGAGTGCAGGAGGGCACTGGTTAGGAGAGGGTGGGGCCATGGGGGTGGCCTCGAGCTCAGCGCGCAGGTGGGTGAGAACTTGGGGCAGAATTTCTAAATACTAGCTTATTGGAGGTAACAGAAAGAGCTGGTCTGGGTCTGGGTAGCCCTGGGGACTTTGCTGGAGTTAGCTGGGCCAGGCCCATCCTGCAGTGAGCATGGACCTGGGCTCAGCCAAGGTCTTCGGCTGTGAAGGCTGGAAGCAGAGGCTTGGCCAAGGTAGAGCAGGAGATTCTGGTGATGGTCGGGGAGGGAAGTCACCCAGGACCAGGGCTCCATGGAGCCCCAGCTGGGAGTGGGCAGCTCAGGTGCGGTCTGGGTGGCTACACTGATTCTGTTTCCAGATCTACCTGCCAGGCACCGTTCTAGACACTATAGGGGTAGCAGCAAACACAGCAGGATGTCCCTGCTCTTATGAAGGCTGGGGGTGGGGGCGGGGGAGAAACAAGGACCGACACCGTGGTAGTGTAACACTGCGCGCGAATCACGGGAGATTTGCTGAGTGGAAGAAGCCTCACCTAAGAGGACGAGGACGTGCTGTAGGATTGTGTTTATAGGAAGTTCTAGAACAGGAAAAACGAATCCGTGGTGGACAGTCAGAACAGCGGGGATCTCTAACACACAGTGTGGGAACCTGCCGGGAAGGGACATGGGGGGATTTCTGGGGTGATGGGAATGTTCTAAATCTTGCCATGGCCTTGGGTTGTGTTGCATTGACATTTGTGCCCCCAGTTGTTTCACTGGGTGCCAATTTCACCTCAAAGTGAAGGAGAACAGCACGTACCTTGATCTGGGGTTAATGATAATGATACCCAGGCCACCGTACTTGGGGGAGGTGAACTGTCGTCTGCAACTTAGTTTGAAATGCATGAAAAATAAATAAGATGGATGGAAGAACTTACAACTAATAAAACAATACAAGAAAATGTTAACAGTAGAATCTGGGTGGTAGGTCTAGGATGCTTGTAAAATACCCTTGACTTTTCTGTATACCGTAATATTTCATAAGATGGTGCTGGTGGTGCTTTGCCAGAGAGCGAGGGGAAGCTAGATGGGGTGTCAGGAGGACTTTCTGAGGAGCTGAGGATAGAGTGGAGACCTGAATCTTAGTGTCAACCATGGAGGCCCAGGTTGGCCTCCGGACAGCACGAAGAGCAGGTGCCAAGGTCCTGAGGCCAGAGAGCTTGGATCAGGTGAGAGGCAGGAGGAAGTCAGCATGGCTGGAGAGTGCTGAGGGAGAGGAAGACCAAGGTTGGAAGTGCAGGACCTCCGTGGCCTGTTAAGGTTTTGGTTGTTACTTTATGTGCCGTGTAGACTTACCGAACTGGTTGAAAGCGTGAGCCCTGGTACGGTTTGGGATGGGAGTGGCCCACTCTGGCTCCTTCGTGGAGAACGGACTACATGTGCAAGAGAGACTCACGCTGGTCTGGGAGACAGTTGTGGCTTTAACTTGGTAGCAGCAGAAGAGGGGGGAGGGGAATATGGTTGAGACGTATTTTTGATGGGGAAGAGGACTGTGGGCAAAAGATGGGGACCAGAAAGGCTGGCTCACGTCCTGGGCAGCGGCACTGTGGTGGCTACAGCGGGAAGGTGAGCACACGGACGAGACCAGATTCCGCTTCGGCCGAGGGAGGCCTGGGATGCTGATTCCGCATTTGGGCGGGATGCTGAGTGGATGGCTGGACAAAAGTCTGCTGCTTAGCGGTGAGGTCAGGGTGCAGGTGTCAGTGTAGAGCTGGTGGGTGAAGCCATGAGAGTGAGTGAGAGGACTCAGGGAGACAGTGTAGACAGAGAAGAGAAGGCCCAGGAAGCCCAGGGACACGCCAACATTGAGGGGTGGAAGAGAAAGGGAGGAATCTATAAAGATCAGGCAGTGTGGGAGACAGCCAGGGAGTGTCCCTGCTGCAGAACAGAACATTCCAGAAGGAGGGAATGGCCAACTTGGTAATTGCTGCCTAGAGGTCAGCAAAGAGGATGCACTGACACAACTGTTGGATTTCACAATCTGGAGGTTATGGGTGAGCCTGGGATGTGGCATGTGGCATGGAGGGAAGGAGAGAGAAGGCGCAGGGTGAGGGGAGAGTGGGTTTGGGGCACATATCTGAGGACTCCTGCTGGAAGGGAGAGCATTTTGTTAAGCAGAGAATGTGCCAGCAGTTGATGGGCTTGAGGGAGAAGCAGGAAGGCAGAGTTGCAGGAAGAGCAAAGAAAGACACAGGACTGCTGAGGATGAGGACAGCGAGAGGCCACCAGGTTCCAGAGACTTCCACAAGCACTGATCTGCTGGGCTGTGCCTCTCGATTCGGGCCCAACGAGGCTTGTGTTGGGCAAGGGCAGGCACAAGGCTGTCATCTTCCAGTAGCCAGGTGGCCAGGAAGGTATGGACCTGCTAATACTCCCCATCACCAACAAGGACTCTGGTGTGTCTGGAACAGGAGACGGGAAAGCTCTCAGGATGTCCTGCCCAGTTTGGGAGTGGTGGGGGGACTGGCAAGAAGTCTCCTTTGGGCTTCCTAGAGCCCTTTACAGGGAGGAGAGCAAGAGAACAGAGAGAGGAGGAGTGAGGAGCACACCTGTGCACACCTGTGAGTCGGGTGTGCGCTGTCTTGCATGGGAATAGCTGCATCCTGAGGACCACTGGACTATTATGCTGGGGAAAGCAGCCGAGATGCCATGTCACGGACCAGAGTCACCTGCCCGGGTGGGCCAGCTTCACCAGCTGGGGGGACACCTGGGGGCCTGAGCGAGCACCTGACAGGTCACACACAGAGCTCATCAATTGAAGGCTCACAGTTGCCATTTCACTCTTATCAAGTTCCATCTGAAATTTACTCTTGGCCCTTTGAGTTCTTTCAGAGACAAAACAGAAAGCGTTTCCTTTAGGCAAACTTTTGTCTTTCGCTTTGGAAACCACCCTTTCCCCTTTGCTCCAAAGGAGATTAGGATATTGAGGACAGAATGTCAGTTGAAGATTACATGGAAAGGATAATTAAACAAAAGCCCCACATTGTCTAGAAGGGAAATTAAGCGGCTTTTGCCTCCCTCCCGTCTTTGAAGCATGCTCTGTGGAAGGGAGCAGGGGTTGTTCGGCTGGATAAATGAAGATAGTAACCAAACTGTATCGCCCATTGTTCTGCCTTTCCATTAAAGGCAATTGCTTAGCCAAGCTGACAACACACGCTGTGGAGGCATAAACCCCTTTGCAGACGGAAGGATTAAGAGACTGACAAGTCCTGGATAATCAGACTAATTAATAACTCCCATCTCCAAGGAGCAATACCTCCTTCTTGCTCTGTCTTCCAGTCTGGTCCAGGCCACTCGGTCCTCGGAGGGCTGAAGGACAAAGGGACTTTGCAGGACAGGCTGGGATAGACGGCAGCCTGTCCCGGCAGGGCAGGGAGCTGAGGGGACAAGGTGGTGGTGGTGGGGGGGGAGGGCGAGCAGCAGCCCACAGATGGCGATGGCAACAGTGAGGTTCCCTTTCACTAAGCGAGCGCCAAGTTCCTGCCTGAGACCACAGGTGCACTAGCAAACGGGGCCTGTCACCACGCAGGCACACGGGAGGGCCCCAGCATTCTGCCACGTGAAAGGTGGTCTGGATGAGACCTTCTCAGACCTCGCCAATGACAGCCACCCACACAACTGCCAAGAGCAAAAGCTGCTGGAAATAGTCATGGTGGGACGGCGGGGTGATGAGCAGAGCCACCATTGCCAAGCATGACCCGAAGACCTTTGTGGGCCTTAGCTCAGTCCCTCCACCCGGTGACCCCAGGAGAGAGGACTTTCATGCCTGTTTCACTGACAGAGAAGTAAGATTCAAGGAGGGTCATTCACTCGGCCAGAGTCCGTGGCTAGGAAAGCGCAGAGCTGAATTTAAACTGTGGGCCCTGGGGTCCGGCAGGTAGCCAGTGGGAAGCCTTTCCCCTGGCCTCAAGGTCTCCCTGCTGAGCACCTTCCCAGTCCAGCAGGTGGCGGTAGAGGGTCCCGCCTCCCCCGAGGGCTCCCGCTGCCCAGGCAGCTGAGATTTGCAAGGTGAGGGTCCAGCAGCTGGGATCTGATTGCAGGGTGCTCCGCCCTCCCCTCAGAGAAGGGGATCAGGATGAGGGAATCTTCTGGAAAATACCCAGTGACTTTCCTTAGAGAGAATAATGGCTGCTTTGGGGGCATGGCCATATTTTTCTGGAGGCTTTAGGTGGGTACAGCAGAGGCCTTGGCATCATAAATTGCAATCAAGCAAAGATGTCTAAGAAGGAAATAATACCCGCTCTGCTGTGCAGCCTGGCAAAGATCCTGAAATCTTAATGGAATTGAGCGATTTTTGCATAGCACCGTAAATTCCTAGTGTCTACCTTATCTTCTCGTCACGTTATTCAAGGCACATTAATGGAGAACGGGGCGGAAGCTGCTAGCTACAATACAAGTGGCACAAGGAGGTGGCCCAGGAACGAGCCCTCTGATGCCGCCCAGCAGCCTGGGGCTACCTTCCCCACACCTGCCCCTCCCTGGCGGCTGAAGCCTTCCCCGGCTTGGCCGTCTGCTGTGCTCCCCCGAGAAAGACCCCGGGTCGCTTAGAAGATGGCACTTTGTTCTGTTCCCCTGTCCCTGGGCCTTCCTGCTCTTCTCCACCATCTCTCCTGGGGCGGGGTGGGGGCAGGAGGGGGATAGGGCTCCTGCCGCCTGCAGTGCCACCCTCTCCCCTCCTCCCCCTGCGCCACCCCTGCTCCACTGGGCTCCCTCCACTGACTTCTCCTTCAGCGCCAACACCTTCTGGAGCCCTGTCCTATTACCCACAGACCTGGAGCTTCTTTCCAGACTCTGCCTGCCGTGTGCTGGGAGCTCCTCTTTCCCAACCGGCCTCCATAAGGGTTAGCATGCTCCCATCGTGCCCCAGCCGCGCCTCCACGTGGCGGTGACAAAGTGTCGGCCTCACGGGCTGCACAGGGCTACTGTTTCTTACCCGTGCCAATAATGACAGTACTTGTCGTCAGCCTGGAGAAGACTCCAGGGTAGCATTCAACCCGCAAGCTGCCATGCTCTGGCCCCGTCTCTCCTGCTCTCTTCCCCCCCAGACCCAAGCAGAGATGGGGGGTGCGGGCCTCCCCCACGCTGCCTCCAAGTCACTTGACTGACACCAGGGCCTGGGACACTTGTCCTGAGCACTTCTGGGACAGTGGGGCTGCAGCCTACAGAGCCTGGACTCCACATGACCCTGTTAGTCCTACCTGTCACTGTGCACCGTGGCCCACACGGGCCCTAGGTCAGAAAGGGCACGGAGGAACATCCCACCTCCTCTTCCTCTAGGAAGCGTCCCCTGACTACCCACGCTGGGTCGCCTTTTCTGGATTCATCTCACCCACCAGCGTCAGGTGCCACCTACTGGGCCAGCCAGGTGCCCAGGCATGTAAATTCAGGGTCCTTCATCTGCCTCTCCGCACAGGAGTCCCCCCCAAACACCTGGGGTCCAGTGACTCCCTCCCCTGTGCTGCTCCATCCCTGGTTTAAGGAGCCTGGATTCAGCCCTGTCTGCCTGAGTCTCTGGGGGTTCCTTATTCTCCCAGACCCTCAGTTTCTTCATCTGTGAAAATCAGGGTGAATTCACCCAGCCCTGACTCCCCTCCAAGGGCAGCCGTGAGAACCAAATGACACTGGACTTGGAGTCCCCACCAAGCACTGCGGGCCACCTGGTGCCTGGCTGTGGTGTCTGCGGGCTATACAGACTGTCAGAAGACCCTCGGCCCCAGCCCAGCCCACTCCTGGCATCTGCCATGTCCTCCTCTCTGTGGCAGACGGAAGGACACCCGTGCTGGGCGGAGCTCCCGGCTTTGGGACTCAGTGTCTGTGGGGTGAGCCCAGAGGGTGCAGCTTGCCTGAGGCACCTTCTCCTCCCCACTGACCCAGGCCTGGGGGGCAGGGACTCCTCAGGCACCAACTCATTTCTCTTCCTTGAAGCATGCGGGTCAAAATGCCCCCATTGGGACAGAGAGCCAGCCTGACAACAATGCCTCCGGTTGCTCTAAGCCCTGTCAAAGCCACATGTCACAGTGAGCCCCACAGAATCTCAGTCTGAGTAATGCATGACATGTTCACGGGACCACAGAGCATGCTCCACGACACTTTATTTCCCAGCCACTTCTATTCCACCCCAATGACACATAAACACGGTTACTGAGCAAGAAGTCTTGAGTATTTTTTATGAAGCTATAATATCTTCCATTAGAAAACAAGATGAAAGAAAGAAGGGGGAAGAGGGGGGAGAAGGAACGAAAGAAGGAAGGAGAGAGGGAGGGAGGGAGGGAGGAAGGGGGGAAGAGAAGGGTGGAGGGTAGAAAGAAAGGAAGCAGGGAGGGAAGGAGGAGAGAGGGAAGGAGGAAGGGAAGGAAGGAGGGAGGAAAGGAGGAAGGAGGGAGGGAAGGAAGGAGGGAAGAACGGAAACAGGGAGGGAAGGAAGGATAGAAGGAAGGAGGGAGGGAGGGAAGGAGGGAAGGAGGGAAGGAAGGAAGGAAGGAAGGAAGGAAGGAAGAGAGAAGAAGGAGAGGGAGGAGAGAAGAAGGAGAGGGAGGAGAGAAGAAGGAGAGGAAGGAGGGAAGGAAGGAGAAGAAGGAGGGAGGGAAGGAGAGGAAGGAGGGAGGGAAGGAGAGGAAGGAGGGAGGGAGGCAGGCAGATCTCTCTTCTGCTGGACTGTCACCTGCATCTCGGGGATAGCCTGCTGGTGGAGTCCAGCTCGCTCTGAGTGGAGATGTCCCCACCACCAGGATGAGCCTGAAGACACGAGGGTGGAGTGTGGATATGCTCCTCCAGGGACCCAGTTGGGGCTTCTGGTCCCTTCTGTGGCCCAGCTCACCTGCAGGCCACCCCTGAGGGCTGGGGACATGGTCCCAGGTGGGGCTGCACTTCCAGAAAGAGTGAGTGGATGTCGGGTAGGGGGGTACTTGGGTCACAAATTGCAAAAGAGTTGATTATTCCCCAGACGGATTTCAAGTCTTTTGGGGGGGGGGGGCAAGGGACATTATGGCAACAACAGTGCCACCACTTCTAGAAAGCGTCTCCCTCTGGGTCCTGCTGCAGCAGAGGGTGGCTTGCAGGAGGACACACACCCTGGCCAGCCAGTCCTGACCAGCTCACGTGCTGGGGGGCACTGGCTCCAGCCCCCTGCAGCCACGCTGCACAGGATAAAGGGACGATGCGGCCTGGGGGATCACAAAGCTTTCCCAGGGGCGTCGGGTTGCCAGCTTATAGGTTCAGCCCGGAGCTATCCCGTTAAGCGCTTGCCATGTGCCAGGAGCGAGCTACGTGTGCCCGTGCAGCAGGCTGTGTTTATACTAATTTTCGATGACAGCCCTGTGCAGTGACGCTATTATTGTCCCCGTTTACTGATGAGGAAATGGAGACACAGAGAAATTACGTGAACTGCCCAGAGGCACGCAGCTACCAGGTGCTTCCCTGGGTGACCCAACCCCACTATTTCAAGGGGTTAAAATAAACGCCATCCCAAACCGAGGGCCGATGGTGCTCATTCCCCCGCCCTGTGCCAAGTGGCTGCCCCGAAGCACAGCCTGTGGGTGATGTGCTGGGGACAGGAGCAGGTGTTCCGTGACCCTGCAGGATGCCTCCCCCTGACCCAACCGTGCCCCCACTTTGCCACTTCCTGGTAGCAGTGAGCTCTGAGGACCCTTCCTGGGGAGCGGAGGCAGCACAGAGACCGTCGGTGTTGGAGAGAAATATATATGTACGGGACATACTGCACACCCCAGGATGAGGAGGCCTGTCTGCCCGCAGCCCCTCCCCTGCGGGCTGGGGATGCCCGGGTCTCAGTGCACCCCCTCGGGGACCCGCAGAGGTTGCTCTGAGTGAGGAGGCTGGTATGGTCACAGCTTCTGATGCTCAGGTCGTCAGGGCAGAACTAGAACCCAGCTCCTCCTTGGGACCCAGACACCCGCCATTCTCCAGCGATCTAGGAGCCCCCAGGCCCAGGGTCTCCCCAAAGCCCCAGGGTCTCTGTGCTTGCACAGCAGAGGCCTCCATGTGTGCTGCCAGGGTGGGCTGGGAAGCAGCTCCTCGCTACCTCCGCCCCAGTGAGCTGGTCTCGGCAGCCTAACAGCCCCCCGAACGGCGGTGGCAGACACACAGGGACACACCCCCTGCTTCACTCCAGCACAGAAAACATTCATTAAGCATTTTGGAGGACAAGGGCACAAAGAAAAACACTCATTAGAAGCAGAAATAGTTTCCAAATGAGCCATACAGAATCTGCTGGGAAGTCTAGCCTGAAATGGGGCCTGTTCTCCTTGGGGTTGTGGATGGGGGAGAAACGCCCAAAGGGGTGGAAAGTGGGGGTCCAGGAAGGGGATGCAGGAGGCGGCAGGAAGGCGCTGAGCCTGAGTGCCAGAAGAACCCCAATAGGAGAGTCTGTGGGCGGCAGGGGTGGAGGCCGAGACCCCACTGTCTGGCTCACCCTGGGAGTAGCCCCGCAGCAGGAGTGGCCACATGACCTCTGGCCCCAGCCAGGCTCAGGGCCGGGGTGACTGCAGGGGTAACCGTGCTCAGGCCGTTGGAGGCCTGACCCCAGCCTGCTCCGTCGCTGACCAGCTGGGTGACCCTGGGTCTAGCCCGGTCCTCTCTGGGCCTCTGTGTCTATCTAGGAAATGCAGCGGCTGAGCTCAGGGGCGCCTACGGGTCCTGCCAGCTGTGACACGGGGGCTGGTGTGCCGATGATGTGGTGGGAGAGGCAGGTATCCCGGCCAGTGGCCGTGGCTTCTCAAGGTCCCAGGGCGAATCCCCCAAAGGCCCCGACCCAGCTGGGCAGATGACTTCATATGCACGCCAGTCACGACAATGACCTTATGAACGGTGGGGCTTCCACTCTTGGGGAAGGTTCTGGCTCCTCCCTTGTCTCCCTGATCACCTCTTCATAAAACATTTATTAGCAACGGAGAGGGCAAGGTAGCCCTCTCCCCTGAAAACCAGTTCACTCTGAAACTTTCAAGTTTTGTGTCAGCTCCTGCCCCCTCCTCTCCCCCATCCTCTGCTCTGGCAGGGGCGCTGACCCCGTGCCCCAGGTCTGACACACTCTCTCACCCCAGTCTGAGCGGCTGGCCCCTCCTTGTCTAGCTGAGGATCTGTGCTGGGCAATGGAGACACAGAGGGGTGCAGCTCCCTCCCTCCCAGTCTGGTTGCAGAAGAAACCAGGCCTGTGGGGGCAGAGGGCCATGCTGCGCTAAGTGGCCTTGGGATGAGTGGTATCCGTTTGGGATCCCAGAGGCTGCTGCTGGCTGCTGGGCTGGCAGGGCATGGGGGCTGCCCCTTGAACAAACTCTCCTTTACCCAGAAGCCCTCCTTCCCCTCCCTGCTCCCTCCAACCCCCTTCCACTCAGGAGGGCTCCCCTTGTCCCCCAGCCCCTCCCACCCTGCTTGCTGTGAGGAGGTGTGGCCAGCGGCTGGTGGCTTCAGGGGACCCAGGAGTCAGGGACAGGGTGGGAGTGGCCTGCTTCCTTGGCTCCTGCTGCAGCCCCTGCCCTGACACCTTCACTGCCCCCCAATCCTTTTTCCTGGTAATTGGTGTCAGAGACAAACTTGGGCCAATTTCCATCTGGGCCAGTGTCTCGTGGCTTCTTTCCTGTTTAATATCAGAGAAATTAAACCTGGCCACACCATCATTATCCTGGTGTTGTAATTAGCACCGGAACAAATTGCCCTGAGCGGCGCCGGCTGTCGCGGTGGCTCTTGGGCTTGCATGGGACGTGCGCCCCCCTAATTGCTTTGGCCTTCGCTCCCCAACCTGCTACTGCCCAGCACAGACTGGCGAGCAGGAGTCCCCACCCCTGTGTGCATCCCCTCCTGTCACCTGCTCACAGAAACAAGGGTGATGCTCTGGAGTCACAACTCCCTGGGGCTGGAAAGAGAAAATAAAGGGGCCCAGAGCTGCCCTTAAGAAACCAGTTCCTGTGATACTGGCCTTTGGGGAGGTGGGCCCCCTGCCAGCTGGAGGTAACACAACCAGCCGGAAGTGAATCACCCCAGGTATGTCTCCAGCACATAGTGGCCAGGACCAAAGCATGGGGGAGGGGAGGGCCGGGACAGCCATCAACCCTCTCCCCCTGTCCCCACTGGCCCCCACTTCTCACCTGGCCCCAGAAACAAGGCAGGAGGAGCCGAATCTCAGTGAGTGGAAACCAGCTTGGAGGGGTAATGAGCTCACACCCCATGGCTGTCCATAGTGTCTAGGAAAGTAAATTTAGTGGAATCAAAAAGCCACAAGCCTGTGACGGGATGCGAGGAGTCAGGCAGAGGTGTGGGTGTGGGAGAGCAGGCCTGGAGGAGGGAGCACCTCTGAAGAGCACATAGCGGGGCTGCAGGAGAAGCTGGCTGGCAGGAAACTGGCTGGGGCACTGCTCCAACAGAGGGCAGTGGTCAGGCTGGGAAGCAGGAGAGTGTGCCCAAAAGGGGTTTTGATAGGACATGAAACCATAAAAGAAAAAAGCCAAAACAGGCCCCAGGGCCTTTGGAGACCCAGGAAGGCGTTTGACTGGGCTGCAGTCTGTTCGGGGTGAAAATATTTCTCGGCAGCTGGAGTGTGACCCCAGGGACACAAGGACAGGCTCCCACCGCACTGGATCCCTGCTCTCAAGGTGGGAGCCCCACCCTCCACCCCTGCAGCCAGGTAGAAGAGAAAACTTTTCACGTTAACAAGACGAAAAGCATCATCCCATGACCACACGAGAGGCCCCTTGCACAAGAACGTGAGGCCGAGCAATTAGGAAACCGGTTCTTCTAGGCCAGCCTCCCGGGGAGACAAACCCTGGAAACTGACAACGGGGCAAGAAGTCCAGGAAGCCGGGTCTTTGCAAATCAGCACATCCTCGGACAGTCTCAGGCGTCATTCGTTAATGAACTTGCTGAACCATAGACAATTATTTCTGGAACTGAGGGAGAAGGGCAAGGGCTTGGAGGCAGGGGCTGGGCTGAGCCTCCACGTCCACACCGAGATGGCTCTGGGCCCCGCAGATGCCTTCCAGGCCACCTTCCCTGGGACTAGTAGCCCCTCTGCGCTCTGGCGCATGCAGCCCTCTGCTCTCTGAGTGCATGCCATGGTGTTGGGGGCTTGTTTTCCAATCTGCCAGACCCTTCCCAACTGTACTGCCGAGCCAGGGAGATCTTCCAGCCCCCAGGGCCCAGAGGTTGGCTAACCTGAACCACGGTGGGTGCAGAAAGTGGAATCACAGAAGGAAAAGTTAGAGGCCGCAATGCCTGGGGAGAGGCAGTAGGAAGAAATCGGGGCAGTGGTGCCCGGCCCACCAGGCTGGGGCCCACAGAGAGCGGCTGCAGATCAGAGGACAAACTTTGCAAAGGACCCAGGTCTAGCCCAACTGGTGGAGGATCCCTTGGACCTTCCCACTCACACGGCAGCACCCTCTTCTAGGCAGGATCACCACCGATGACCACCAACCCAGAAGAGGCTGGGTGGCCACAGCGCCGAGCCAGGCCTGAGTCAGCCAAGCTGTGTACAAGCACCACGGACAGGGAGCCGTCAGTCAGGCCACGCTGATGGGGCCTGGGGGGCTCCTCCACCCCTTTCTCCATCCCACTGTACAGCAGACATCACAAATCGATGACTGGGCTCCTTCCTGCCGAGCCACGGGCTCCTCTCCCAACAACCATTCCAATCAATCCGACTGCCACTGGCATGCCTCCGAGAGCCGATTTTCCACAAGTGCCAATGACTAACTAACCCGCAAGAGAAAATGAATGTGCAGCTCTCAGCCCACAGGCATTCTGCAGTCAGGGGCAGGACACTCAGCCTTTCTGTCCTCATCAAGAGGAAACCGAGGCACCCTGGAAGCACCCGGTGGGGCCTTATTCTCCTGGGGCAGGAAAGACTGGCCCTCCACCAGGCTTCTCCCCTGCCTGGCACCTGACAGCACACCAGGCCAGCCACACCCCTGGCCTCAGCAGCACAGGCCGACGCCCCTAGGAAAGCTTGCCAGGGCGCCTCGGCCCCCAGCCGCCGCACGCAGGAGCCCCACGCCCGCGCAGCTCCCTCCACAGACATTCCCAGCACCGGAGACGGAAGAAGAAGGCAGTCCCAGCCACCTACCTGAAGGAGCCAGTAGCACCTCCGGTGGAAGGTGGGGATGATGGAGGAATGGACATAGCAGCCGTACAAGCACTAGGGAGAGAGGAAAAACGAGAATTCAGTTGGAAAGAGGGAAGGAAGGGAGAAAGACGGCGCAACAGAGAAGGAGCGAGAAAGGGCTATGGACCGGCACCCTGAGGCTGAGGGCGGGCGCCTCTGGGCCCGGCTCCAGGGCCGGGACTGATGTCTGGGGCCGTATCTCAGAAGCACAGCTGGGAAACGCTAGCGGGCCGACACGGACGGACAGCTGGGGTGCTCTCCCTTTGGGGGGCCATAGGGGCGTGTGAGAACCCAGAAAAGCCGGGGACCAGGGGAATGCACATACGTACACATTTTGCCTTAATTTTAGGGGCTTGGCGTTCCCCTGAAGTTCATACACAGAGCCCAGGTTAAGACCTCTTGGTGTACGGGGAGGGACTGAACGTGTCTGGAATGGATTCAAGCACGCACGCGTGCAGGGGCGCGCGCACGCACACGCATGCACACGCACGCACGCACGCACACACACACGACACTCCAGACCTTTCGTGGTCAAGGGCATCATGCCAGGCAGGCGCGGCAGCCCTGCCTGGCGGGCCCCCTGAAGCTGGTGGGGGCCGGGTGGGGGCAACGCTTGCTAGGACTGAGCTCCGGAGGCTGAGCGGCCCCTCGTGCGCACCCCACTTGCTGGCTTTTAGTTTGTTCATTCACGTTTGTGTTTGTTGTAAGGTTAAAGCTGCCTCTTTGGCAGTTGGATTTGGTTCTGGATGGGGGTGGGGGTGGGGACAGCGAGGAGGGACACTTGGACCCAGGTGGGCGGCTTCCTGGTGTATTGTGCACACAGCACTGGACACTGGGGACAGGCTTGCAGGCAGAGGTGGGGAGCGGGGACCGGTGAGGAGAACGGTCCTTCGGGTGCCTCTCAAAACCCAACTCTGAGAGTCTCAGGGGGACAGGATTTTGCCTTTTCTTTTGTAGCCTCCAGTTCCAAACCGGAATGCTCCCTTTCCATCTCCTGCAGAGTTTCCCTGGCTTTCCAAAGCTCACATTCCTGAATTGGGAGGAGGGGGGGCAGAAAGGGAAGGCAGGGCCCCAGAGCCTCGCAGGCCAAGGATGAGCAAGGTCTCCCCTTGACCTCCCATTGCTCATTCGAACCTCACCATAGCCCCGCCCTGCCCCCTGGCCCCGGGGCTGTAGGGAGAAGGGCCCAGCAGCTCTGAATTTAAAGCACCCCCCAAAAGACCAAGTGCAATTCGGTTCTACTAGGAGTCCACTTGAGCCCTGCCTGTCTGATTAGCAGAGTTGAAAGAGAAATCAGTTTGGACTACGGGATTCTGGCTGTAAGAAAATCAGATTTCCAATATGTTAGAACTTACACAGATCGCTGTCAGCTGGGACTAAACCCTGTAGAAACCAACCAAACACAGCGGAAATTAATTTAAGCGATTCCCTTGCAATTCTTGCCCACAAAATGTATTTATTATTAAGAAGGCAATATTCTTTCCTGACTTTTCTGGTTTTTAATACACTGCGTTTTCTTTTTTTACTTTTATTTTTGATAACTCACTCCTTCTTGCCAAAGGAGACCCCTGTTTGGACATTTCCTGTGAGCATTTGTTTGCCACAAATGAGCAACCCCCCTGCAACTTTAATCAGCTCTTTTCCTTTGGAATTTGCATACTCTCATGGGCAGTTTCATTACTCTTACTCATGTAATGAGCCAAATGGAGAGAGACATAAATTGTTGAGAGAAGAACTCTCACCTGTCTCTTTGAAATAAAAGGCTGCGTGCGCATCTGCTTTTTCCCACTGTTCGTTCCTCTTGAGGGTTTGCAGACTTTCCCCCTTCACCTGTCTCCTTCTCTTTCCACCGCTTTTTCTCAAACTTGAAAAGAACGTGGTTGATGGGCAACTCCGTTCCCCACCCCGCCCCAGTTCACTGCTGATCTGCCTGAGTTGGGCTGAACTACACAGGAGGACTCACCAGGAATTTACCCAACACCTACTGTGTGTCCCTTCTGAGTCCACAGGAAGGAGACAGCTTGTGCCCGTTCTCCCCTGAGCCACCCTAGCACCTGTGGGCAACCTCCCCCCCCCCCGAACTGCCCAGCATCATCCAATAAGCAGGATGATGGTAAAAAGAAACATCGCCGATTCTACACGAAGCTCATGCGTTTTAATCAGGAGAGCGTTCGGGGCCTCACTCAGAACCTAGTTACTCTATTTTTAGATATGATCCTAACCACCCCGGTGATCCAATGTCTCTGGGCTCCACAGATGAGAAGCACGATCTAGGAAGGCTGGAGAGAGGGAAAGCAGGCCTCTGACGAGAGCGAACCACGTCCAATAGCATCCAGGGAGGAAGGAAAAGCCCCCCAGAGAGCCCTAAGGACTCAAGGAGCCCAAGGACATTGACCCCTCCCCGTGTTGCCTAGCTCCCCCTGACGCCATGTTGCCTAGCTCCGCATGACCTCCCCATGACCCCGGGTTACCCCCCTGGCTCCCTGCCCATCTGTACTCCCAGGACTAGGAGCTCCCGGAGGCAGGGAGCCTCAGACCCTCTGGATGAAGATGGCCAACAACTGGCCCACCCGTCTCCACAGGAAAGTACAGGAAAGGACCCGAAGTCAGTAACTATTTCATTTTTGTTTGTGGTATTGCGAAGGCCCAGGTCTTTAAACCACATACGAGAAAACCATCCTGGAAAATGGCTCCACGTTTAGTGCTTAAAGGGCTAAGCTTCAGTTTCAGGGAACTCTGAGTCATTCGAAGTAGCTGGTTTACTGTCCTTGTGGGGAAGGAAGGTGCCAGTAATCCACCCTTGGTGAGCTGGAGTCAGCAAAGAGGGGTTTCTGGAGAGACAGGTCCTGCTTGGGGTGGGGGGGCCTGCTGGGAGGGTCCTGTCCTTCTAGGCTGTGAAAGGGCACCTTCCTCCTCCTGTCTCATGGGTAGTTGAGAGGGTCAAGAGCTGATGCCTAGGGGGGATGCCCAGGAGAATCCCAGAGGACAGTGGGAGAGGGGCCGGAGGGGTTGGGGGCTTTAAGATGAGCACAGCTGGCTGCTGGAAGAATGGGGGGAAGGCGAGTTAGTCCAGCAGCAGGAAGAGCAGCTGGGGACAGGAGGTGAGACAGAGGCTGACTTGAGGATGTTGGGAGGGATGACAGTATGACAGGCAAGGCCAGGCACGGGGAGGGCCCGGGTCGGGGAGGTCAGGTCCGCTCACACTAGCTGTGGGGGCCACAGCCAGGAGCTTGACTTTGCCCTGGGACATCGTGATCAGATCTGCCTTTCAGAAGCTCACTGTGGCACAGCGTGGGGAACAGAGCTGTGGAAGGTGAGGGGCACGGGGCCAGCCCTGGGAGCCTGGAGGCCCACTGGCCCCAGATGGCGGTGGCAGCAAGACAGGTATGGAGAAGTGGTCATGCTTGCCAGGCGTAAGGACGACGCTGGGCTTCCTGGCTGCGCAGACAGGTGTGTGTGTAGGGGGGCAGGGGACAAGTGGTCCCATGCCCCAGGCCACGAGACCCCGGGGGTGCAGCAGCCTGGTGGGTGATTTCACCTTTCTGCTTGGTGAGGTTGAGGAGCTCGTAAGACATCCAAGTAGAGACACAGGGTGGGGTGAGGTGCAGAGACCCAGTGCTTGGTCTGGGCTGGAAGCAGCAATCGGGGCATAGGGACGGTGTTGGAAAGCAACAGAGAAGCCGGGGAGGGGGTGTCCGTCCAGGCCGGCTTCTCCAGCAAAGAGCCAAGCCTTCAGGTGGATGGAGCAGTCGTGAGCTTGCCGACACTCAGCACATGACTGGCCTGGCTCGCCCTGGGCCTGGCGCCCTGGCTCTCTCCCCTTTCGTTCACAGCGCACCCGCAGCCAGCCCCACAGCCCTGACCCAGACTCTCTTGCCAGGTCCCTTTGTCCCCATGTTCTCACTGTGCAGCTCATCCATGAGAATGTCCGCACTGCACACCCCTTCACGAGGCAGCGTATCAAATCCGTTCTGCTACCTACGAATCAGAATAGCAATCGAGCTTGTCTGCAGTGCTCTGTGTTTCACAAACTCCTGCTGCTTTTGATCGAGCTCCCCTCGGGACTCTGTGGGCTGAGCTTTTCGTTTGGGGGCCATGATGTGGCTGGAGGGAGAATCACTTCCCAGGGCTGGTGGGTACAGCTGTGTGTGTACGTGTGTAAGCATGAGGTGCGTGTGCACACGTGTGGGGTGTGTGCAGGAAAGCGTGCTGTGAGCCCCTTGTTTATGTATGCACGCAAGGAGAGAAAAAGAGAAAGCAACTAGCTATTTATAGGAAACTCAGGAGAATCTCACCCCTAGCTGGAAACAACTTTCAAATTTGTTATGTTTGTGGAATTAAGGCCTGACAGCTTCCCTTGAAGTTGACAGCTGAGAAGGAGGAATTTTTTCTTAAATACTCAAAATTACTTTTATGACACTATGGGGCTTTTTCCCCCCTTCTTTAATAAAAAGCAAAGATAAATTTACAGGGAAACCAATAGTAAACAGAAGCTTCCTTTAATTCAAAGAAAATGCTTCCTATAAAGAACGGGCATATTGGCTGCAAATCTCCAGGGGATTTCTCCCCAACAGACTCAGCTGCTGGGGGTCCCCCATGTGCCAGACGGTCTGACAGGCCTCAATACCTGATGGCTTCAGTGGGTGAAAGAAGGGAGCCCCTCTGCGTGATGAGCCAAGCTTTATTGGTCGGGATAGTGGACACCACCAGGCGCCTCTCCTTTCTGTCCGGCTCTCAGTGGCTTCATGCGACCAGCAGATTCTCCACCTCTCCCTCCCTCCCTGCCTCCCCCTCCTCCTTTCCTCTGAGGAAAAGCTCAACCCTCTGTTGTCCCCTCTGCTCTCAGCATCCAGAACATGGATGCACTGTCCCCAGGCCAACCTCATGCCTCCCATTCCCGCACTTCTGCTCCCGTGGTCCCACTGTCTGTGCAAACCCCTCTCGCCCGAGTGCATCTAGGCCCTCCCTCTCCCGGGAAGCCCCCCCCCCCCCCCATCAGGCCAGTGGAAGGAGTCCTAGGAAAGGCATTCCCAGGGTCCTGGGCAGCCATGAGGCTGTGGATTCTGCCCCAGGCGTCATACACACCATCACTGTCGTCTGCAGTCCTGTCTCCTGTATCACAGGGCTGGCATTTTTCGTAAAGGGCCAGATAGTAAATATTCTTGGCCCGTGAGTCAGATGGTTGCTGTTATAAGTGCTCAATCCTGCCTTCATATGGCAAAAGTAACTTTGGACAATGAGTAAGCAAATGGGCGTGGCTGCATCCTAATAAAAACTTAATCACGGATATTGTAATTTGAATTGTGCGTATAATTTCACAAGACTCGAATATCATTCTTTTGATGTTTTTTCCCCAACCGTTATAAAATGTAAAAACCATTCTTAGCTCAGGCTGTACGAAAATAGGTGGTGGGCCACCTCTGGCCCGTGGGCCACAGTTTGCTGACCCTTGATCCACCAGATTGGGAAGAATGTGAATTGTATCGTCTTTTGTAAAATTCCCCACAGTGATTTCCACAGAGCAGGTGCTCAATAAACTGCGCTTGATTTCCACGTGATGTGAATATCTAAGCAGAGCACAGAGGGAGCAGCAAAGACCTAAATGGGAAGGAACAGTCTTCTCATTTAACAAATCCACGGGACACAGGGGAGTACAGGGCAGGTCACATCTCCCGCCACCGTCCACGGCAGCTTTCACAGAACTCAGATGTCTTTCAAACTGGACTTAATTGTGGTTGTTTTCTGGGCCTGAGTATGTTGCGTATCAGCCTAAATGTCTCGTACGAGATTAGCCGACACTCAGGCATGGTGCTGGGACCAGAGGACTTCTTGGCACGTAGTGGAGGCCCAATGAAAATATGGCTTCCTGTACCTGTCAAGCACCTTATTATTAACTAAGCAGAATTCAGGGAGATAAGGTACGGAAAGCTGAAAACAGCTAGCTCAGTATTGGGGATGTATAGGTGAGTTGGCCCTTTCCCTCAGAGGAGCAAAACATCTCTGTGGCCTTGGCTGCCAGTGGAATTTCTTCCCTGAAGCAAACATTTCTTTCTGTTTCCGGGGACCTCCTCCCACAAGAGGCAGGAAAACCCCAAAGCCAAGGTTTGCAGTTGACTTCCCTCTCTGGGAAAGTCTGAGTCCAGCATCTTACTCCATGGGTTCCTAGCACTGCTCACCAGGCCTCTCCAGAGTGGTGGTATCCAACATGGCAGCCGTGAGCCATGTGTGACTATTCAAATTCAAATTCAGTAGAATGAAATAAAGTTGAACCTTAACTTCCCCAGTCAGTGGCCACATGTAGTTAGTGGCTACCATGTAGGATGACATGGAACATTCCATCATCACAGAGAGCTCCACTGGACACTGTGACTCTAGAGAATGAGAGTGGAGATCCAGTGCAGAGACGTCTGGCTGACACTCTTGGAGACTGAGACCCCAACAGCTGGGACTTGGGGGAGCCAGGGTTTGGGGGAAGATGGCACATGGGGGTTGGGACTTTTGGATGTTGGCTCCACTTTGGGGAGTTGGAACGTCCGCAGGTTGGTACGCGTCATTCTACCTGGGCCAGCTTGAATTGGTCTGCAAGTGTCTCCCAGAGCGCATGTGCCTCCACAGAAAAGCTCACTCGCTGTTTCTTCCCCACCTAAAGCCTTCTCTAGCTCAGGCACAGTACCTGCTGTGTCTTCAGACTGGGGTGTTGATGGCACATCGCCACTTATAATCCCAAGAGCTGGGTTAGGCTCGTGGTGGCCCCCATGTTCCCCCAGTGGCCCGGCCCCACCTCCCTCCCACGGGGGAGGTGACTGTTTGCACAACGGCAATCAGAGTGAAAATAGATTTTTAGGTGCCTTGTTTATCTCACACGCTTGAATCTGATGTTCACATGACAAAGATGAATAGTTTTAAAAATGTGTCATGGTATAAAGGAGACCGAAGACAAAGAGGTGATAGAAGGAAAGGGGGAATCCACCCAGAAGATAACAATTTAATGCTGCTCTGAAGTGATGAAGGCATACAGACGGGGCCATTTGTTCAGAACATTCTGGGCAGGGGCAGGTGAGAGGCAGTGCCCAGGCAGATGGAATGATATCCAGACCCTCCAAAAAAGGGCCCCCAGGGCCGAGCTGGCCTTGGCTCGGTTGTAAGAGGAGGGCGTGGAGCTGGAGTCTCCCGTAAACAAGTCCCCACTGCGGACTCTGTGCCTGTCCTGAGCCCCTGTCCTCCGCCATCCCCTGTCTCCCCTGCAGAGAGTGGGACAAACAAACCAGCAACACCAGATCAAAGCAGGCCTGCTGCTAAGTGCACGTGCCCCGAGAGAGGGTGTGATGGAGGCCGGGGGAGGGAAGAGTCTCTTTCTCATGCTGATGGTCAGCCAAGTCACCTAAGAGGAAGTGACATTTGTGGTGAGTCAGCAAGGGTGAGTAGCCGTAGGCTGGGGGATCACAGGTGGAAAAGGCCAGGGCAGGTGGACAAGAGAAGTATCTTAAGCAGAGGAATGGGTGGCCGAGTCTGTGAACCACACACTGTTCTGCTGTACCCCCCATGGGACCTGGGATGAGCGGTCGGCAGATGGCCTTGCATCGAAGCTAAGACCCTGTGATTCTCACGCCTCTGCCCCGCTGCGCCGGCCCAGACTCTGCATGTCAAAGCAGGTTTCCTGGAAGGGCTGTGGGAACTCTGAGAATACGAGGCACAAGTGCAGACGCAGGATGAGAACTTGGGCTCTGACCCCATCAGCCTTCCCTCCTTCCCTCTGCCTCCACCTCTCGTTGCTGTGTGTCCTCCTCGTGCTTTCTTCTCTCCCACTGCAGTTGGGCAGCTGGCAAGAGTCCCATCTTGCCAGTGTGACTCCAGAGGCATGAAGAGCCAGCTGCCCTGGGACTCTCGGGGGGGCAGGAAGGCACCTGAGCAGACGGAGCTGCAGGGCTCCCAGGAGGGGGTAAACACGGTTCCTTTGCTGCCAAAGCTTGGACATCCTGGGACAAGCAGGTGCTCTCCAAGGAGCAGGTGAAGGGAGAACCCTCCAGTACCTTCCAGAACTCCCTAGACCAGCAGCAGCTGCTTCAACGTACACAGTCTGCTGCTCCCCTGGCGCCCTGAAAGCAGGAGCAGATCCCAGAAGGCACTAGAAGGTCTCATGTGAAGGCGCTGGGGGGGAGGGGTGGTGACTGGACTCTCTCCTGTCTCTCCTCTCTAGCTCTACATCGTCCCGCACAGAGACATCCTGGGGAAGGCTGAGGCTGGGCAGACTAGCAATTTGTCCAAGGTCACATGGCTGGGAAGAGGCAGAGGGGGACACAGACTCATGCTTGCCTGACCCCGCCCAGCAGGCCAGCCCCTGCCAGCTTCACTCAGGTGTCCATGCCAGTGGCCGAGGGTCAGGCCTTCTGCAGGGCCTGCCTGTGTCAAAGACAAAGGGGTGAAGTCTCAGGCTGCTCCCGGGACTGTCCTCACTGAAGGATTTGGTTCGTATTAATCTAAGATTAGACCAAATGATTCAATTCGCATGCTGCCTGCAAAAGCATTGGGCCTCAGAACTTGTTAAATAGTGAATTGCTTTAAAATTAGTTGGAGCTAAACGGATTGCAGTCTGATTTGGCCTCCGGGTGGGTGACAGGAGAGAGATCTGGAATATTAGATCATCATTGACCCCGTCTCCATCCTGGCCTCTCTGCTAAGACAGTCAGCAATGGCACCTCCCAGTGTAGCCGAGGCCCCTCCACAGCAGGGGACTGAGGCCAGACAGCGAGGGGGCTGGCTGGGCCCCCCAACCTGACACCGGTGGGTCACATAGGCAGGTCCCAACCATGGTCATGCTTTGGTTGGCCAGTGGGGCCAGACCCTTCCCTGGAGAAAGCCCCTTAGCCCTGTACCTACTTGGGGGGGCCCTCTGGGCAGGGGTGGGCAGGCTCCCAAAGATTCATTTTCCAGGGCTTCAAGGAACTCCTCCTCCCTGAAACTGGCTACCTCCAGGCCTGGGATCCTGGTGGCGGGCTCTCCCAGGACATTAAACTGGTCTTTCTGCCTGCCGACTGGATAGAGAGTCCCCTGTGCTGGGTGCTATAGGTGACCTGGGGGAGGGGTCCATTTTCCCGGAAGGGCGTGGGATGTGCGCTCTCTGCAGATGTGGGAGCTGAGGCTCAGGGATATCAATTCCTCACCCAAGGTCACAGGGATGCATTAAAGCTGGAATCTGAACTCTGGGAACTCACCCCCATCTTGGTGGAGCTTTGGTGCATGCCCCGGAGGAGCACGGGGGACCAGGTGGCCCAGCTTGGCTGCGGATGTTGGGTCCCCAGAGCTGGGGGAATGAAGGGGTAGACAGAAAGGGTTGGGGCAGCAAATTTTGTAAGGCTGGTAGCTCTCTGCCCCATCCTCGGGAGGTGTGCGAGGGAGAGGGCCCAAACGGGGCAGTGGCTGGCAGGCCTGGGGCATAAGTGCAACCCACCCTATCACCCTGCAGACAGTTCTGTGGACCCCCAGACCGCGGGGACAGGAGTGCCCCCGGGCACCGGCATCAGCAGGAGCTTGGCGGAGGGGGTGCACGGGGGTAGTAGCACCTTGCGCAAGCAGAGAGAGCCAAAGAGACCCTCCCGGTGGGGGCTCTGGGGGAGGGAGGAGGAGCCACTGTCCGCCTCCCCAGACCTCAAGGCCCCAGGGTCTGGGTGAGGAGTAGAGAGAAATGCCCAGAGCTGCTACAGATAGATCACTGAGAGGGGGGCCTTACACTGGAGGCTCCCAACATCTCCACAGAAAATTCTAGATCATCTTTACAGCACGTGGGCCCTTTAGGTCTCTGGTAAAGGGACCTGAAGGGGAAAATGAGCAGCAGAGGTCAGGGGGCAGCGTGAGCTCTGAGAAGCCCCTTCACCGCCAGCCTCTTCCAGGGACCAGGGAGGGGACTTCCTGCCCCAGGGCCACCACAGAGCATCACAGCCCGCCGGGTCCCCGCCTCGTGCCGGCGCCCCTGTGCCCCCCAACTCCTCTGCTCCCCTGGGGCGCCTCCCCCAGGGAGAGGCTGAGCGTCTGCGGGGCAGCACATCTGCGGGGCCGCCGCCGTCTAACCGCGACATGAGTGAGAGGGGCCATAAAGATTAAATGAATTTTTAGATAAAAAGGCATAAAAATCATGTTTAAAGATATAAATAAAATCCCTGGAGCTTCAGCTTTATTGTTTTTTGGGGGTTCCAGGATTAATAAATTAGTGGGTATAAAATGGAGTAAGAGCTAAAAATTGATAATGAGGTAAATTTAGATTTAGGGAAGGAGGCGATCCAAGCCATGGCTCTCCCGCAGAGAAGGGGGGGGTGGGGAGTTTAACTCTGGGGTCCTCCTGGCTGGCCTGTGGGCTCTGCTCTGGATTCTACAGCCAAGCCGAAGGGATTCTGCCAGGGGACTAGTCCAGGCACATGGCTGCTCTTACCTGCCCGCTTTCCCACCCTTGGGACCCTCAGCCAGGTTGGTGTGGGCTCCTGTCCATCCCCTGCCCTCGCCAAACAGCTGCGGGAACCAGACCCCCTGGGGCGTGCCCATGTCTCAGAAATCCCTCCGGGCACCTGGTCCCCCATGGGCACCCCACCTCACTGAGTATGCCAGGCCGCTCTGCACCCCCGGGGAACTGCGGGTGGGGACACTATCCTTTCTCCCTCCCTCGCTCTGTCTCTCTGTCTCTGTCTCTCTAGGTATATACACACATACTCTGACTCACCTCCCTCCCCACACTCACGTTCTTGTTCTTTGAGACTATTTCAATATATGTATATATCTGACCTGTTTCTACTTCAAATACTTCCGAAAAGTACCAGGCATAAATAATGAATAAATAAAGTGAAATTTCCTTTCTTTCATCAAAGCGTATTGCTGAGACCTCTTTCTTGGTGCCCTGCCAGTGGCTGGAACAGATCTAGAAAGTGCTTTATGGTGATCGTGGCCTCCCTCCCCTCCCTCTTCTGCTAAGGGCTGTGGAGTCTACCCTGCTGCTTACAGGCACCCCTGTCCTGAGGCATCTGATGAGGAAAAGGGACTCCCACAAGTAACTCTGGGTCTAGCGCTCCCCTTGCCAAATGGCCTGTTGAGGCTGGCCTGTCTTAACATGGCTTTGCACATTTTAGCCAAAGTGATTGCTAACGGGAGCCGCTGAGCCTCTATAGGGGGCCTTCAGTGTAGGGGTTTTCAGTATATGTTCCAGGTAGCTGGCCCGTGTCCTGACTCATGACCCATCCCTTGGTCCCTGTTCCCAGAAGGTGCAGGCACTTGGGAGACGTGGAAACCACCACGGCTCAGCTCCTAAAGCTGAGTCCCCAGGGGCCGTTGTAGGGGGCTCGCAGGGCGAAGGGCTGCCCAGAAATCAGCACTTGCTCTAAAGTCTGCCCTGCCCAGTCCTCTCGGAGCTGGAGTGCCCGGCGTTTCTGCTGTAATTATTGCTCCATTCCAGGGCCTGCGAGAACCCTGCTCTCAGCACCGCCCCGCCCAGGCACCCGCGACACCGTCCAGGTACCCACGGCGCTCGGCAACACACTCGACTGCGGGCAGCAAGGGAGTCCAGGAAAGGGATTCTTGCTTAAGACAGGCAACGGGGTTTTGTTTATTAAGGAGGTGGAGGGAAATGCCAGGGCCCGAGTCTGTGGACATGTTAATGGGAGGCTGGGCTCCCTGCCAAGACATTAAGTAGAATCGAATTCCTGAAACCAGCTTTAATCAGCAGATTTTTAAGGTTAGAATTACTCTCTCCTCTCGAAGCCTTGCCAAGGTTAATTTGGGCCTGAGCATGCAGAATTAATGGGCTGGACAGAGGGAATGGGCCTTTTCCCGATTTTTTCTCAAGTTCACGAAAACATCACTACAAAGAGAGGGGGCAGCAGGGAAGAGCCCTTCAGTGAACGGAGTACCCCTGGTATCAGGCGATCGATCTGAGGGCCTGTGTCAGAAACGCACCCAAATGGGATTATGCCAACCAGCCGGCTCCAGCCAAAGGGAGATGCCGGGATGGGTGGCAAGTCTGGTTGTCCTGGGAACCTAAGGGTCTGAACCTGATCCTAAGGGAGCCTCGGGATCCCTCAGGAAGTCCCCAGCCATGCCCCCTCCCCGAGAAACAAATGTGCTGGGAACACTGTGCACAGCCTACCCTCCCCAGGCCCCGCTCTCAGTGCCTCCAAGTGCCTGAGCACGTGGGACACCCCCCGCGGCCCTGGGGGCACTCTGCAGCCGTAGGGACCTCGTCACTCGGTGCCCTGAGCTTCGATTTCCTCATCCGTAGAATGGAAATAATAATGATGATAATGACAGGAGTGAGGCTTGAATAGTACCGGCCACACAAGGAGGTACCTGTTGTTTAGCAGGAAGAGGGTTCCATGACCTTGGACGAGAGCCCTCCTTCCCTTGAACATAGGGTGATGAGGCATGCTGGCCCTCATGGGAGAGCAGGGGAAGGAGGGAACGTCCCCAAGGAGCCCGGGGCCCTCAGACAGAGCACTTCTGTCCTCCTGGGCACCTCTGGAGGAGGGCTGAGTGGGGGGCAGAGGCCCCTCCCTGCCCTTCCTGATCTGCCCCTGGGGGCAGGGTGTGGGCATGGGAGCCAGACCCCGGCTGGAAACTCACTTCTTAAAGTGCACAGAGGGCTGGGAAGGTGTAGGGACAGGTGGAGTGGGGGGCTTGGTCTCCTTGAAACTCAATGTCCTTATTAGTGGGGGTAGGTACTGAGGACCCAGGTCTTGTAGGTTTGCTGGATCGAATGAGGATTAGATGACAACATGTTTTCCGTGACTGGAGCACAAGAGGTCTTCCTCGGTTTCCCCAGATACACCCTCCTCCTGGAATGGGAGGATGGTATCCCCACCGCATAGCGGGGACGCCCCTTCTCCACCATAGACCCTACCCCCAGGCTGGAGTGCGAGCTCCCCGCCGCTGTGGGCTGCTCCCACTCCCTCTCCTTGCTCCCCAACACATGCAGTGCCCCCCCTTGTTTCCTGGAGCCCGAGGCCTATTCACAAATCTCTTTTGACCCCTGTAGAGAAGCAGTGGCCCATCCCTCCAAATGTTAAACACGGAGTTGCCCTATGACCCAGCAACTCCCAAAGAATTCCTAACAGCCACTCAGAGCAGCACATGCACCCGCGCTCACCTCGAGCTCTTTACAAAGACGAAGCAGCCCACGCGGCCATCCACGGACGGCGGATAAACAAAATGGGGCAGAGCCACACAATGGAACGTTGTTCAGCCATGAGAAGGGCCGCAGCGCTGACACACACCACGGCGTGCGGGAAACCTTGGGAACACTGTGTGGAGTGAAAGAACCAGACCTGAAAGGCCACAAATTGTGTGATTCCTCCGTGGGAAAAATCCAGAGAAGGCAAAGGCATACAGTCAGACAGCAGCTCTACCAGGGGTCGGGGGAGAAGGCAAGGGGGGGGTCTCCTTTGTGGGGGATGGAAATGCTTTGGAACGAGATAGAGGTGATGCTTGCACAACCTTGTGAATGTTCTAGATACTGCTGAACTGCTCACTTCAAATGGGTTAATTTTGTGTTATATGAACTTCACCTCAATTAAAAACAAAACAAAACAAAACTATGGCCCAGGCACAAACAAGGGTCAGGGACGCCACTGCACACAGTCCCTGGAGACGCTGCCTCAGCTTCGGGAACTCAAAAGGACCCGGGAGACAGAGGCCCACCTGCACCCCACCTATTCAGCTGATACACACTTGCTGCGCGCCGATCACGTGGCGGGCCCTTTCGAGGCACCGGGGATTTGGTGGGGAACCAGACAATCCCTGTCCTCTGGGGCTCGCATCTCGGGGCCGGGGCTGCCCCTGCTCCTTGCGTGGTTTCCTACCTAGTGCAACCGCTGTCTAAATCTCAGCACTTACCCAGGAGCTGCCCTGCCTTCCTGCATTTTTGGAGTCCCATCTCCTCAGTGAGCTTGTCTACTCCTCATACACATGCGCTTGACTTCCCTTTCCCCTCTACTGACACCCCCAACCCCAACCCCAGGTCTGCAAAAGGCCCAGCACAGGGGAGCTACCGGGGAACGGCATATTGTTGGGAGCCAGCTCAGAAGGAACCAGGATTGCCAAGGGAAGGAGGACAAAGGGCCGTCGGGACGGGCTGGTGATGACTTGCCCTGTTAGTGCTTTGCAGGCAGAGCCTCTGCCCACACTCAACCGTCGATCCCAGGCCTGACAAGGAGCCTCCGCCGAGGAGGAAGAGAGGAAAAAAGGCCTCCCGCCCCCTTGAAAAGCTTCTCAACGTGGTTTGGACCCACATTCCTCTACGTCTCCCCAACCCTGGCACTGAATGTTCTGGAAAAGCTGGTTAGGCCAAGGACTGAAGGAGGAAGTGTTGCTCGGGAGACACAAAGCCTGAGCTTCCAACAGGGATGGGGCCTACTCGTCTCTGCACCCCCTTCAGCAGAGCTGAGGCGGCCAGGACGCCAGCTGAAGCCAGCGGGAAAGGAGGTCCCATGAGAGCGGGGCCCAGGGGCTGAGCCACACTCGGCCACCTAGGAATGGCAGCAGCTCTGCCTGCCCAGGTCGAAGCTCTGGAAACCCACTTTCCAGGACCCTGCCCTGGTAGGTTCTGAGAGGTGCGCTCTGCAGAGAAGATCATAAATGCAAACGGTCCCAGCTGGAGCGGAGCCTCGTTCTACACTCCGGTGGGGTCCGGTGGGAGGGCTGGTCTCCCTGGACCAGAAGCCTAAGCACAGTGAGAGTCGGGGGCCGGTCTTGGGGTTCAGCAATATGTACTTAAGTCTAGCAGCAGACCCTGCATCCATTTGAGCAGTGCCCTGCCTGAGCCTCTGTAATTACACCTGCTTCCCCCGAGCCAGCGCGATCCCCAGCCTTGCTGGGGAAATAACAGATTGTCCTGCAGCCTCCAGGAGATGGGCCTCCCCGGAGGGGGGGGGGCGGTGGGCTGGCTTCTTACTGGTGAGAGCAGGCACCCTACACTTAGCTGCTTTCTCCAGGCCCCACGGGAGGGCTCTCTCACCCACAGCCCTGCATTTTATCTGCCTTGTGATAGATCCGCAGGTTCTAGAAAGAAAGAATGCAATATTTTAAAGTGTGTAATGACATGCAGGCTGCATGTGGTACAAATTTCCTGGATGTATAAAATGGGAAAGAAACAGGTTTTCTGTCGCCTGCAACTATTCGGCAGCGGTAAAATATGACTCGTTGGAATCCAATATGCCGCTAACCTGCAAGGGGCGGTGTTGAATCTTGCAGGCAGAGCGGTGAAGCGGCGGCTCACAGCCCCGGGCACCTGTGGATAACTCAATCCCACCTGTCTCCAGTTCTGCATCTGTGCCGCTTACAAGGCCAGCGAGCGCTGCAGCTCCTTCCCTCCCCTCCTCACCCCTTCACACGGGAGGTGGGCTGAGGCCTCCAGGGCCCTGCTTCCCCTCTTGCTGCGGCTGGTAACAGAAACCCCTTGTGCGGTACCACGCTTTCTGTCTTCTCCATGAAACTCGGCTACCTGGGGCCTCTGCCTGGGCTTTTGTGCATATCTGGCCAAAGTCGCCTACGGATGTGTCACCGCATGCTGGCTACGGGGCACACATGCTCCCTCTGTCCTCCCAACGACGCTTCGTGGTGGGAATTAGCACTCCCACTTGGTGGAAGGTGACCCTAAGCCTTACAGAGGTCAAGACTCTTCCAAGTTCAATAGGAATTCTGACCCAGCGCCAGCTGGATGGTGGCCTTGAAGCCGATGCCATGGCCCTGAGTGGGCTGCATCTGCTCTGGACTGGACAGCAGGACTTCACCCTTCCTCCTGTCTCCCCACATGAGACACTGGGCCTTAAGGTGTGTGATGGCTGGGTCAGAACTCGAGCTCAGACCCACTGTTCCATCCTACCCCCAAGCCCAGGCCACTCTCACCAGGGAACAGCTTTGAGAGGAGAGCAGGAGCCAGCATTGACTTAGGCCTGTCTTCTAGGAGAAGACACTGAGGCCGTGACATGAAGGTGGGTTCAGGGCCAGAGTGGGGCGATGTCCATACCTGTCCTTGGGGTGCCCTGGCCACATCCCTGTTCATCCCTGCGAGAGCTGGTCAGTCTCTCCTGGTGCCATGAGATGAGAGTCGGGAGCCTCATCTCTGGAAAATGCCAGTGGGTCCCTGCACCCCACCCTGGGTATAGTTTCAGGTTAGGAAACCCCAGGCTCACCCAGAGGAGGGGGACCAGGCTAGCCGCCCAACAACTCATCAGCTCTGTGGTTTTTCCACGCCATGCCCCACACTCCTGGCATCAGCCTCTGCCATCTCCCTTAAACAGGTGTCAGTCAGCCACCCTTCCCCCTCAGCAGTGGCTTCCTGCAGCTGCCCTGAGCTTCTGGCCCACTCCGCCTGCCACCTCCCACCCCAAGGTGCCCAGACAGGCCATGTTGGGATCACAATTCATAACGGGTCATTGGCCGTTATGGGAAATATTTTGCTTCTCTAGCTTGGAACCCCTTTCCATTTTTGTGCATAAATACCCCGGATATTTACAAGGTTGGACATGAAGATGGGGAGGAGGAGGTTGGGCAAGTGAGGATGGGGATGATGAAGAGGAGGATGGGAGCCCTGGCATGGCTGGCATGCTGCAGGGGCTCTGTGGCCTTGAGGTTGTGGCCCTGAGGGGGGGAAGTCCAGAACAAAGCAGGGAGGGGTGGAAGCCACCAGCTCTGAAGCCTTCAGGGAAGGTGTCATGTGGGAATGGTGAGCTGGCCCCGTGGCCACTCATGTCCCATGCTCCGCAGCCCCTACCCGGCCTCATTGTCCTGCACCGACACCTATGCAAAACCGGCCCCACACTCGGACTGGATGGATTTCCCCCTCCCTCCGGCCAGTGCCCAGCCATCCTCACGCTGCAAGTGTTCACTGCCTTTCTTGAGAGCAGAGTTCTCAGCAGGGGAGGGTTCAGCCCCAGAGGACACCAAGCAATGTCTGGGGCCATTTCATGTGGGCCTGACTGGTGTGGCAGAGCCGGGGAGCACATCCTGGGGGGCCAGGCAGCTCCCACCACAAACAGTGACCCAGCCGACAACACTGAGGCTGAGAAGCACGGCCGTAGAGCCTCTGGCCACCTTAGCTCTATACCTGGGAGGCTGGATCACTGCCGGGGGTGGGGGGTGGGGGCTTCTCGCGTGCTGCCCTCAGAGAGCAGCGTGTACTCCACTGGGGTAGACCACGAGCCCACACAAGGAATCGCAGGGCCACGTGCACAGCCTGGGAGAACCCTGGGGGACATACCTCACACGGCCCTCAGCAGGGACCTTCAGGTCTGCAGCTGGCACTGGCCCAACAGAGGGTCCCGCAGAGGCACCCCTGGGGGACAGACTCCCCTGGAGGAGAGCCCCCCCTGCGGGCTCAGCTCCCCGCCATCCCTCTGCAGCCCTGCGGCCCACGTGTCACTTCGGCTGGCCTCCGCCCTGCCCTCCCGGCCTCCTCCCGTGAGCGGGATTCCCTGCGCCCCGTGGGAACCGAGCGCAGACAGATTCTCACCCTCTCTGAGCCTGTCAGGCTGTGCAGCTTTTGTGATCAAATATTGTTATATTTACCTAAGGATCGGTTAGGAAGCAATTTTTGAGATGATGAATATTTAATGCAATATTTAAATATTTAATAGGAACTTTTTCAAACCTGACTTAATAATCCATGTCGCAGGGAGAGGAAAATGGGGGTTGTGTTTTAACATTTTCACTTCCCCTAGTACTCTCCATGTTTGCTGGGCTTTTTTTTTTTTTTTTCACAGCAGAGTTTTAATTATACTCAATATTCCAGAGAGAAATTCTTTTCCCATTAAAACTTAACTCTTGCCGACAGCAAGGTGAGCGGGTGGGTGGAAGACGCATCGAGTTGGAAAGTATTTGGAGCTGAAAGGGGCTCTTGTGATCCTCTGTGCACTAGCCCGACTCCCTCACTTTCCAGATGAGGGAAGTAAGGCCCGTCTGTCTGTCTGTCCATCCGAGGTGGGGCCAGGCATCGGCGGCCTCACCCAGAAGCCAGGAGCTCCATCCATGACACCCCCTTGCCTCCTGGATGTTTATTCAAGTCAAGGCCCAGCCCCCAGCCCAGTGGGGCTCACGTCAGGTGACACCTCCAAGCCTGGGTCCCCCCACTCCAGCCACGATTAGGCACAGTAGATTGAGATTTTCACCACTTAGGAGGTGAGCACAGACCTTCCTGGAAGAAAAATTCAAACCGAGTGCAAGACTCCTCTAACATGAGGGTCTGTTGAAAAGCGGAGCCCTTGCTGGCGGCCAAGTCCTTGCCCTGCCCTGGTGCCCCACCTTCTCCCTGGGCACCTCCGGCATCAGGTAGCCTGTGCCTTCTAGTCCAGAGGTCAATGAACTCCTTCCACCCTGTGAGGGGTCTTAGGACAAACCCCCACTCCAGGCAGAGTCCCCCCCACCCCCAGTTCCAGGGTCACCTCCGGCAGTTTCGCTCCGGCTGGGCACTCACAGCCTACCGGCCACCGAGCCCGCCTCACAGCTCCGTGGGGGCAGTGGGGCATCACTCTGCTGACCATCCCTTCAGCTCAGACCACAGCTCCGATGGGCTCCCCGCTCTTTACCAACCCTGCCACCACCTCCTTTCTGGGGGTCCTTCTGCAATCTCTTCTCATAGCATCTTCTCTTCCCTGCTTGGATCGTTCCAGAGGCTCTAGCTCCCTCCTTGCCAGTGCTCTGCATCTCCCACAAGGGAGGCCCGTGCCTTTCCCCGCTACTCCTCAGCCCTTTCTTGGTCTCCTCCATTGCCACCTCCCTCTGTGCCCAGTGTGTTCAGACCACCCGCGTTGGAGTGAATTCTGAGTGTCCCTCCAAGGCCGCCCGGGCGTCGTCTGCCGGAAGGCAGGGACGTAATCACGCCTTCCTTAGTGCTGTAGGGGTGGCTGGAGGATGCTCTCATTGGAGCACATTTCCCTTCGCATCGGAGGCTGTTTCTAGTCCGCCTCCCCTGCCAGCCTGCAAACTGTACACGGGGTGGGTTCGTGTCACACTCATTTCTGTATTCTCAGCGCCTGGCATGGTTTCTGGCAGACAGTAGACACTCATTTGTTTGTGGAATGAATCCCTGAACGTGCCGCTTACTTTCAGACTCTGTGGCTTTCATCTGCTTTGCTTTGTTTTTGAAGTCTTGGGGAAAGCCCTGTTTCTAGGCTCAGCGAACCCGCATCTGTCCCTCAGGGTGCCGAGCAAACACTTGCTTCTCCTCTGATCTGGCTCTGACTCTCCCGGGCAGAGCTGGGTGGTCCTCCTCTGCTTCCCTGCCCCTCCCTGCCTGGGTGGGAGCTCCTCCATGGCAGAACTAGGCCCCCCTTAGCTCACTGCCCGCCGCCAGCCTGCTGCCCAGGGAGGAGGGAAGCCACACACAGCCCTGGGCTGGGCAGAGGAAGCGCATCGTGGAAGGTGGACTGCAACCCGCCCTGCCTTCTCCCCACTTGTATTCTGAGACCTGCTCCAGCTGGCGTGGGCGCTGAGTCACGTTGCAGGGGGCACAGTGGCAGGAGAGGCCCAGGCTGAGCTACCAATGTCGACACGTGCCATGGTGTCGAGCACACAGTGGGTCTTCAAAAGCAACTTGAGATGACCTTGGGTTCTGGGGCAGGGGTGCTTGGACACAGCCCCATGGCTACATTCCAGACAGAGGACATGAGAGATGAAGGGCTGACATCTTTAAGACGGTAACTCTTTTAATAAGGAGTCTTTAATTATTTAGCAAACGGTGGAAGAGGCCAATTCAGCCAGGAGTGATAGTTTTAATCTCACTGAGCACCAGTGGGTTTCCTCCAAGTGAGGGAATTCGGCTTCTCCCCTCTCCCCACCCCACAAGCTCTTGCAGGCTCTTTCCAGGGGTCTGAGGGAGGGTTCGCATGGCTCACTGGCCTGTGTAGCCAGGGCCCCTGCAGAGGCTGCCTTGAGACTCTGACCAGGATGTCAGGAGGTAAAAACAGACAGAAAACGGTGCCAGGATTTGAGGGGCCGTGGCGGTTTGCGTGCACCCCTCCCCCTACAACCCCATTCTCACTTCTCCCCCAACTCCGCCATCTCCGATGCAACCAGCCTTGGCCCCCCCCCATCCAGAAAGTCGCCTAACCCTGCTCTGGGCTTCCATCTGTGGGACACTAACCTCAGTGCATTGCAATGATCTCCTTCTTTGCCCACCTCTGCTGTCCCACTCAGTGCTCCTAGAAGGCAAGAACTTGTTCCCTGTGCCGTAGCAGGGCCATACGCCAAGCAGGAGCTCGTACATGTTACCGCACTGACGTGGTCCAGGCCGATTCCCAGAAGAGGCTGAGCTGCACGTGGGGGCTGGGCAGTTCTCTACCCTGCCTGCTCTCCCATCTCGATGATGCTTCCGAGGCCACCTCGACCCAGCATCCATGAACTCAACAAGCCTCTGCTGGTGCGCCAGGCCCTGCGCAGGCTCCGAGGACGCAGTGGAGACCAGAGCTGACATGGTCCCTGTCTCCTGGGGCCTACTGCTCATGTGAGCACACCCACGGTGTCAGACAGACCATCACACATATCAGGGGCGGGTCGAAGCTGTGACTGGGTTGTGATCAAGAGGCCACAGCACTCGGTGGGCAGTGGGGGTGGGAGGGGTTGTCACTGGGGCTCTGACCTCTCGGGAAAGCAGCACACTTGAGCTGGGAGCTGAAGTTCCATCAGCAACAGCGCGGCCGGGAGTCAGGGACCGTGTCCCTGGAGGCGGGACCCACAGGTGGGAAGTGCGCGAAGACCAGGGGATGGGAAGACATCTGGGTCCAGAAGGCCAACAGAGAATGCGGTGCCCGAGAAGGCCAGGGTGGTGGCCAGCCACTTCCTTCTGTGCCTCAGTGAGGAGACCCCACTGCTTCCCCAAGCCCCTCACCAAGCCCCCGCTTGGGGAGTGCTAATTCCTAAAACCTGCATCCTCAACACGGCTAGAAGCTCTGAGTACTGGCTGCTGCCCAGCTCTAGCCCCCCCCGGGGCTGCCACCCTCCCGGCTTGCTGTGTGTCTGGCCACCCTGGTCCTGCACAGCGCCCTCCCCCAACCCCCTCCATGCCTACTCATTCCTGTGTCAGGGCCCCGGTCACGCTCTCCTCTCCCTGGGAATCAGTTCTGTGGCCTCCCCCATGCCCCACCTCTTCGCACTGCAGCCCTAGGCTCTCCTCGGAGCTCAGCCCAAACGTTCCTTCTTCCAGATGGTCCCCTGGCCCCCAGATAGGTCAGGCTCCTTGGTGACCACGCGCTCTCCCTGACCCTGTGCTCTCCATGGCCCTCACCACCACCGGAATCCAGCCTCAAAGCAGGGTCCGTGTGTCACGTCTGTTCTCTGCAGGAATGCCAGCCTGAAGAGGGGCCGGGACCACGTTCATCTTAGTCCTTGTAAATCTCTGAATGCCAGCCCAGGGCGGGCGTATAGTCGGAGCTCAAAAAATACTTGTGGTATGCATACAAAGGGCCTCGCAGACACACCTCCCCTAATCCTAACGACTACCTGACGAGGGAGGTACCCGTGGCATCCCCATCTCGCCAGCTCGAGAGAGGGTAAGAACCTCAGCTGAGTCATATGGCGACGGATCCATGGGGACGGGATTTGAACCAGGGCTGCTCTGACTCCAAAACCCATATTCTGCACTGGTGTGCAGTTCTGACGTCAAGTCGCCGTGGGGTCTGCTCCGGGCTGAGCGGCTTCCCTCTGGCAGCCGCCGCCACCACCTCCACGTACACGGTCTGGCCATTGGCACGCAAACCTGCGCCGTCCCCTCCCCGGGCCAACCGCTCATCTCTGCATATTTCTTTATTAAATCGGGGATACTTTAATCTCGGTCTAATTTTGTCTTTAGGGAAGCTCTGTCCCTGGGCTGCCTGCGGCTCGAGCCCTCGGGAAGCGGGAGCCTACTTGGGATTCAGGCCGGCGCCTCCATCTGTCAACACGTTCCTCTCCTGGATCTGCCGTCTCTTATTTATAATCCCGCTCAGATTAATGAATGACAGTAGTTCTCATCACAGGAAATTTGATTAATCAATTGAAGTGCTTAATCACCACAGCCTTGTTGAGCGCTGAACATAAGGGGTCTCGCTTTGATGAATTCCAGAAAGAAATGAGAGTCGAGACCAACAGTCAGCACTTCTCCCCGGAAACACAAGGGGTGAGGGGAGCGCTGGGGAAGGCCTGGGGTCCCCAGAAGCCAGAGGTGGGGGCTCTTGAGAGAGGACTGCTGGCTGGCGCAGGCACGGAGCAGCCCTCCGAAACTTGTGGAATCAAGGCCTCCCTGGGCCCTGATTTTGCTCAGAAGCCAGGTCTACCCTGATGGGAGCCGGCGAGCTCAAGCAGAGCCCGCCCTGGTCTAAGAGCCGGAGAAGCAGGTATGACCGGGCGGCTGCGCCTCAGCCGGGGGTGGGGGTCCTCCCAGCCACACTGCAGCCCCTTGGGGACTTACTGCCCAATTAACAAGCAGCAAGCAAGAGCATTTCCTACCGGCCCCCCGTGCTGGGCTCAGCCCCACCTCAAGGCTGACTCCACCTGTGGAGCTGTCCCTTCCTGTCCGCCAGTCCCAGCTCTGCCATCTTTTGAGGCCCGGCTCAGGACCCCGCCTTCCGGAGAGCGGACTCTAGCTGCAGCTTTCCTTTCCCGAGCTCCCACTGCCCCTGCCCACAGCCTGCCCCGCACCAGCGGGCACTGCACGGTGGCCTGTGTTCACCTCTCTGAGGGCCGGGGGGGTCCGGGGGGGCCGACATTGTTCTCTACCCCCTCAGACTTGCCCAGCCTGGGGCAGGGCACACAGCAGTCACTTAGTGTGACACCGGGAGCTCTTACACTCAAGCCATCAAGGCACAGGCACTCACGGGGAGTCTCTCAACAGCAGTCAAGGGCACGCACCCTTGGAGGGGGCAGATCAGGAAGAACCTATTCACTACTGCACCATTTTTATTTGGGGAGCAGAAAGAACCTATCTTGTTGAATTACAAACAGCAGAAACAGAACCCTCAACAACCAAACATCCTAACTGGTAGAGAAAC